>NC_051159.1:15224580-15575413 GCF_013339745.2 Dermacentor silvarum
GTGAGTGCGAGTGAGAGTGAGTGCCAGTGAGTGTGAGTGCAGGTGAGTTTGAGTGCAAGTGAGTGCCGTGGAAGTGGAGAGTGAGTGCCAGTGAGTGTGAGTGCAAGTGAGTGTCAGTGAGTGTGAATGGAAGTGAGTGCGAGTGAGAGTGAGTGCCAGTGAATGTGAGTGCAGGTGAGTACGAGTGCGAGTGAGTTCCAGTGATTGTGAGTGCAAGTGAGTGCCAGTGAGTGTGAGTGGAAGTGAGTGCGAGTGCGAGTGAGTGCCAGTGAGTGTGAGTGCAGGTGAGTGCGAGTGAGTGCCAGTGAGTGTGAGTGCAAGTCAGTGCCAGTGACTGTGAGTGGAAGTGAGTGCGAGTGAGAGTGAGTGCCAGTGAGTGTGAATGCAGGTGAGTGCGAGTGCGAATGAGTGCCAGTGAGTGTGAGTGCAAGTGAGTGCCAGTGTGAGTGGAAGTGAGTGCGAGTGCCAGTGAGTGCCAGTGAGTGCGAGTGAGTGCCAGTGAGTGCAAGTGAGTGCCAGTGAGTGTGAATGGTAGTGAGTGCGAGTGAGAGTGTGTGCCAGTGAGTGTGAGTGCAGGTGAGTGCGAGTGAGTGCCAGTGAGTGTGAGTGCAAGTGAGTGCCAGTGAGTGTGAATGGAAGTGAGTGCGAGTGAGAGTGAGTGCCAGTGAGTGTGAGTGCAGGTGAGTGCGAGTGAGTGCCAGTGAGTGTGAGTGCAAGTGAGTGCCAGTGAGTGTGAGTGGAAGTGAGTGCGAGTGAGAGTGAGTGCCAGTGAGTGTGAGTGCAGGTAAGTGCGAGTGGGTGCCAGTGAGTGTGAGTGCAAGTGAGTGCCAGTGAGTCTGAGTGGAAGTGAGTGCAAGTGAGAGTGAGTGCCAGTGAGTGTGAGTGCAGGTGAGTGCGAGTGAGAGTGAGTGCCAGTGAGTGTGAGTGCAAGTGAGTGCCAGTGAGTGTGAGCGGAAGTGAGTGCGAGTGAGAGTGCCAGTGAGTGTGAGTGGAAGTGAGTGCGAGTGCGAGTGAGTGCCAGTGAGTGTGAGTGCAAGTCAGTGCCAGTGAGTGTGAGTGGAAGTGAGTGCGAGTGAGAGTGAGTGCCAGTGATTGAGTGCAGGTGAGTGCGAGTGCGAGTGAGTGCCAGTGAGTGTGAGTGCAAGTGAGTGCCAGTGAGTGTGAGTGGAAGTGAGTGCGAGTGAGAGTGCCAGTGAGTGTGAGTGGAAGTGAGTGCGAGTGAGAGTGAGTGCCAGTGAGTGTGAGTGCAGGTGAGTGCGAGTGCGAGTGAGTGCCAGTGAGTGTGAGTGCCAGTGAGTGTGAGTGGAAGTGAGTGCGAGTGAGAGTGAGTGCCAGTGAGTGTGAGTGCAGGTGAGTGCGAGTGAGTGCCAGTGAGTGTGAGTGGAAGTGAGTGCGAGTGAGAGTGAGTGCCAGTGAGTGTGAGTGCAGGTGAGTGCGAGTGAGAGTGAGTGCCAGTGAGTGTGAGTGCAGGTGAGTGCGAGTGAGTGCCAGTGAGTGTGAGTGGAAGTGAGTGCGAGTGAGAGTGAGTGCCAGTGAATGTTTGTGCAGGTGAGTTTGAGTGCAAGTGAGTGCCAGTGGAAGTGAGAGTGAGTGCCAGTGAGTGTGGGTGCAGGTGAGTGCGAGTGCGAGTGAGTGCCAGTGAGTGTGAGTGCATGTGAGTGCCAGTGAGTGTGAGTGGAAGTGAGTGCAAGTGAGAGTGAGTGCCAGTGAGTGTGAGTGCAAGTGAGTGCCAGTGAGTGTGAGTGGAAGTGAGTGCGAGTGAGAGTGAGTGCCAGTGAGTGTGAGTGCAGGTGAGTGCGAGTGAGTACCAGTGAGTGTGAGTGCAAGTGAGTGCCAGTGAGTGTGAGTGCGAGTGAGAGTGAGTGCCAGTGAGTGTGAGTGCAGGTGAGTGCGAGCGCGAGTGAGTGCCAGTGAGTGTGAGTGCAAGTGAGTGTGAGTGGAAGTGAGTGCGAGTGAGAGTGAGTGCCAGTGAGTGTGAGTGCAGGTGAGTTTGAGTGCAAGTGAGTGCCAGTGGAAGTGAGAGTGAGTGCCAGTGAGTGTGAGTGCAAGTGAGTGTCAGTGAGTGTGAATGGAAGTGAGTGCGAGTGAGAGTGAGTGCCAGTGAATGTGAGTGCAGGTGAGTACGAGTGCGAGTGAGTTCCAGTGATTGTGAGTGCAAGTGAGTGCCAGTGAGTGTGAGTGGAAGTGAGTGCGAGTGCGAGTGAGTGCCAGTGAGTGTGAGTGCAGGTGAGTGCGAGTGAGTGCCAGTGAGTGTGAGTGCAAGTCAGTGCCAGTGAGTGTGAGTGGAAGTGAGTGCGAGTGAGAGTGAGTGCCAGTGAGTGTGAATGCAGGTGAGTGCGAGTGAGTGCCAGTGAGTGTGAGTGCAAGTGAGTGCCAGTGAGTGTGAATGGAAGTGAGTGCGAGTGAGAGTGAGTGCCAGTGAGTGTGAGTGCAGGTGAGTGCGAGTGAGTGCCAGTGAGTGTGAGTGCAAGTGAGTGCCAGTGAGTGTGAGTGGAAGCGAGTGCGAGTGAGAGTGAGTGCCAGTGAGTGTGAGTGCAGGTAAGTGCAAGTGAGTGCCAGTGAGTGTGAGTGGAAGTGAGTGCAAGTGAGAGTGAGTGCTAGTGAGTGTGAGTGCAGGTGAGTGCGAGTGAGAGTGAGTGCCAGTGAGTGTGAGTGCAAGTGAGTGCCAGTGAGTGTGAGCGGGAGTGCGAGTGAGAGTGCCAGTGAGTGTGAGTGGAAGTGAGTGCGAGTGCGAGTGAGTGCCAGTGAGTGTGAGTGCAAGTCAGTGCCAGTGAGTGTGAGTGGAAGTGAGTGCGAGTGAGAGTGAGTGCCAGTGATTGAGTGCAGGTGAGTGCGAGTGCGAGTGAGTGCCAGTGAGTGTGAGTGCAAGTGAGTGCCAGTGAGTGTGAGTGGAAGTGAGTGCGAGTGAGAGTGCCAGTGAGTGTGAGTGGAAGTGAGTGCGAGTGAGAGTGAGTGCCAGTGAGTGTGAGTGCAGGTGAGTGCGAGTGCGAGTGAGTGCCAGTGAGTGTGAGTGCCAGTGAGTGTGAGTGGAAGTGAGTGCGAGTGAGAGTGAGTGCCAGTGAGTGTGAGTGCAGGTGAGTGCGAGTGAGTGCCAGTGAGTGTGAGTGCAAGTGAGTGCCAGTGAGTGTGAGTGGAAGTGAGTGCGAGTGAGAGTGAGTGCCAGTGAGTGTGAGTGCAGGTGAGTGCGAGTGAGTGCCAGTGAGTGTGAGTGCAAGTGAGTGCCAGTGAGTGTGAGTGGAAGTGAGTGCGAGTGAGAGTGAGTGCCAGTGAGTGTTTGTGCAGGTGAGTTTGAGTGCAAGTGAGTGCCAGTGGAAGTGAGAGTGAGTGCCAGTGAGTGTGGGTGCAGGTGAGTGCGAGTGCGAGTGAGTGCCAGTGAGTGTGAGTGCATGTGAGTGCCAGTGAGTGTGAGTGGAAGTGAGTGCAAGTGAGAGTGAGTGCCAGTGAGTGTGAGTGCAAGTGAGTGCCAGTGAGTGTGAGTGGAAGTGAGTGCGAGTGAGAGCCAGTGAGTGTGAGTGCAGGTGAGTGCGAGTGAGTACCAGTGAGTGTGAGTGCAAGTGAGTGCCAGTGAGTGTGAGTGCGAGTGAGAGTGAGTGCCAGTGAGTGTGAGTGCAGGTGAGTGCGAGCGCGAGTGAGTGCCAGTGAGTGTGAGTGCAAGTGAGTGCCAGTGAGTGTGAGTGGAAGTGAGTGCGAGTGAGAGTGAGTGCCAGTGAGTGTGAGTGCAGGTGAGTTTGAGTGCAAGTGAGTGCCAGTGGAAGTGAGAGTGAGTGCCAGTGAGTGTGAGTGCAAGTGAGTGTCAGTGAGTGTGAATGGAAGTGAGTGCGAGTGAGAGTGAGTGCCAGTGAATGTGAGTGCAGGTGAGTACGAGTGCGAGTGAGTTCCAGTGATTGTGAGTGCAAGTGAGTGCCAGTGAGTGTGAGTGGAAGTGAGTGCGAGTGCGAGTGAGTGCCAGTGAGTGTGAGTGCAGGTGAGTGCGAGTGAGTGCCAGTGAGTGTGAGTGCAAGTCAGTGCCAGTGAGTGTGAGTGGAAGTGAGTGCGAGTGAGAGTGAGTGCCAGTGAGTGTGAATGCAGGTGAGTGCGAGTGCGAATGAGTGCCAGTGAGTGTGAGTGCAAGTGAGTGCCAGTGTGAGTGGAAGTGAGTGCGAGTGCCAGTGAGTGCCAGTGAGTGCGAGTGAGTGCCAGTGAGTGCAAGTGAGTGCGAGTGCGAGTGAGTGCCAGTGAGTGTGAGTGCAAGTGAGTGCCAGTGAGTGTGAGTGGAAGTGAGTGCGAGTGAGAGTGAGTGCCAGTGAGTGTGAGTGCAGGTGAGTTTGAGTGCAAGTGAGTGCCAGTGGAAGTGAGAGTGAGTGCCAGTGAGTGTGAGTGCAAGTGAGTGTCAGTGAGTGTGAATGGAAGTGAGTGCGAGTGAGAGTGAGTGCCAGTGAATGTGAGTGCAGGTGAGTACGAGTGCGAGTGAGTTCCAGTGATTGTGAGTGCAAGTGAGTGCCAGTGAGTGTGAGTGGAAGTGAGTGCGAGTGCGAGTGAGTGCCAGTGAGTGTGAGTGCAGGTAAGTGCGAGTGGGTGCCAGTGAGTGTGAGTGCAAGTGAGTGCCAGTGAGTGTGAGTGGAAGTGAGTGCGAGTGAGAGTGAGTGCCAGTGAGTGTGAGTGCAGGTGAGTGCGAGTGCGAGTGAGTGCCAGTGAGTGTGAGTGCAAGTGAGTGCCAGTGAGTGTGAGTGGAAGTGAGTGCGAGTGAGAGTGAGTGCCAGTGAGTGTGAGTGCAGGTGAGTGCGAGTGCGAGTGAGTGCCAGTGAGTGTGAGTGCAAGTGAGTGCCAGTGAGTGTGAGTGGAAGTGAGTGCGAGTGCGAGTGAGTGCCAGTGAGTGTGAGTGCAGGTGAGTTTGAGTGCGAGTGCCAGTGGAAGTGAGAGTGAGTGCCAGTGAGTGTGAGTGCAGGTGAGTGCGAGTGAGTGCCAGTGAGTGTGAGTGCAAGTGAGTGCCAGTGAGTGTGAGTGCAGGTGAGTACGAGTGCGAGTGAGTGCCAGTGAGTGTGAATGGAAGTGAGTGCGAGTGAGAGTGAGTGCCATTGAGTGTGAGTGCAGGTGAGTGCGAGTGAGTGCCAGTGAGTGTGAGTGCCAGTGAGTGTGAGTGGAAGTGAGTGCGAGTGAGAGTGAGTGCCAGTGAGTGTGAGTGCAGGTGAGTGCGAGTGAGTGCCAGTGAGTGTGAGTGCAAGTGAGTGCCAGTGAGTGTGAGTGGAAGTGAGTGCAAGTGAGAGTGAGTGCCAGTGAGTGTGAGTGCAGGTGAGTGCGAGTGAGAGTGAGTGCCAGTGAGTGTGAGTGCAAGTGAGTGCCAGTGAGTGTGAGCGGAAGTGAGTGCGAGTGAGAGTGCCAGTGAGTGTGAGTGCAGGTGAGTGCGAGTGGGATTGAGTGCCAGTGAGTGTGAGTGCAAGTGAGTGCCAGTGAGTGTGAGTGGAAGTGAGTGTGAGTGCAAGTGAGTGCCAGTGAGTGTGAATGGAAGTGACTGCGAGTGAGAGTGAGTGCCAGTGAGTGTGAGTGCAGGTGAGTACGAGTGCAAGTGAGTGCCAGTGATTGTGAGTGCAAGTGAGTGCCAGTGAGTGTGAGTGGAAGTGAGTGCGAGTGAGTGCCAGTGAGTGTGAGTGCAAGTCAGTGCCAGTGAGTGTGAGTGGAAGTGAGTGCGAGTGAGAGTGAGTGCCAGTGAGTGTGAGTGCAGGTGAGTGCAAGTGCGAGTGAGTGCCAGTGAGTGTGAGAGCAGGTGAGTTTGAGTGCAAGTGAGTGCCAGTGGAAGTGAGAGTGAGTGCCAGTGAGTGTGAGTGCAAGTGAGTGCAAGTGAGTGCCAGTGAGTGTGAATGGAAGTGAGTGCGAGTGAGAGTGAGTGCCAGTGAGTGTGAGTGCAGGTGAGTACGAGTGCGAGTGAGTGCCAGTGATTGTGAGTGCAAGTGAGTGCCAGTGAGTGTGAGTGGAAGTGAGTGCGAGTGCGAGTGAGTGCCAGTGAGTGTGAGTGCAGGTGAGTCCGAGTGAGTGCCAGTGAGTGTGAGTGCAAGTCAGTGCTAGTGAGTGTGAGTGGAAGTGAGTGCGAGTGAGAGTGAGTGCCAGTGACTGTGAATGCAGGTGAGTGCGAATGCGAGTGAGTGCCAGTGAGTGTGAGTGCAAGTGAGTGCCAGTGTAAGTGGAAGTGAGTGCGAGTGAGAGTGAGCGCCAGTGAGTGCGAGTGAGTGCCAGTAAGTGTGAGTGCAAGTGAGTGCGAGTGCGAGTGAGTGCCAGTGAGTGTGAGTGCAAGTGAGTGCCAGTGAGTGTGAATGGTAGTGAGTGCGAGTGAGAGTGAGTGCCAGTGAGTGTGAGTGCAGGTGAGTGCGAGTGCGAGTGAGTGCCAATGAGTGTGAGTGCAAGTGAGTGCCAGTGAGTGTGAATGGAAGTGAGTGCGAGTGAGAGTGAGTGTCAGTGAGTGTGAGTGCAGGTGAGTGCGAGTGCGAGTGAGTGCCAGTGAGTGTGAGTGCAAGTGAGTGCCAGTGAGCGTGAGTGGAAGTGAGTGCGAGTGGGAGTGAGTGCCAGTGAGTGTGAGTGCAGGTGAGTGCAAGTGAGTGCCAGTGAGTGTGAGTGCAAGTGAGTGCCAGTGAGTGTGAATGGAAGTGAGAGTGAGTGCCATTGAGTGTGAGTGCAGGTGAGTGCGAGTGCGAGTGAGTGCCAGTGAGTGTGAGTGCAAGTGAGTGCCAGTGAGTGTGAGTGGAAGTGAGTGCGAGTGAGAGTGAGTGCCAGTGAGTGTGAGGGCGAGTGCCAGTGAGTGTGAGTGGAAGTGAGTGCGAGTGAGAGTGAGTGCCAGTGAGTGTGAGTGCAGGTGAGTGCGATTGTGCCAGTGAGTGCCAGTGAGTGTGAATGCAGGTGAGTGCGAGTGCGAGTGAGTGCCAGTGAGTGTGAGTGCAAGTGAGTGCCAGTGTGAGTGGAAGTGAGTGCGAGTGAGAGTGAGTGCCAGTGAGTGCGAGTGAGTGCCAGTAAGTGTGAGTGCAAGTGAGTGCGAGTGCGAGTGAGTGCCAGTGAGTGTGAGTGCAAGTGAGTGCCAGTGAGTGTGAATGGTAGTGAGTGCGAGTGAGAGTGAGTGCCAGTGAGTGTGAGTGCAGGTGAGTGCGAGTGCGAGTGAGTGCCAGTGAGTGTGAGTGCAAGTGAGTGCCAGTGAGTGTGAATGGAAGTGAGTGCGAGTGAGAGTGAGTGCCAGTGAGTGTGAGTGCAGGTGAGTGCGAGTGCGAGTGAGTGCCAGTGAGTGTGAGTACAAGTGAGTGCCAGTGAGTGTGAGTGGAAGTGAGTGCGAGTGAGAGTGAGTGCCAGTGAGTGTGAATGCAGGTGAGTACGCTACGTGTGCGAGTGCAAACTTGCGAGGGTCAGTCGACACTTGCTGCTCAATCTCGCGCGCGCGAGGGAAAAGGCGGGGCAGAAGCGTGCTGCTTCTGTCGTGCGTCAGGCACGGAGGAGGTCGTCTTGCTCCGGCGGCGGCCGCGTGGGTGTCGTATCTCGAAAGCGATCTGCGAAGTGGAAAAAGTCCGCGCCCGCTTGGGCCTCCTCTTCAAAGCGATTTGCGACGTGAACAATGTTCAACTAGAGCCGGTAACTTCGTATGCGCTGTGTTTTCGACGTTTAGTTCGCTTTGAAGCGAGAGGCGGCACGAAGGTCAATTAGTTCGCGGCTATAGCTGCGCCTCCTTACTCCAGCGTTCTGACAGCAAGTTTCCGCGGTCATCGAGCGAGGTGCGTTCATCTTTACCTGTGCGCGCGTGACACCGTGCTTGTATATTTAGTTAGTAGACGAATTTTTACAAGTTTATAGGGCCCATTAAACTACTATCCTTGTTTCGTATAGCTCTCTACTAATTTGCTCTCGCAATCGAAGCTTCGCCTTTCGGGCAAAACTGCGACATTTTCTTTATTACGCCAGGGAATATGTATGGGCTGGAGCGCTGATGGCAGACATATCCAAATCATGGCCGGCAAATTTTGCCATGACTTCCACTGAGTGAAGATGCTTAATACCGTGTGATTTGCTACACCTTCGCTGGTCATTCGCCTTCAGAGGGTGGAATGGCTCCTCATTTTCTTCCTGCTTCCCTCTTAAACGTACACGTACAGGCTCCTTATATAAACAGGCAGAGCGGAAGAGGGACTAGCCAAGTTAGCACAGAGTAACAGACACACACGCTCGCATACATGGAGAAAAAGCGAAGATGCAATGATAGATACCGCTTTGTTTTCCCTTTTGTGTTTGTTTCGGCGTTAAGTGGTTGACTAAATATACGGACAGTCAATCTCTCCCTCTATTTCCCGCTCTCTAGGCTCAATCCGACCGAAGGGGAGCTTAGCGAGCATGGGCGGCAACCATGCACACGTCTAATGTCAATGACCGAGAGATGGACAGAGAGAGGTTGGGGTTGACGTCAATGTTTATGTCACCATGAATAAATTGAAACGAAAACTTTAGTCGTGCTAGTTTTGCTCTACTTTGCAGTGTATTTTAATAGACCAGCTCTCTTTAATAATTCAGTCAATGAATCCGTTAACTTGTTGTGATGTGTGGTGCGCGACGGTGATATTTGTGGTGTGCGACAAGGTGCGTTGCATTTCAAACAAGAAGCAGACGACAAGGAGAGCACGCGCCGCTCTACCGCGCCGCGCCGAAAACGACGACGCCGAAGACCGTCCGGCGCGTGAACACGCGGCACAAGAAAAATACCAAAAGAAAGCGAATCCAATCACAAAGGAACACGGAGCCTCGAGCAGCCAATGAGAAGTCGACGAATCGACCAGAGCAGCAGAAAAAGGAGCCGCGCTGGCAGTAGGGAGAGGAGTTCCAGAAGCGGCACCAGGACAAGGTCGGCCACCGGATCGGGAGTTGAAGACGGCCGTCGGGTTCCGGACCCGAGCCACCAGGACTTCACCCGGCCGGGGCCTCCTGCCAACCCGTTCCTGGGCGCCGCTACTCCATCCGTTCGAGAACAGCTGCCCGAGGCCGGCAAGCGTCTGCGCCCGTGGGCAGAACGAGAGCTGTCGGGCTACGGGCCCGAGCTCTACGACCAGCTGCCCGGTCAGAACGCCGCCGCCGTCAACCCCTGCTGCCAAGCCGCCTGCCTTCCCGGGAATCGCCACCCTGCCCGATAATCTACTGCTGCTGCCCGAGGCCGGTGAGCGTCTGCGTCCGTGGGCAGAACCTGAGCTGTCGGGCTACAAGCCCGAGTGCCACGATCAGCTGCCCGACCAGAACGCCACCACCGTCGGCTCGTACTGCCGAGCCGCCTGTCTTCTCCCTCCGAGCCAGAGCTGCCACGCTCTGGCAGCCTGTACGACGCTCCGACACAACGTCCTTTGGTGAGACCAACAACGCTTCTCTCGTCGTCTGCGCTTCGCCGCGTCGAGACTGTAGTGCATACGCACACCCGCAGCCTGCCCGAACTTGCCTCATATCATGAGCGTTCTAGCTACATGTTTTCATGTTATCTTTGTGTGTTTGTTTTTATGGGTTAATTTTCGTTTCTAGTTTCATTAAAAGTTTGTGTGTATTTTTCACAACAAACGGCTTTGTCCTCGATTAGGTTCTGGGAGGCTCCGCCTCAGAGAACCGCCAGAAAACATTAACACAAAAAAGAACCTGCTCATCACAAATTGGCGTCCGCGACAGGACAAAGCCGTTTGTTTGGATTCTCTTGCTAATTCTAACAGTTAAAAAAACATGGCTAGCACGCGAGAGCTGTTAGCTTTAGCGGAACGCATGGGGCTTGATGGAGCAGAGCTAAAAGCGTGGTTCGCCGAGCGGCAGGCGCGAGCGCGAGAAGAACGCGCTGCGGAGCGAGAAGCGAAAAGAGAACAGATTGAGCGCGAGGCACGTATTTTGCAGTTGCGTCTGAGGGTCGCGGAGGCTGAAAGGGCACGCGCACTGGGAGAAATTCGCGAGCTGGAGTGGCATACAAGCTCGATCGAGCGAGCGTTTGACACGCGCTCCAGACACGAAGTTTTGAAATCTCCCTCCAGTGATTGCCCCGAACGCCGTCGCAGTCTTCCGTTCGAAAAAGGCACGCAACCAGGGGGCAGCCGAGAATTAAACAAGGAACGGACCAGCGTAGGTCCCGACATTAACCTCAAGGAGGCTGAGGATAGCTCAGGGAGCAGACAGCTGGCAGCTTCTCATGAAATCGAGGCACCCATGCGCATCTGTGCTAGAAAAAGCACCTTGGATAAAGAGGCAAAAATGCCGTCAGAAAGCCCGACAGGCTGGGCAATGGTGCGCATGGACTGTGACCTCGAAGAGGACAAAACCAGCAAGGAGGCACGCATGCGAACCAGTGCAACAAAAAGCACATCAAATGAAGAGGCACATAGACCCCTAGAAAGCCCGACGAACCGGGCAAAGGTTCGCATTGCCCATGACCTCGAAGAGTGCGAGGCGAGCGGGGAAACGATCGCCCACTCTTCCGGTGTGCCCCTTGCAGTGGTGACAAGTGGCCTC
Source organism: Dermacentor silvarum (assembly GCF_013339745.2). Lineage (NCBI taxonomy): Eukaryota > Metazoa > Arthropoda > Arachnida > Ixodida > Ixodidae > Dermacentor > Dermacentor silvarum. The sequence continues at coordinate 15,235,048 of NC_051159.1, forward strand.
GTCAGGTGCGAGGACCACCCAGATGAATCGCCTCAAGAGGTGAGCTTGCCTGCCTGCGTCCCCGAAAACCCGATAGGTGAATATGGAAGGAACCTGAGGTGTATGGAAGTACTCAGCCAGGAGACTTGTACAGAGTCAAAGGAAAAGGCCAGTTACTTTAAATACAAGGCCCATAGCATGTTAGTACTTAGTGTCAACGCATGCCCGCAAGGTCGGTACAAGAAGGGCCTGCTAGCTGAGGAGGCCTGCAACTTCGTTAAGGAGCATCCTTCGGAGTTCCCTGATACAGGTCCTAGAGAATATGAAGGGGAGGCGTCGACTTTGCATTTACCCATGAACAAGGAAGCGGAGAAGTCCTCTCTTGGGTTAGGTGAGATAATTCCCGCTAAGACACGGGCTAAATGCTTGCGCGACCAGATAGAGTTCGGCGTTTCAGCTAAACGTCCGAGTCAGGTCTTTCGAATGAACAGATGTTCGCCAGTTCGAAAACTCGTTGCTATGGCAACACTGGTGTCTTCTAAAACGCAGAAGAGACGTGCAGTGCGCCTAATGTGGGTAAGAGTGACCTGAGGATGCTGATAGGTCCCGGTTGCATTTTATGGCTCCTGACCTTGGATCGAATAGAACTTCTTAGGCTATGAGAAATCATGACTGTCCTACGTGTTGCATACCCCGTGAACGTTGTTAGGGACATAGCTTTGACTATGCGCAGAACATTTGCATAATTTTTATGCTGTGTATGCTCAGCGAACTTTCCCGGCTGAACAGTAAACGCCCAATGAGTGTTGTGTTTTAAGCGTATGGGTGAATTGTGTCGCGCACTGACCGGCAGTTTTTCCTGTGGAAAAACTTGTCCCAAAAAGGGGCTTATGTGATGTGTGGTGCGCGACGGTGATATCTGTGGTGTGCGACAAGGTGCGTTGCATTTCAAACAAGAAGCAGACGACAAGGAGAGCACGCGCCGCTCTACCGCGCCGCGCCGAAAACGACGACGCCGAAGACCGTCCGGCGCGTGAACACGCGGCACAAGAAAAATACCAAAAGAAAGCGAATGCAATCACAAAGGAACACGGAGCCTCGAGCAGCCAATGAGAAGTCGACGAATCGACCAGAGGAGCAGAAAAAGGAGCCGCGCTGGCAGTAGGGAGAGGAGTTCCAGAAGCGGCACCAGGACAAGGTCGGCCACCGGATCGGGAGTTGAAGACGGCCGTCGGGTTCCGGACCCGAGCCACCAGGACTTCACCCGGCCGGGGCCTCCTGCCAACCCGTTCCTGGGCGCCGCTACTCCATCCGTTCGAGAACAGCTGCCCGAGGCCGGCAAGCGTCTGCGCCCGTGGGCAGAACGAGAGCTGTCGGGCTACGGGCCCGAGCTCTACGACCAGCTGCCCGGTCAGAACGCCGCCGCCGTCAACCCCTGCTGCCAAGCCGCCTGCCTTCCCGGGAATCGCCACCCTGCCCGATAATCTACTGCTGCTGCCCGAGGCCGGTGAGCGTCTGCGTCCGTGGGCAGAACCTGAGCTGTCGGGCTACGAGCCCGAGTGCCACGATCAGCTGCCCGACCAGAACGCCACCACCGTCGGCTCGTGCTGCCGAGCCGCCTGTCTTCTCCCTCCGAGCCAGAGCTGCCACGCTCTGGCAGCCTGTACGACGCTCCGACACAACGTCCTTTGGTGAGACCAACAACGCTTCTCTCGTCGTCTGCGCTTCGCCGCGTCGAGACTGTAGTGCATACGCACACCCGCAGCCTGCCCGAACTTGCCTCATATCATGAGCGTTCTAGCTACATGTTTTCATGTTATCTTTGTGTGTTTGTTTTTATGGGTTAATTTTCGTTTCTAGTTTCATTAAAAGTTTGTGTGTATTTTTCGCAACAAACGGCTTTGTCCTCGATTAGGTTCTGGGAGGCTCCGCCAGAGAACCGCCAGAAAACATTAACACAAAAAAGAACCTGCTCATCACACTTGTATTTATTAAAACAGAACCTTATTGTCTTCCTTTGCACCCCTTCCATTCTTGCAATGAGTTCTTTTGTGTACGGAAACCAAACAATATTGGCGTGCTCCAGCACTGTTCGAAGAAGCATTTTGTAGTCCAGAAAGTTTTATCTGGGGGCGCAAGACGAAGGTGTCTTCTCAGAAAGAAGAGTCGCTTTAGTGCTTAGCATGTACATTGATTTCCACTTGAGATTATTTTGTTAACATGACTTTCCCATTGGAGAGCGTATGTTGAAGTGACACCTAAATATTTACGCTCAAATGCACAAGTGAGAGGTGTGTCATTAATAATGTAAGTAAACTCAGATATCTGTTTCTTTCTTACTGTTAGCGTATTGGGCATTTAGAGTCATCTGCCACTCGTGACACCAAGAAAAGGCAGAATTTTGTAGTATATGGTGATTATCACTGTGATTAATTTTGCGCTACGAAATACAATAGTCAGCGAATAGACGGATGTTACCATGTAATCGGGAAGGCAATTTTTTATGTATATTAAAAATAAAACTGGGTCCAAAACACTGCCTTGGCACACTCCCGATGCAACAAGTGCTGAATTGGAAGCTTCGTTATGAATATACACGAATTGTGAGCAGTATAGATCGGCACAGTGACTCACGAGTGCACTCACTCACACTTGCACTCATTTCAAAGGGGTGAGTGCGAGTGAGTGTGAGTGCCAGTGAGTGTGAGTGGAGGTGAGTGCCGGTGCGGGTGAGTGCCAGTGAGTGTGAGTGGAGATGAGTGCGAGTCCGAGTGAGTGTCTGTGAGTGTCAGTGGAGGTGAGTGCGAGTGAGCGCCAGTGAATGTGAGTGGAAGTGAGTGCGAGTGAGTGCTGTGAGTGTCAGTGGAGGTGAGTGTGAACATGAGCGAGTGCGGGGCCTGGAAAAAATTATGGTGAGTGAGTGTGAGTGAGTATTCTCCGACACTACCAACCTATGGCGTGAACTCCTGTATCCTATGCTCGCTGCCTTGATTATCATTAAAAATCATGACTGCCGATTTTTCTTTATTAAACTTCAAACCTAAGCTATCTCCCTCTTTACTACATTTGTCCATTAATCGCTGCAAGTCTTCCTTGCTGTCAGCCATAAGTACAATGTCATCCGCGTACATCAGTCCTGGTAATGACTGTTGAATCCATTCTCCTTGCATGAAAAAAGGAAAGGTTGAAGCCAAGTCCGCTCCTCTCTAATTTTTTCCCTAATCCTTGTAAATACAGCATGAACAACAAAGGTGACAGAGGGCACCCCTGCCTAAGCCCCTGCTGTATTTCTATAGCCTCAGATACCTTGTTTTTCCATTTTATAAGAACCTATTACTTTTATAGATTTCTTTTAAAAGATTACTTAATTACTCCATCTTCCACCTCTAGAGTGCCCAGTATGTCCCACAAATCCTTTTGGATTACACTGTCACAGCCTCCCTTGATATCCATAATGAATGAATGAAATAATGAAAAGCTTTATTTCATGAGCTTTTCAGCGAAATGCGAGCCATAGGGCCTGTGTTCCTTTTCTGATATTTCAATACACTGCGTCAATGAGAACAGATTATCTTCTAACCTTCTTTGTTTTCGGAACCCATTTTGTAGTTCCCCAGCACCTCCTCGCCCTCCATCCATGCCTGCAGTCTGTCCTTTATAATCTGCATCACCACCCTGTAAACCACTGACGTCACTGTTATGGGACGGTAGTTGTTTATGTTAGCTTTGTCCCCGTTTCCCTTGTATATCATGCTCATCCTGCTCAGTCTCCACCCGTCGGGGGTTTTACCTTCCATTATCATTTTGCTCACTGCCTCTCTTAATGCTTTCTTAGATTTTGGGCCCAATGTCTTTATTAACATAATTGGGATGCCATCAGGACCTGTCGACGTGCTACTAGGAACCCTCTCCTCTGCCCTTTCCCACTCGCTTTGTTCAAGTGGAGCCACTGCATTAACCAGTCTATCCTCTCCTGATTGAGCACAAGCTACGTTTCGTTCTTAAACATTTTCTGTCATCATTGTTCTTATATGTTCCATTGCCTCATCTCCTTCTAGCCAATTACCTTGAGCTGTAACTATAAACCTCTGCTCTAGGCTAGTCTTGTTATTCAAGGAGTTGAGATGTTTCCAAAATTTCGCTGCTTTTCTATCCTTTTTGTTTGCTTCTGACAACCATTGGATCCCCTTTCTTCTAATCTTCTCATTGATCAAATGGGATGCTTCCCTTCTACAGTTTAAGAAGTTAACCCATTCTTGGTCTACATCAGCTTTGGGTTCACCCCTCTGCTTTGAATATCTGTGTTCCCTGGATGCTTCCTGACGTTTCTCTATGATCTTCTTAACCTCATCACACCAGCTCTTCAGTTTACGTCTTCTGTTCCCTTTGAGCCTGACTCGTACCTTAGCAAGCTCTAGCTCAAATCATCATCATCAGCCTATATTTTATGTCCACTGCAGGGCGAAGGCCTCTCCATGCGATCTCCAATTACCCCTGTCTTGCGCTAGCGTATTCCAACTTGCGCCTGCCAATTTCCTAACTTCATCATCTCATCTGGTTTTCTGCCGACCTCGACTGCGCTTCCCTTCTCTTGGTATCCATTCTGTAACCCTGATGGTCCACCGGTTATCCATCCTACGCATTACATAGCCTGCCCAGCTCCATTTCTTCCGCTTAATCTCGACTACAATATCGGCTATTCCCGTTTGTTCTCTGATCCACAACGCTCTCTTCCTGTCCCTTAACGTTAGTCCTAAGATTTTCCGTTCCATCGCTCTTTCTGCAGTCCTTAACTTGTTCTCGAGCTTCTTTGTTAACCTCCAAGTTTCTGCCCCACATGTTAGCACTAGTAGAATGCAATGATTTTACACTTTTCTTTTCAACGACAGTGGTAAGCTCCCAGTCAGGATTTGGCAATGCCTGCCGTATGCACTCCAACCCAATTTTATTCTTCTGTAAATTTCTTTCTCGTGATCAGGGTTCCTTGTGAGCAATTGACCTAGATAAACGTACTCCTTTACAGACTCTAGAGGCTGACTGGCAATCCTGAATTCTTGTTCCCTTGCCAGGCTATCGAACAATATCTTTGTCTTCTGCATATTCATCTTCAACCCAATTCTTACACTTTGTCGATTACGGTCCTGAATCATTTGCTGTAATTCGTCTGCATTGTTGCTCAATAGGACAATGTCATCTGCAAACCGAAAGTTATTGAGATATTCGCCGTTGATCCTCACTCCTAAGCCCTCCCAATCTAAGAGCTTGAATACTTCATCTATGCATGCAGTGAATAGCATTGGAGAGATTGTGTTTCCTTGCCTGACCCCTTTCTTGATAGGTAACTTTCTACTTTTCTTGTGGAGAACTAAGGTAGCTGTAGAATCCTTGTAGATGTTTGCTAAGATATTCACGTATGCCTCCTGTACTCCTTGATTACGCAATGCCTCTATGACTGCTGGTATCTCTACTGAATCAAATGCCTTTTCGTAATCTATGAAAGCCATATTGAGAGGTTGATTGTACTCCGCAGATTTCTCGATTACCTGATTGATGACATGGATATGATCTATCGTAGAGTATCCCTTCCTGAATCCAGCCTGTTCTCTTGGTTGGCTGAAGTCAAGTGTTGCCCTGATTGTATTGGAAATTATCTTGGTGAATATTTTATACAATACTGAAAGCAAGCTAATAGATCTATTTTTCTTCAATTTTTTAACGTCTCCCTTCTTATGGATTAGTATAATGTTGGCGTTCTTCCAGCTCTCTGGTACACTTGAAGTTGTGAGGCATTGCGTATAATAAAGGGCCGCAAGCTTTTCAAGCATCATATCTCCCCCCATCTTTCATTAAATCTACTATTATTCCATCTTCTCCAGCAGCTTTTCCCCTGGTCATGCCTTTCAAATAGCCCCGTTAAATTTGCATATTTCCATTCTGTTTTAGTATCTTCTGAAATTGCTTCCTGAATTTGTTGGGTTGCTATTTCCAGCTGCTTTTCCGAGTAAAATATCCCACCTGGTTGTTCATCTTTCCTACTACCTACTTTCATTTTTCTTTGAAAACACCTTAATATGTTTGTGATCACTACCTAGACTTCTGGAGCCATATTCATCTATGCTCATTACATTTAGCCTATCGTGCATCCTATGTGACATTAGTGCATAATCTATCGTCGACTGCAGTCTCCCTACCTCCCATGTTATGTGCCCTTCACACTTCTCAGTACTGTTGCATACAACTAAGTCATGCATTTCACACATATCCAGCATCATGTTGCCTGTTGAGTCTGTGTACCCGTCCACGTCTTCTATGTGTGCGTTGATGTCTCCTAGCACCCTCCCCCTAGCTCATTAATGTCACTTGATATGCATTCCAGAATTTTTTTTTTTTGTTTTCCTCTTCGGCATTTGCTCCTGTGCACAGGTATATAAAGCCAAGGAGTGTCTGCTCTCCTGCCACTTTCCCTTTTAGCCATAAATGTTCCTTGCATTCCTGTTTGGCCATTAGCCAATTCATACATTTATGAATGAATGCCCCAATTCCACCCCCTTTTCTGCTGACATCTGTTCTATTGCAATATTCCCATGCATAGTCAGTATTACAGGGTGGTTAGCCGCAGTGGTTGCTCAGTGGCCATGGTGTTGGGCTGCTGAGCACGAGGTCGCGGGATCGAGTCCCGGCCACGGTGGCCGCATTTCGATGGGGGCGAAATGCGAAAACACCCGTGTACTTAGATTTAGGTGCACGTTAAAGAACCCCAGGTGGTCCAAATTTCCGGAGTCCCCCACTACGGCGTGCCTCTTAATCAGAACTTGTTTTGGCACGTAAAACACCATAATTTAATTAATTTAATTACAGGGTGGTTGCTCTATGTCCCTAAGATGTGTCTCCACAAAACCGTATACCATCAGCTTTTCCTGCCTTAATTGCTCGTCTATCTCTTCTCACTTCAGCCTATTCCAGCCACGTTGTGTGTTAATATACCCTATGTCCGAATAACCTTGCCACTGGTGCTCACGTCTATTTCTTCTTCTACAGACTCTACGTTTCTTGAATCCTAGGGCGTGTCTACGCTGGTGGCCTCAGGGCTCTGGGTCCCCCCAAAAAAGCCGTAGCTTAGGGCCCTATCCTACTAACTACCCTCCTGTCCATGGCACCACTGTAGTGAATGTCGTCCAGTGCAAAAGGGTGGGAGCCAGACCCGTACATGTCCCGTTTTACGTCCATTACGCCGTACCCAAGTGGTCGGCTCAGACCTATAATGACCCGGTTAGCCTCAATCACACTCCGTTCCATCCCGCTAGCCTGGTCCTGGACCTCTGGGATTGTGCATATGGTCACGTGCACCTTCGCAGAGGCTTCTCTGAGTTTACGCAACCCAACCTCTAACTGTCTCTTCAGATTCTGGCTCCTTCCCTTCAGTACATCGTTGAGACCAGCATGGATAACGACCAGATTTTCGTGCTCCATGTTGTCTCATACCACCTTCTGAGCTTTTACCATTGCGTCAACCATGCACTTCCCTGACTGGGCCTCCACCCTCACCCGCCCGTCTGCCTTCACTTTTGCAAGGACGCCCTCCTCAACCCTCGCTACGTTGGAGTCCCCCACTACCAGGACCCTTCGCTCTACACGTTCGCCTCCCGCCTGCGATTGCTGTCCTCCAGTTCGCGCTAGCTGGTCGTCCACCCGCCGTGCGCCACGGACACGCGGCGACGGGCTCCCTGCCGCTCGTGCCGTCCCACCCGAAGCCTGCCGCGCTACATCGCTGTAGCGTTGTGGAGCCCCCGTGTTGCCGCCGGCTCTCGCTCGCTCTTCTACGGTCCCTAGATGTCCCTCCCTCTTCTCATAGTCTGCCTCTGCCTGAGACTTCGTGCTGTCCCCGCCGTCCGCCAGACGCTGCTCCGACCTGGGATTACGCGCCGCATGTGCCATTAGCGCCTCCACCCGCTCTTCCAGCACGGCCCGCTTTTCCCGTTCTTCTTGTAGCTCGCTAGCTATTCGCTCTACCAGGTTGGCCTCGGCCCCCTCCCTGACAAGCAACTCGCCGATCCGAGTTTCGAGCTCAATCCTCCGCTCTCGCTCCACCTTCAGCTCCCCTTTGAGCTTCTCCACACTTGCAGCCCATTCCCCTTCTATCCACCGCACAGCCACCTTAAATCCTTCACACAGCCTGCACGCGAAGCTAGCCTCCTCGGCGTCGGCTAAATTTGCGAAGTGCGTCTCATCCAAATAACACCAACGTTTGCGCTCCTCGCACTGCACCAGCTCGCCATCACCTCGGTGTTGCCAGGTTTGGCTATATATAGCCAAATTGGGCTACAGGAAAAAATTTTTGGCGTCGACTTGGACGAGTTGGTTATGTGGCTATATTTGGGCTACTGAAAATCTGCGACTTGGCTTTGTTTGGGTTATAAGTGGCGCCCTAATCGACGCTCCAGAGGTGGCTCTGATTGGGTAGAAGCAAATCTCGAAGGCTATGTTTTAGCTGGCTGAGCCGGCCGTGTGGCTGTGCGCGTGTGCGTGCGCGAAATGACCCCCTCCCCTTCCCATCCCTCTCTGCGGCATTGTCTGAGCCGGTGGCTTTGATCCTTGATGCACATAAACTTACACTCATAGAGTTATTATACTGCCGCTAGAGGACAAGCTGCCCATAGGGCCCGATGCACTGAAATCGGTCACCGCAAGAGCGCCGCCATTGTGATACGCTGACGTTGCCAGCTCCTGAAACGCTTGCTAGACTTGGCGATAGTAATCAGTTTTAATCTGGCAACCTATAGCTTGTGTTTGTGCAGCCGTGTGCGCGTGGGTGTGGGAGGTGTTGGCCGTGCAGCTGGCAATTACGCAACCCAAGGATGATCCTGTTAAAATTTCCGGCGGTATGTGGTTTTCAACGGTCACGCATAGCGAAAATACCGTATAGCTGTTCAGGCTTCCCTGTTTGCTGTCGCAAGTGTCACTTGACGAGCAATAGGTAAAAAAATGCGGTACTGTGATGCTTCTCGAACGATTGCGATAAATCACGAAAGCTGCCTGCTCGCGTGATGTTCTGAACAAGTCAGACACGTTTACTCATGTGTGAAGGGAAATGCCAGAACCCTTTGAAGCTTTAGTCTTGCACAAAAGGCACGAAGGTGCCATCGCGTCAACCCATGTCGTCGCGCGATCACATCTCAGAGCTAAACTATACCAAACGAAACCACGGAACACCCATAACGAAACTACCACGCATCCGGAAACACAAATAAAAACTATCCGAAACCGAAACTCGCGTTATTGTATGAATGAGCACATCGTGTATTGTATAAATTACGTTAGCAAGCGCTTCCTGTAAGCTTAATATTCACACATCACCTTCATAACGCCATCAGGTATTCGTTTTTTATGGCACAGCATAAGGCGACCTATACTTGTTTTTATCTCTCGAAAATAATTGCGCTGGCTACATAGACAAGTTACAAGATGGGGCCGACAAGATGGCGGCGCCCTAGCGTTCCTCCATTTTTCGGCCCAGCTTTGCCTCTAGAGTCAGTTATATTAACTCTATGCTTACACCCCGCTTGACCATTATGCACCCGATCGCAGGGCATCGGGATGAACCTGGGAGTAGTGGGTTTTTCACAGTACACTGTACTAACATGGCTATGCTCAGTAACAGAAAGCAGTAACATAGGGTCGGGGCAGTCGGGCGATCGTGGCGCCGACATGAAAGAAGGGAAGCACGAGTGGATGACACGCCGCAGTGTATTCATGTCCATGTCTCAATTCTGGGTGAAGTATCGCGCCGGGCACAACTTTCGACCTACTCCACGTATCTCGCGAAGCTTTAGTGCCATTTTACTTCTGCTGCTAGATTATTTTTATCCATGCTTACATTCGAGATTCATTTCGATAGGTTGGACGTAAGATCGGATCCTCCTCCGAGAGGAGAATCCAAACATGGGGAAGTGGGCCAAGAATGCGAGAACGTATAAAAAAATGTCACAGTTTCGCCCTAAGGGCGAAGCAATGAATGCGATAGCAACACAGCAATGTCATACGAAGTAAGGTGAGCGGCTTTGGTAGCAATATGAATTGTAGTAAACATGAGCTGATTAAGTAAGCAGGTGTGCTTCGGCGTAAGTAGACCGACATGAAGAGAGACTCGATGACCACGAGAAGGTGCGTGTGAAACGGTGGTGTTGATGAGAAGCGCTTCCCGTGGGCAGCGCGTGCGAAGGGACACACCTGTAGCGCTGCACTGCCGACCCGGGCAGCATTGCATGTGTAGCGTGCGTTGGAAAATGTGGCCCGACTATTACTAACTGATTGAACAAGCGTGGTGTGAGCGCGCACAAACAAACATGAATAGATCACACTGAATGACTGCAGACAACGACTGTCAAAACGCTGGCAGCAAGCGCATACGCCGCAGCAACGGGCGAAGGTACGAGCGGTCTATCGCTTCAACGGAAACTGAGCGGCGAATGCACGGCTCATAAAGGTCAGATCCGTGTGGAGATAAGCGACGGTGCGAGCGAGCGACGAGCGCCGTTGTTGGCAGAGTAGAAGTGCGCCCCCCCCCCTCTCTCTCCGGCGCTGGCTTCCCGCTTCCTTGCTTGCGCGTGGGAGATTGAGTGCCTTCGCTCCCCGTGATAGCGCACGTCCCCGCACGCTTCCGCTCGGGCATACGGCGCGCGGCGAAGATTTTATCTATAGGGAACCTCACGGCGACGGCGACGGCAGAAATCCGGTTGAAGTGTCCATATAATTGCTATCGCAATAAAGGAATGGGAGCAAGACCCCAAGCCAAATGTGGGTTCTGGTGCTCTTACTTCTATATGCATGGTTTGCCCGTAATGCCACGGATAAAGATACTCATTCTGCTATTATCGAAACATGTTTGCCACGATGACATCAGTGTACCACGTCACATGAACTTCACCCGCCGTGTTAGCTTAACTTGTGAGGTGTCGCGTTGCTGGGCTCGAGGACGCGGGTTTGATTCCCGGCCATGGCGGCCGCATTTCGATCACGGTGAAATGCAGGAACACCCATGTACTTAGATTTAAGTGTACGTTAAAGAACCTGAGGTGGCCAAAATTAATCCGGAGTCCCCCACTGCGTCATGCCTCCCAATCATATTGACGCGAAGTAAGCTGCCCACTACAGGCACCGATCGTCGTAAGTCAGCTGCCCACTACAGGCACAAGATCGCCAGAGAGAAGACGACGAAGGGCGCAGGTATGCGCGCTTTCTCTCGAGTGTCGGCCATCATTAAAGAAGGCTGTTCTCTTTCGGCGAGCCCCGATTAATTATTTTCGTGACATTTTACTGGTGGAGGTGCTGGGTATATGATACCATTGCCGGAGACGCAGCGTACCCCTGACTCATCCCCAGTGAGTAGCCCGGGAGAGATTACTCCTGTGCACGCACGCACCAGCCGCCGTCTTCAAGGGCTCCAACCTGAGCACGGTCTGTTGCCCGATCGCATCCGGACGATGAACCTGAGCCCACAGTCTCCTGCTGCGGCTGCTTCGCCGGCGCAGATAATCTTCAACCAGCCACAGACGCCGACTGCATTCCACGGAGATGCTACTGAAGACGTGGAAGATTGGCTAGACCATTTCGAGCGGGTCGCCGAATGCAACGGATGGAACGAAGAGCGCAAGTTGCGCAACGTGTACTTCGCTCTCCAAGACTCCGCGAGGACGTGGTTCCATAACCATGAAACGACATTGACTTCGTGGCTCGAATTTCGACAGCAGCTGATCGCCACATATTCCAACATGGACAGGAAGGAGCAAGCTGAGCTGGCAATACAGGCAATATTCCAAGCCCCGAACGAGAGCGTGACCACGTATACTGAAGGCATAGCTCGGCTCTTCAGGCGTGCGGATGCCTCAATGGCCGAAGACAAGAAGGTCCGACATTTGATGCGCGGTGTGAAGCAAGAGATCTTTGCTGGACTTATTCGGAATCCACCCACAACACTTGCGGACTTCCTTGCTGAAGCGACAGCAATGGAAAGGGCCCTTCGACTGCGTGCCAGACAATACAACCGTAACGTGATAGAACTTTCGCACAGACCCTCCTGCATGACTTCGGAAAACCACCTCGACGACCTACGCGAATTTATCAGGGCTGTGGTGAGAGAAGAGCTCCACAAAATGCAGGTAACCGAGGCGCCGACAGCCCGAATTTCTGTGGCGGAGATAGTGCGCGACGAGATTAGGCAAGCCGTCCAAGCTCCGGAACGCTACGAGGTACCACAACAGCGGGAGCCAGTCCGAATGACTTATGCGGACGCCGTACGACGACCGTCACTGTACGGCCCCTCAAACGTCATGCGCCCCTCTGAACAAACAGAAGTAGTGTTCAGGCGTCGCAGTCCACCGTCCACCGAGGAGTCGAGGCCCAGGAAAAGCGACGTCTGGCGGGATCCTGACCTCAGGCCCTAATGTTTTCATTGCGGAGAGGCTGGCAACGTCTACAGGATGTGCCCCTATCGACGCGTGGGCCTCCGCGGGTTCCCTACAGGTGCACCTCGCCCACGACCTGGTCAGCGCCCGATGGAGATAGAGAACTTCATCGCCGGTCGTGACAGTTCATTCGAGCAGCGAAGGCACGAGCCCCGTTATGCATCGCCTGCTCGATACCGATCGCCAAGTCCCTCATTTCGTCGAGACGCTCGTAGACGTCGTTCACCCAGCCCTGCAAACCCGGAAAACTGAGTCCAGCGACCTCCGGAGGTGAGGCTGCTGACGCCGAGCGCATCGAATATCCTCCATCACGACGACAACGACGACAACGCACCGACGTTCAGTCACACTCAGGTGCCCAAAGGCAAGTGGTCACTTCGGACATACTGGTCACCATAGACAACGAAGAAGTCACGGCATTAATTGACACTGGTGTGGACAGCTCGATTATGAGCAGAGAGCTTGCGTCAAAGCTAAAGAAATTTTTTACACGGTGGACTGGGTCGCAGGTCCGTACTGCTAGAGGGCATCTACTAATTCCCGTGGGCAGATGCACCGGTCGGGTAAATATTCGTGGATTTACGTACGTCGGGGACTTCATTATTCTGCCCAGCTGCTCGGGGGACCTGATACTCGCATGGACTTTCTACAGGCGAGTAGAGCCATAATTAACCTGGAAAAATCAAGCGTGACGTTCTCTACAGCAAAAGCCATAGCAAGTGACGCTGGCGAAGAGAATCACACCGAAAACGCCTTGCGCATCGTCGAAGACAGCATAACGGTACCGCCAAGAAGCAGTCTGCTGACCCTGGTAACGTGCGACGCATTCGACGGCTCTGAGGGCATCGCCGAGGCAAACATTCCGTTAATGCTTGAGCGGAACATCTGCATTGCGAGGGGCCTCGTTCAGCTTCAGAACAGACGCTCATTAGTCCTGCTGACAAACTTCAGCAACGAATATCAGCACTTACCGCAAGGCACAGCTGTCGCCTTCCTCCATGAAATTGCTGCCTTCACTGGTGTCGCCTCGCTAGAGACTGTTTTCCCTAATTCATCGCAAGAGGTCAACCTGAGCGATCGCATTCAGATTAACTCCGGCTTATCGGCACGACAGAAACAGCAGCTACTGGACCTTGTCAATGACTTCTCTGGCTGCTTCTCTACCGAGTCTAAAGTACGGCGCACCTCCGTTACGAAGCATCGCATTCCTACGGATGAGTCAGCACGCCCCGTTCGTCAGCATCCTTACCGCGTTGCTCCTACGGAAAGGGAGGTGATAAGGCGCCAGGTTCAAGACATGTTAAATGATGACGTGATTCATCCGTCCATAAGTCTTTGGGCGTCACCCGTCGTTTTAGTTAAAAAGAAGGACAATACACTACGCTTCTGCGTAGACTACAGACGGATGAACAGTGTCACCAAACGCGACGTTTATCCCCTGCCACGGATCGATGACGCTCTGGATCGTCTACGCCACGCCCAATTTTTCACCTCGTTGGATCTTAAGTCTGGGTACTGGCAGATCGAAGTAGATGAGCGTGACCGCGAAAAAAAAACGGCATTTGTGACTCCTGATGGATTATATGAATTTAAAATCCTCACATTCGGCCTGTTCCGCACCTGCCACATTTCAGCGGATGATGGACACTGTTCTCTCTGGACTGAAATGGGAGACGTGTTAGTCTACTTAGACGACGTTGTGGTGTTTTCAAGAACGTTTGATGAACACCTAGAACGACTCAGGAATGTACTCCTCGCAATAAGCAAAGCAAATCTGACTATCAAGCTTGAGAAATGTCATTTTGGCTTTCAGGAGCTGAAGTTTCTCGGACACGTAGTCAGCCCCAGCGGTGGTCGGCCAGACCCCGAGAAGCTAGCTGCCGTCGCTGAATTCCCGCGTCCAACAGACAAGAAGGCAGTTCAGCGATTCCTAGGTCTCTGCGCTTACTACCGTCGTTTTGTCGAAGGATTTTCAAGGACCGCCGAACCATTAACGAGACTAACACGCCAGGATGTAGCCTTCGAGTGGACGGAAGAACAACAGGACGCCTCTACAGAATTGCGGAAGCGACTGCAAACAGCCCCCGTACTCGCGCATTTCGACGACAAGGCTGACACAGAAATCCACACAGACGCCAGCAACGTGGGGCTCGGTGCTATACTCGTTCAGTGGCAAGACGGTGCCGAACGAGTACTGGCCTACGCGAGCCGCGGTCTCACAAAGGCGGAGGTCAACTATTCCACAACTGAAAAGGAGTGTCTAGCTGTCGTTTGGGCCATCGGCAAGTTCCGACCCTACCTTTACGGCCGACCTTTTCGCGTATTAAGTGACCACCACTCACTGTGTTGGCTTGCGAGTCTTAGGGACCCTTCAGGCCGCTTCGCTCGTTGGAGCATCCGCCTTCAGGAGTACGACGTCACAGTGGTACATCGATCCGCACAGAAGCACGGCGACGCTGACTGCCTCTCACGTGCGCCGATACCTTGCAAGCCCAGTGACTTAGAACAAGATTCCCCCTTTCTTGGTGTAGTAGACACTGTCGAGATGGCTGACCTCCAACGTGCAGAAAGTACATTGCTTCCCCTCATCAGATACCTTCAGGGAGCCGACGTTGTTGTTCCACGACCGATGTCACGAGGTCTGACTTCTTACTGCCTCCAAAACGACGTGCTCTACAAAAAAAAAAAAAAAAAAAAAAAAAAAAAAAAAACTTCGAAAACAGCCAAGAAACGTTCCTTCTTGTCGTCCCAGTTTCACTGCGCGAAGAAGTACTGCAGGCGTGTCATGACGACCCGTGTGCCGGACACTTAGGCTTCGCCAGGACGTTAATGCGCATACGCCACAAGTATTACTGGCCACAACTGTTCTCGTCCGTTCAGCGCTACGTGAGAAGCTGCCGTGATTGCCGACGGCGCAAGGTTCCACCTTTGAAACCTGCTGGTCTTCTGCAACCCCTAGACCCTCCTCCAGCACCGTTTCAACAGGTTGGCATGGATCTCCTCGGTCCGTTCCCTACGTCATCCGCAGGAAACAAATGGATAGTCGTCGCAACGGACTACCTAACGCGGTACGCAGAAACCAAAGATGTGCCCCGCGGAACCGCTACAGAAGTCGCGATGTTTTTTGTCCATGAAATCGTGCTACGTCACGGGGCCCCTTCCGTCTTAATAACCGATCGAGGAACTGCGTTTACTGCTGACTTAATGCACGAGATCGTCACGCTGACCCACACCAATCATCGGAAAACCACGGCCTATCACCCACAAACTAATGGACTAACCGAGCGCCTCAACAGAACTATGGCCGATATGAACGATATGTACGTTGACGTAGAGCACAAGTCCTGGGACCAAATTCTACCATACGTGACATTCGCATACAATACGGCTGTGCAGGAAACCACCCGATTCACACCATTTGAACTGGTTTATGGGCGCTGCGTAACAATATAGTGATTTTGGCGCGTAAAACCCCAGCAATTATTAATGTTTTAGAATAGGGTCCTCAAACGTTTTGGGGCCCCAAAGAAATAGCGTAGAAGCAACTGCGCATGCGCAGGACGCAAACTGTGTTTGCGTTTTGCGTCAGGCACACTATTTTATCTATTTAGTGGGAGCCCCAAAAGCTGCCCCAAAAGCTTTCGTCAACAAACATGACGGTGCCCATCGAAGCGACGGCTCTAACCTAGCACCCCACTGGGCTCGATTCGTGGGAACGCGTGAAGTTCGTAAGCTAGAGAATTGTTTGGCGGTTATCGATTTCCCTCAACTAACATGTGTAATGAAGATTGATTCATTAGACGCCGCTGATTCCGAATTCAATCGTCGATTTCATGGCTCGTAGGCCTAACACGGATTAACTTGGCTGGGTGAAGATACGTGAAGTTGGTTACTCAAAACTAAGCGCAACAAGTTGCTTGCTGCTAATAGAATAAGTTCTAAATTGTAATTAAACACGAAAATCTAAATTACTCTTCTTATCATGATATGGTATCTTTGTTTTAATATTTTTATGCCCAACGCTAACACCCGCAAAGCTCTTTGGGGCCCCTAACTTTGGGGGCCCCTATTCTAAAACTTTATTCATGTCAACATGGTTTGCTTTTTGACAGTAACCGGTTTTTACAGCATAACCACTGTTATCATTTTGTTGTTTACCTTGGCTCTTTGTGCGCCGTCGCGGCTTTTACCATTTCGAGCGAGTTATACGTTCGGAATGTGCTCGTCGCCGAAAACGACTGCGCGCTTCTTACACTGGTGTGCCGTTTGCGCAGTAATCTTTTAAAGCTTCGCTTACACCGATTCAGACAGCGAGTGGCATCTGTTGTCTGACACTTCATTTTAACGCATGTTCTCGCCGTGTTAGAGACCTAAGATAGCGGCCAGGTTGATGTAAATGGACAGTATATAGAGCATGTACCAACTAACCCGGGCCAAGCTAATTGAAAAAAAAAACGAGAAAACAAGATAGGAAGATGAGAGAAATAACACGAGATATCATAGCACGAAAGACTTGTTTTAGCTCATAAAAAAAGAAGCCGTGAGCAGGTCGCAGATCGCTGGACAGCTGAACTTCTACGCCGTAGGCAGATATGACGTGAGAGTTCGATGATGCTAAACATTTTGCGTTCACGACGGCTAAAAAGCAGAGTTCGTAGGTAATATTGCTGTAAATAACTAAAAATAATAACTTAGTACTATCTGTCATAAAATAAAAGCACTGATCTCGCCCTCTGCAGTGATTCGCTTGAACTTAAAGGGCAACTCCGGCGATTTTTCGATGTCAACGGATGTCGATGAAATTCGCTGGGTCTGTTCCTCTGAATACCTCCGTCATGTCCTAAAAAAAGCAGGCTTGAGAGTTGCACAGATTTTTTACAAATGAATTTAATCTATTGCCTCGAGCACCCTACCTTACCCCCTCCTCAGTTATAGGCAACATTGTGTATGACGTCAGGAATGGTCCACGCAGAGCATGCCGGTATCATGCAGACGACAGCGACGAGAGCGTGCAGGAGTCGACTATCGTGAGCTAGCGCTTGGCGTGAGATGTTGCTGTCGCGAGAAGTTGCATTCCCTGTGGACGGGCAAGTGATGCGGAGTGACAAGCGGTGTTGCGTTGTTGGCTGCACGAACTTCAGCCCTCGCCATCCGCAGACACAGTTTGAGCCAATCCCGATCGCGTTCAGCCGAGATTAAGCCTATCACAGTGGCCGAGTTCGTGCGTCTGCTGCTGGCGGACCAGACCCACTGATATGAAAGCTAATTAAGCTATTAGGACGAGGAAAGCTGCTTCTGTAGTTCAGTTTTGACCATACGGATTTGAAATAAACCAT
The DNA here is from genome assembly GCF_013339745.2 of Dermacentor silvarum. NCBI lineage: Eukaryota > Metazoa > Arthropoda > Arachnida > Ixodida > Ixodidae > Dermacentor > Dermacentor silvarum. Next base: position 15,252,824 of record NC_051159.1, read on the forward strand.
TCCTCATTTCGTACAGTGCACACGCAAAAAGCTAGAAGCGACAACACGACGCGCAATCAACATTCGTATACGTTGCCGTTCTCGAATGCGGCCGGTCGCACTCGCCGGCGCTTCCCTAAATGAAATGTGACTACGCAAATCCATGGGTGTATTAATACCTATTGTTATGCTGACTCATTATTTAGCTTACGAGGTGCACTGTTTGCCTCGTATCCCAAATGGGCAGCAAGCGGAGGCCCCTTCGATACAGCATGTGTAAACAACCGTCTCGTTCAGCTGCCAACGATGTCATACTTCATGGCATCTGCGTTTCCGCGAGCAAACTATACATTCTCTAAATGAACGTTCATACGCGCAATGTCCCAATCTATGTCTACTTTACGGAGCACTAATTTTGTGCATGAAGAGAATACGAAGAATGATAAGCAGGCTGCACAACGCTTCCCTACTACGGTCTCCCGCTCGCTCTTTCCGAAGGTGTGTGGTAGCACGTATCAGCGCGACCCAGAGTGATGTAACGGTGCTACATGCACAAAATCTACGTGTTTTGGTATGTTCTGACATTAATTGATGTCACCGATGAGCGGCTATCTCAAGCGAACGACGTACGAGTGGTCGCTGTACCTGCCGATGTAAACAAATGCACCGGTCGGTGCTTTGGACTGTCAGCGGCGTTCTTGTGGGATACAAATGCGGAAAGTCGTGCTCCACATCTTACAGTGAGCATGCGAAGCGGTTCCCTGAGAGGGGTAAAACACCTAAAATAGCAAGCAGCACGTATATCAGTGGTTAGGGCTACCCTTGGTCTTCATGTCGCAGCGCGATATGTTGCGCATGGTTGCTGGCTCTAGTGGTGGAGGACGGCGATTCGTGGCTATTGAATTCTTCTGAATCATAACTGTCACTGTTTGACAGATCCGAATAGGTGGTGCAGCTTACATACAATGTCACCCGAGGGTCCGGCGCGGTCACGAATAAGCTGAGCGTCTGCTCTTCGCCGGTTTCGTTCACCCCGCGGGCGAGACCGGCATGCGTTGCGCGCCTTCCCCGCCGGGGATACATTCGTGACGTCACACGCAAAGGTTCGCTCGGCTGCTTGCTCAGGTTTCGGTTTCGTTTTTGCGCTTTTTTGCTTATTTCAAATTATTTTCCACTTTGGGGAACAATTCTCCTATCAGGTGCGTCACAGGAGGGTCTCGGGAACCTAAATATTTTATTAGCTCGACATGGTCAAAAAATCGCCGGAGTTGCCCTTTAAGAGCTTCCGGGCCCAACCAAAAAAGGGTTCTGTGCAAGCACGATGTCGCTGTTGTTGATGACAAGGGCCGACCGTCACGGCGGCACGGACATTTTGTTACGACGGATTGTGCAAAAAAAGGATTGCCGTAGTCGAATTTGAAGATGTATGCACAAATAAAACTGCAAATAAAAATGGCTATATTTGGCAACGAAATATTTTGCACTTTTTTCGTGTTTGGCTACATTTGGGCTACAACTTCTCTCGCTTTTGGCTACGCCGCCTCGTCGGACCTGGCAACACTGCATCACCTCTGACTTCCCTAGCCTGCCGCGCAATCGCCCGCCCGATCACCTAACGAGAAAGCTCGCCAAAATACCTGAACAAAGCCCCACGGTAAGCCCTACGGCAATCTCGCTATCCGGCTACCTCCGCTGGCTTCCCTTAACACGGTTTAGAACTGCCGCCCTACACTGCTTTCACCATGCAACACGTGCGCCACAAGCCGCTTCCAAAAAATACAGCTATTCGTTACCTACTAACATCCAATCAAAATAACCAAGAAACTAAAGAAGCATGAAAAATAATGTATATAGATAGCTCGGTTAACTTAACACTTCTATCAACCAAATAAAAATAAACAAAAAAATTAACTTATCCTTTGGTATGCTGCTCCTGCTGCGCTGAGATCCACTCACCGGCGCCGCCACCGCATCCACTCACCGATGATGATGATGATTTATTTGCATCCCCTTTGAAACGGGGAGGTGACAGTGTGGGGTCTCAGACGGGCTCTTGGGACAAAGGAACGACAAGACAGTGGTGCAAACTAACAAATGGGCATTTATAGCGCCTTTCATACACCAATGCACACTAGCCGAATTACAACCAATAGAACATTCACATGGGCGAGCGACAAATCAAGGAAGTCCGACTCACCGCGACCCGACGGCGAGCGAATATGTTCGCCCCATGCTGTGACACCATCGCCTAGTCGTTCAGGTGTACGGTCACGCGAACGGTGGCGCGTTCGAACGATCCGCGTTCGTCCATACTACAGTGTACTAGAATACTCTTCTAGTACACTGTATCCGTACCCAACGTTACTAGATGTAACGGTGGTCCATACCGGTGTCCTGCTCTTAGCCTCGCGAGACGGGCCGGCGCACGCGCGAAGCGTTCGTGCGTGTTGGTCGCCGATCCCAAGCCAAAGAGGAAGCGCCTTTGACCTTCTTGCGCCCGCCTAACCCCCCGCCGTCAGGTGGCGTTAGCAGCATAGAGTAACTAACATTGTGCTACTAGCGGACAATAAAAAAGATTTACAGATACTTGCGAATATCTGTGGGAATGCAGCGACAAATCTAGGCCTTAAGTTTAGCACAGAGAAATCGGTAATTATGATCTTTAATGAACACACGAGTAACTTCGTGGTGTCAATTCAACAGCAAGTAATACCCATAGTGAAGCAATATAAGTACCTCGGCGTACACATAAACGATGGAAAGAATTACTCAAACAACCACCAAGATAATCTGAAAATAAAGGGGAAGCCGAATGCAGCAATAATGAAACACAGAGCACTGTGGGGCCACAATAAGTATGAGGTGGTGCGTCGAATCTGGAAAGGAGTAATGGTGCCAGCGCTAACATTCGCAAATGCCATTATATGCTTAAAATCGGATATATTGGCGGGTTTGGAAGTTAACCAAAGATCAGTAGGCCGGTTGGCTTTGGGAGCCCACGGTAATACCACAAATGAGGCAGTGCAGGGTGACATGGGTTGGGCCTCTTTTGAAGTCAGAGAAGCACAGAGCAAAATTAGTTTTGAAGAAAGGCTCAGGAACATGGATGAAAATAAATGGGCGGCTAAAGTGCACAAGTATCTCTACATGAAAAGCGTAGACACAGAATGGAGGAAGAGGTCAAGGAAGTTGGCAACCAAGTACAGGATAATCGAAACTGCAAATAGACAACCAGGAGTCATCAGAAAGAAAGTCAGAGAAATAGAGACCGTGAATTGGATGCAAAGAATGGAAACAAAAAGGAAAATGGAGATTTACAAGAATGAGAAGAAAGAAATTAGAAGGGAAAATCTGTACGATAATACAAAGGGCAGTGCCTTGCTATTTGAGGCTCGAGCCGGTTGCCTAAGGACGAAAACATATCGGAACAAATAGTCGGAACTAGATGAGACATGTGCATGCTGCAGTAAAGATCCAGAAACCACTCAGCACATCCTGGTGGAATGCGACGGGATCCACCCAGCGAGAACCGTAGGTAACGTGCAACTCCCAGAAGCGCTTGGTTTCAAAGTGGAAGGAAACAAACAGATCAGCCGTAGAGATCAGCAAGAGACGATTGGAGTACTGGTGGAAAAAAAGCAGGGAAAAGATGGATACGACCTGATCTCTTAAAATCATAGGCAGCGGCACAAGGTAAATTTTTGAAAAGAAAAATAATAGTGAGAGGTATACAAAAATGCTAGATAAAGAACATGTATAGTATACCTGATTAAATCAAGCAGGCTAGGTGACTATTTGTCGCCGCCCCGTTTCAAAGGAGATGCCAATAAATCATCATCATCATCAACAACATACGGATTATGTTACTCTATGTTATTAGCAGCGCGACACTAGCGCCATCTCTCGTAATACGCTGCAACTCCGCCACCGTAAAGCTACGCGGCTATAGTGTTCTAGATAGTGGTAGTGGGACGAGGGCGATCCGGGAGCCGAGGTCGTTTGCACAGAAACCGGCAGGCGGCGCTACTGCGCCTTTCACCTGAACCGCCCCGCAGTGCGCGCTTATTCGCCGCGCACTCATCGGAAGAGTACGATAGATCTAGCTGAAGCTCATGCTTGACTCCTGAATGTTTAGATTGCTCACAATGTCAGCAAAAGGAGAATAAATATATTTCCATAGTGTTGTCTATAGTGAATAAACAGTAAAAAGCTCCGTCGCATGCCCCCGCGCGAGGGATACGTGTAAATGCAGAGCATAGTGGGGTTCCGTGGTGTTGGTGTTGTTGGTGTGGTGGTCTGGGTTGAGAGAGAAGAGAGAATCGTAAGTAGGTAACGTAAAGTTGTTATTATTTTATTGGCATCACTGCTATTCTTATTATTATATTATATTATATTGTTGGCGGCGTCGACGACGAACGCGCTCCAAAGAACCCGCAGGGCGTTCGTGCGATGCGCCGCGTTACGCATGTTCCCGACCGTGGTTAAGTTGTTGTCGAACCACAGCCGGTCGCACACGTCGCAGCTGTGCCCGAAGCTCCGGTCCAGGAACTCGCGTTTGAAGCGCGCGTCGGCACCCCCAAAGTCCCGTTGACGTTGCCCGACGGCTTCCGCGCCAGCGCCCTCCGGGGCGACGGGCTCCGCGGCGGCGGCGGCGGCCTCCAGACGACGACGCTTGCTCGCCGCCGCCTCTCGTTCCCGTACGCCGGGGTCCGCGGCCCGACGCTGACGCCTGCCCGCGGCTTCTCGTGCACGCTGCTCGGGATCCGCTTGTCGACGTTGACGCCTGGCCACGGTTTCTCGTTCACGAAGTTTGGCGTCGGCAGCACGCTTACGACGCTTGCGTTCGGCGTCGGCAGCGCGCCGCCTCGCCGCCTTGTCTTCTGCCGCCGTGGACGAAGACGATGGTACGCTGTCTTGAACTGGTGCTTCGGCGCTGATGTTGGATTGCGTCGAGGTACTAGTTGAAGGTCTTGCTTCCATCGCTTATCAACTGCGACCGCCGACGAACGCAAGAGAGCGGAGGAGTTGACGAGTGGAGCCCGCGCATACCCGCGCCAACCCGCTTTATATTCCTAGCGCGCGCGTTAGAGGGAGAGGGGGTGGAGAGAGGGCGCGCTATCACGCCAGCACCTGCTGTTGCTACGTAAAATCCCTATATAAGAAAAGTACCGCCATCTACTCTTTCCTCCTCCGCCTCCTCTCCTAAAGCGCTTGCTTTTTCTTTACTTTTTGCTTGCGAAAGCCAAGTCGACGGTGGCGCACCTAGAAAGTCCACGTTGAAGCTTGCAGGCCGGGCGCGCGCCGCCGCCGTCGCCGGCGACTGCGGCTGCGCAGAGGACTTTCAACAGGGGCGTAGCCAGGGGGGGGGGGGGGGGGGGTTCAAACCCCCCCCCCCCGAAATTTTATTCGCCCCCCCCCTTACCCACCCTTTGTTCTCGTCGCTTCGCGCTGACATAATTCATGAAACCGGTGCTACTATCACCATTTCATTCCTGGGTGCTTCCATTTGGGTTGGTAATTTACAACGAATCATGTCTGCATATATGGAAACAACTGTCACGGTGTTTGTCAAGGCTTTGACACTCTGTGAAGTTTTGGGCGAGAATGTGGCGGCCGCATTCTGAAGCAACAAATGCACAACAAATGAAGCAATAAATCCGGCCGGCGCATTTTAGATGATGGCGAAAACGCTCGAAGCCCGTTTACTTAGATTTAGGTGCACGTTAAAGACCCCAGTTGGTCGAAATCTCCGGTATACATTTCCGCCACTTCCCTTCAGGTGCCGGTTAGGCCGCGCTCGCGCAGGCTACGTTCACACTTGGTCTCGAAGCTGTCGGAAGCGGCAAAATCTTGCAAAAATCCGCCCGCCTAGGCGTCAAAACCTATGGTGTTGGGCTGCTGAGCACGAGGTCGCGGGATCGAATCCCGGCCACGGCGGCCGCATTTCGGTGGGGGCGAAATGCGAAAACACCCGTGTACTTAGATTTAGGTGCACGTTAAAGAACCCCAGGTGGTCCAAATTTCCGGATTCCCCCACTACGGCGTGCCTCATAATCATATCGTAGTTTTGGCACGTAAAACCCCATAATTTATTTTTAATTAATTTTAGGCGTCAAAACAGGCAGAAAAACAGGCTGAGAGCCAGATCGGTCTCGGGCCAATTTTTTCGCCATGGCGAAGCGGAAACGCGGCGGAGAGTCGTTCTGCTTCACTGGAAGCTACACTAGCATGTAAACAACCGGTCGTAAAATTGAACATGGCACCAAAAGTGTAGGCTGTAATGCTGATCGACGCGATCAAGAACCAGCCCTTGCTCTACGACAAGAGTGGCACTAAAACGTACTGTCAGCAATACTCGCGATAGCATTCAACGTCGCGCGACCGGAGGTGCGGCAACGAAGCCTTGGCGGGACCCAACTTCTCGCGCTTTTGCAAAGCCAGGCGAACCCACCACCGCCGTTTCCGAGGTGTCCGCGTCTTCCGTTTATTCATTGTCCATTTCTAGAAAACAAGTAGGTAGAAGTATAAAAGCCATTTCTTCTTCCACTTCCACGGCAGACAATAGTTAGGAAGATCCCTCGTTGGCGCTCCATAATTCTCCTCGCACGTGTACGGTATGTTGCAGAAGTCGCGGGGTGCTTTTCTCGTCGCGACGATAGATTGGGAGCGTAGGTCTCACGTAGGACGCGCAGGCTTTGGCGAGCCCCAACACAAGGACCAGCCCGGGTTTTAGCTGTGGTGTTCCCGTTGCCCCTTTGGTGTCCTGGAGGCGCCGACAATACGAAATGATGAAATGTTATTACAACTTGTAAATAAAAGCTATTAACGAAATATTATCCCGCCTAGGCACCAACCTGTGAGTCAGCGCTACCGCGCCCGTGTGAGGAGAATTACGGAACGCCAACGAGGAATTTACCTAAGGTCGCAGATGACACGCGAAGTTGCGTAAAATGATCACTTTTGATGACGGTACGTGGGTCAAAGAATGAACATACTGCTCGAAATAATGCGATAATGAGCGCCACCACGCCGACAAACGTACGCAGACGAGATGGATCTGGACGAAAACGGCAGCGGCGGCCGCGGCGGTAGCAAAACAAATGTGAACAACTTGGACAGGCGCGGAAAAAATTTTCCTGCCGCTTTGGCCTTTCTGCCCGCTTGCCGCTTCCCAAGTGTGAACGTAGGCTTAGTCTGCGCGAGAAACGTCTCTTGTTTGCGATTGCGCCCCTACGGAAGGCTGGTAATTACTGTTGTGTTGTTGAATCCCAAACCAGCAATTACGGAAGGCTGGTTGTTGCTGTTTTGTTGTGGAATCCCAAACCAGCAATGTACACACGAAGGGGTTGATGACAGCAGTGAAATTCCACCGACTCGCAACAGAATGCACGAAACAGACAGCCGACAAGCATGAATTACTGCTGTGCGCAGTACAGCGTAAGTAAACTCTTGTTGCAGGCGCTGACAGTTCTCGTCGGAGTTCACGCGTCCTGAGAAATTGATTATGTGCACTATGCACTGAACAAGACCCGGAGTTCATTCCTGCATCACTAGTACACCAATCAGTCGAGATTTTGTGAGGTACGAGGCCGCTTCCTATTTGCACCGGTGTAAGTAAAGCAGAAATGAGTTGCACGTACGCACTACTTAAAATGCGTACACATGCCATATCTATGCTGTGCGGTGAAATATTCTGTACAATTATGAACCTGTTGACGTAAAGGCAAATGACGGCTGCACGCTCGCACACAGCGGAAGACACAGCGGCCCATGCACTTGCCGCAGGAAATGCAACCCTCTCGTATATGAGGGAGCAGGGCGACGAAAGCTTCGAAAAAAAAAAAAAAAGCCTTACGCGTTTTTGCGCGTATTTAAGTATTCTAGCGCAAAGACGCAGCGAACAAGCTATTGCTATGGGAGTGATAGCCTGGTCACACGTGCATTTTCACGCGTATAGCCGTCCTTGACTTGTGAAACGCACTTCGCCCCGACGAGGACGACGCCATCTACGCTTAACGGAAATTAACAATTAATGATGTCTTCTCCGATCGCACGGGTCGTCTTAAAGATGCGTTTTCGAAGACTGGTCCATTCAGTGGCGCGATGAGAGACCGTTGCTCCAAACGCCCACTGTACCTGTCGTACTTACTGTATTTACTGAGCTTAGTTTACTTTTTACTTAATTTCTTCACAAACACACGCGAGGGGGGGGGGGGGGGGGGGGTCCCATGTCTTCGATATACATGTATAGAGTCTGCTGAAACTACCGATATTTATTATCGATCACGTGACGTAGAGGAAAGCAGAAGCTTGCCCCCCCCCCCCCCGGTCGGGCCGGTGAACCCCCCCCCCCCCCCCGAAAAAAAGTTCTGGCTACGCCCCTGACTTTCAACATGGCTCTGAGGCGGAAAAAAAGAAAATATAAAGAAGTGAGAAGCGCGCGCTGTCATCGTTCAATAAAATATACAGGATAACACAGGAGAGAGCGAAGCGGCATTTGTCAAAGGATGGCGGTACTTTTATTATATAGGGATTTTATTGCTACGGTGCTTGCAGCGCCGGAGCGCGACTCAACTACGACGCTTCGCGCGCTACACATGTGCTGCAAGCGTGATGCGGGAGAGGAGGAGTGGGGGAGAGGGCGCACCTGTGCTCGAGCTGTTGCGGACGGACGGCGCACGCTACATGTGAGTTAAAGAAATGCTCTGCATTTAAAAAACGATGTACAGCACGAAGGACAAGGGCTGAGAGACGACACACACACAGCGCAGTGCGTTTCGTCTCTCTGAGTTCCTGTCTTTCGCGCTGGATATCGTTTTTTACCATGGATACCAACTAGCCCAAGCAACCAGCTTTGTGTAAATAAATATTTTTGTCTGAAAAGCTCCCAGCCATGGGATTTTAGGTACAAATCCGCCTATGATAAAGTTCGCGGAACTACGCGTGGCTACTCGGAATGAACGGGTGCACCAGTACATCGAAAGGGGACCGCCGGGGCCGTAATTGCAAAAAAAAAAAAGAAGAGAAAAGAGAGAGAGAGAGAGAGAGAGAGAAAGCTCTGAAGGAAGCTACGAAACCATTTTATTCAGGACAAACGCTCAGATCACAAAAGCGGCGTCAAGTAAAACAAAACCAGGTCCCTAGGTCGTCCTGCTCAGCTTAAGGTGCTTAGCTCTCTGTGGCTTTGCGCTTCTCGAGCTGTTAATACCTTTGACTAAGAAGTGGAGTCGCATGTGGGCATAGAAAGAAGCAATTCTCATGCTTACTTATTCCTTGTGAGCGTCGCATCCAACACCACTGGAGCAGAGGAAATTACTCTTTACAAGAGCCACAACATCGCAGATGCTGTTCGTCTGCAGCTCTAAAATGCTTAAGCATTCTGTGAATTTGTTCTCAAGAGCTTCAATAAATGAGTACAAATCTTGCGGCGGATACAAAAGTCCTCCCCAGTCACACTGCTCAGTGTACTCTGAGGGTAACAGGTGTGACTTCTGTTCGCCTGACGAGGAGGATGTGCTCACATAAACAACAGTCAAGTTTTAGCACGCACTTTCTTGCTACGTAGCCTGCTACGTAATATATTAGCCGCTATTGACTCCTCGCCATTACTAATTATGAGTGGCTAGCACAGGGAGCTTCTACTATGGCTAGAGACTCTTCAGCTTCTTCTAACCTCACTTGGGCGAGCAGATCATCAACACTGTTTGAAGAAATGTTGGGAGTTTTGTCGACCACGCTGAGAAGTGTATTTATGATATCAGGGGTGCCATTTTCACCGTCCACACTCCTTGCCATGTTGTAAAATGACAAACAGTTCACTGTGATAAGAAACTGATCTGGCGAGGGGTGGGCATTACAGCCGCTGAACTGGCGGATAATGCCAAACATGTGCTCTACGGAGTCGGTGCTGAGACGAGCAGTCATCAAGTACTTGAAGCCTACATTCTCTGCCAAATACTTCAGGAGAGACAATGTACTGGCAATAGTGACTTTCAGCCCTGTCGCCATGGAGTTCCAACCTGCCTGCTCCCTTGCAATGAATGTGCTACCTCCAGCACCTGCTTTGCCTCGTCCATTGTCCGTGACACACTCTCACATACGAACGTCTTTCGCATGTACAGTACGTGCGGCAAATTACTGCACTGGGGCTCTCGCCGTAGTTCAAAAGCACAGTCTTCTCAACGCCGACAGTCTTTTTCTCACTGTCCAACGAAGCCAAAACAAACCCAACAACATCATATTTCGGAAACGTGAGCAGTGCCCAATGCTCAGTGGGTTTGGGAATTTCACTCAGCACAAAGGCGCGATTTTCAGCGCCGTCAACTATGTCCACAGTTTCACTGGTCTGCAGGTCGTCCTCTTGCAGGCACCGCCTTTTTGTCTGGTCGGCATGGAGTTGTAAGGCAGCCCTTTTCCTTGTGGGCCGTTCGCGTGATGGATTTTTCGAAAGGTACATGGGGAGATTAGGCAGAATCGTGGGCACGGCTTCTGTCGAGAGAGAGGGCTTTCCGCGTGGTGTACGTACCTCTTTGCCTTCGATCACGTGTACGTAATCTCTCAGTACATACTTTCCTTCAAAATGAAGCTCGCATACGGCGTCAGTGGCATCCAGCGGCTTGTCCTTGCGGTGTAGATTCCGCTCCCATGTCAGGCGCATTTCTTCATCCTCGGGGACACTGAACAGAGACAACTTTGGGGCATCTTTCACTCTGCTGAACCCAGTCTTAAAACCAGGCGCAAAGGAATAGTTCTTTCGCCGAGGTATCCTTATCTCATATTTCAGTATTTCAGCCAACTCAACGCGCACACGCCACCAACAAAACCGCGCACGTGCAACTATAATCACACGTCGGGGCCTGTCCGAACGCGTGCGGCGGGGATGCGGCTTCAGGTGAAAGGCGCAGTGGCGCCACCACACGGCGCGCGAATATTTCCGTGTGTTTCGCCTCGCCGGCACGGCCCCTACCCGCTCTCCCTCGACCCACTACCCCTATCTAGTTCACTATATACGCGGCGAAGCCGGATTACGGGAGCCATGCGGGGAAAACAACATCAGGGGACACGTGAGAGTCGCGCATCCCCACATCCTCCCAACCTTAAATTACTACACATACTCCGACGAAACATGTCGCAAGGTCTATCAACGCGCGTCGCGAACAAGAGTTAGTACATGCGACAGCGGCCGCGCCGCGGAAATGTCCACGCGTTATCCACAACATGCGAACCGACATTGTCTCCGGGGTTCACCGCTGGCGTCCGTTGGTCACAGCAACACCTCTGCAGATTCGATGACACGACTCTAGCCCAGGACTCCAGAAACGGCAAAGCAGAAGTCGGCACGATCGAGCAAGCGTCGCTCGCGCCGACGCGCCATGCCGGCGAAAGCCGCTGGTGACTGCCGCCTCTCTTCCCAGCCGCCGAGGGTAGCGAGCCGGACACAGGCGGCCGCCGAAATCGCTGCTCCGAACTGGCCACAGGCATCTGCATCGCCTGGGGTAGCTCGATTGTAGTCCGGGGCAGCAGCGCTGACGATGTGCAGGTGACAGCAAACCAGGGGTGACTCTGCTCACGCTGCGTACACTCAACGCACTCGACAAACACTAAAGTAGTGCAAGGGAGAGGAATTCGGCATACGCATAACCCACGTGGTACGATGTTCAATTCGGCAAGCAAAATTTCGGGCGGCATTTCAGATGCTAAGTTCACGTGAACAAGGCTCGCTTTCTTGAGTCGAACGAGTAATCTGAATTCGTGCGAGGCGGACTAAGGAGGGAAGCAATGTGCGACACCTCAACACCACGGTCCGCCAGGTTGTGTCCCTCAAAGTGCGACAGGCGGCTTTGTAAAGCCTTAGGCCTAATGCGTCGCTACTTTGACAACAACCGGCATCCAAAAAAAAAAAAAAAACATCACCCAAAATGGGCACAACAGGCAGCCGCGAGGAGACGTTAGCTCTGTGAGGTGGTCCTACCCCGCTCGGTGCACACAGCATCCGAGTTGACGGCGCCCACCGTCCCAGACGGTGTCGGAGCGCCCGGTGCCAGGTCGCAATACCAGTAAGCCCGTAGCGGCACCCATGGCCCGTGGCCACCCGGCTCCCTGAGCCGCGACTTCCGAAGTCAAAGATATAGAAGAAGCTATTTACATAAGAAATTCGGACCACCCACGAGGCTTCCGTACTCACTCGCTTCCGGCTTACCAATGCTCCGCGGGCGCTAGGCCTCGCTCTCCCAGGATGCAGACCACGTGGCTCTCGTACCGCGAGTGTACTTCAACAAAGCACTCGAGAAAAGGCTTAGCCTGTTAAAAAGTTCAAACACGCTACAGTAACCGTCGCCTCGCTCAAGAAAGCACGCCGCCGACACTAGCGACCAAATTCCACGCTAGGACTACGCTTCGGTTGAAACAAAGGCTGTCTCGAACCGAGCAAAACTGTTAAAATTATCGTCCGATGCCCCAAGAGGTACACGTTGGGCAGCCAGATGGTGCGTCGCGCATCCTCACAACAGTCACCTAGAATAGTCACCTAGTCTGCTTGATTTAATCTGGTCTACTATACATGTTCTTTATACCTCTCAATAATCTTTTTCTTTTTTTCCCAAAATTTACCTTGTACCGCTACCTATGATTTTAAGAGATCAGGTTGTATCCATCTTATCCCTGTTTTTTTTTCCACCAGTACTCTAATCGCCCCTTGCTTATTTCTACGGCTGATCTGTTGATGTTTCCTTCCACTTTAAACCCAAGTGCCTCTGGGAGTTGCACGTTACCTACGGTTCTCGCTGGGTGGATCCCGTCGCATTCCATTAGGATGTGCTGAGTGGTCTCTGGATCTTTACTGCAGCATACACATGCCTCATCTAGTTCCGAATATTTGCTCCGGTATGTTTTGGTTTTTAGGCAACCGGCTCAAGCCTAAAATAGCAAGGCACTGCCATTTATGTTATCGTACAGATTTTCCCTTCTAATTTCTTTCTTCTCATTCTCGTAAATCTCCATTGTCCTTTTTGTTTCCATTCTTTGCATCCAATTCACGGTCTCTATTTCTCTCACTTTCTTTCTGATGACTCCTGGTTGTCTATTTACAGTGTCAATTATCCTGTACTTTGTTGCCAACTTCCTTGACCTCTTCCTCCATTCTGTGCCCATGCTTTTCATGTACAGATACTTGTGCACTTTAGCCGCCCATTTATTTTCATTCATGTTCCTGAGCCTTTCTTCAAAACTAATTTTGCTCTGTGCTTCTCCGACTTCAAAAGAGGCCCAACCCATGTCACCCTGCACTGCCTCATTTGTGGGCTCCCAAAGCCAACCGGCCTACTGATCTTTGGTTAACTTTCAAACCCGACAAGATATCCAATTTTAAGCATATAATGGCATTTGCGAATGTTAGCGCTGGCACCATTACTCCTTTCCAGATTCCACGCACCACCTCATACTATTTGTAGCCCCACAGGGCTCTGTGTTTCATTATTGCTGCATTCCGCTTCCCCTTTATTTTCAGATTATCTTGGTGGTTGTTTGAGTAATTCTTTCCATCGTTTATGTGTACGCCGATGTACTTATATTGCTTCACAATGGGTATTACTTGCTGTTGAATTGACACCACGAAGTTACTCGTCTCCTCATTAAAGATCATTCCTGATTTCTCTGTGCTAAACTTAAGGCCTAGATTTGTCGCTGCATTCCCACGGATATTCGCAAGTATCTGTAAATCTTTTTTATTGTCCGCTAGTAGCACAATGTCGTCTGCGTACATCAGTCCAGGGACCTTCTGTTGCACCATTTGTCCATTACACATGTAGGATAAATCAAAACCTAATTCGCTGTTTTGCAATCGTCTTTCTATACCCTTAACGTAAAGCGTGGACAACAATGGTGACAGAGGGCATCCTTGCTTCAATCCTTGGTGAATTCCCACCATTTCATTACCTTTTCGACCTTCCCATACCACTTGTACTCGGTTGTCTATATATATATATATATATATATATATATATATATATTGCGAGACAACGTTTAGGCGGTCACTCTCTTCTTTATTCTCTCAAGCGAGAGCCCCACCACCAGGCCCGGAATGGTGATGATGAGTATGTACAGATGAGAATATGAAGCGTATGAATAATGCTCACACTAATTTCCCCGCGCGCGCAAGCGGCCAGCCAGGCCGTGACTTAGCCAGGAGGGAAACGCCGAACGAATCGTTTGAGACGCGAAACGTGAACGATCTCCGAACCACGATAACGATGGTCCGAAGAAACCTCGACGGGAGTGACACGATAGTTCACTGGGGATGTTTGTTCATTAATAATGTAGGGGCCAAGGAAGCGGGATTCAAACTTCTCACACAAACCGGGTGTACGAATGGGTGTCCAAAGGAGCACTTCATCTCCAGCACGAAAGGAGACGTCTCGACGAGAGATGTCGTAACGTTGCTTGCGGTCTAGTTGACTGACTTCTGTATTGAATCGAGCACGGTCACGACATTCGTGAAGTCGCGAGACGAACTGTTCGGGTATACTGGCCGAGGTGTTAGTTGGGGCAGTTAAGAAAGTGGCGTCGATGGTGAACGTCGGCGAACGGCCGTAAACGAGGTAGAAGGGTGAGTAGCCTGTAGTTCGCTGGATAGCAGTGTTGTGAGCAAACGTCACAAAAGGTAAAAGTTTGTCCCAGTTGTCGTGGCTTGGCCCGATATACATTGATATCATATCTGTTAGCGTGCGATGAAATCGCTCTGTTAAGCCATTTGTTTGAGGGTGGTACGCGGATGTCGTCTTATGAACTGTGCCACAAGCTCTGAGTACTTCTTCGATCATTGTTGACATGAAAGTCTTACCGCGATCACACAACAGTACACGAGGTGCACCATGACGCAGCACAGTGGCATCCAAAAAGAAGTTGGCAACGTCTGAGGCCGAACTAGAGCGTAAAGGCGCCGTCTCTGCGTACCGTGTGAGGTGGTCGACAGCAGTCACGATCCAACGATAACCTGCTGGCGTTATGGGCAGAGGTCGGACCAAGTCTATGCCAACGATGGCAAAAGGTGTCTCGGGACATGGGATGGGCTGTAAAAGGCCAGCAGGAGGTGAAGTCGGTCGTTTCCGCCGTTGACACTGAACGCAAGAAGCGACGTACTTGGCCACAAAGGTAGACATGCCTGGCCAAAAGAAACGGCTCCTAACGCGGTGGTACGTTTTGTGGAAACCCAAGTGGCCAGCAGATGGGTCGTCGTGAAAGGCTTCAAGGATTTGTGTGCGCAGCGAACGTGGAAGAACGGGTACCCAGTGGTGTCCGTCAGTGTTGTAAATGTAGCGGTGCAGCACATCATTCTCGAGCTTAAATAGTCGCAGTTGTCCACGTAATCGGGCATTCGGTGCAGGAATAGTACCGCACAGCCGTTCAATGATGCTGCTGCAGTAGGGGTCAGAACGTTGACACGAGGCGAACTGAGTGCCGCGATTAGAAGATGTCGCGTCAGTAACAGCTAGCGGTAATAACGTAAGGGGAGACATAGTCTCATCAAGTGGCGCGGAATGGAGAGACGTGCTCGAAGATAATAGTGGAAGCGGGCAGCGAGACAGGGCGTCGGCATCTTGATGTTTTTTTCCCAGACTTGTACACAACGTCAAAATCGTACTCTTGTAATCGGACCACCCAGCGACCAAGGCGTCCAGACAAATTTTTCAGTGACGACAACCAGCATAAGGCGTGATGGTCGGTTATGACAGTGAAGTGGCGTCCATAAAGATATGGTCGAAATTTTAGTATGGCCCAAACTACTGCAAGGCATTCCTGTTCTGTGATCGAGTAGTTCTGTTCGGCAGCCGTTAATGTGCGACTGGCATAAGCAACAACTCGCTCTCGTGAAGTGGTATCACGCTGTAGAAGGACAGCACCAATCCCATGGCCACTAGCGTCGGTGTGCAAACAAGTTGGTGCGTTCTCATCCAAGTGACACAGGACGGTGTCGGATGTCAAGGCTTGCTTGAGGGCTTAGAAAGAACGTTCGCAGACGTCTGTCCAAGTGAGAGCAGTGCCCGACGTCAGCAACTTGTGCAGCGGCGACGCCATGGCAGCAAAATGACTGATGAAGCGGCGGAAGTAAGAAGCCAGGCCCAAGAAACTTCTCAACTGCTTTTGATTTTCAAGGCGAGGAAAACGAATCACGGCAGCAACCTTGTCAGGATCTGGTCGAACGCCATCTTTACTGATAAGGTGGCCCAACACTTTGATGTTCTTTCGGGCAAAATGACATTTCTTTGTGTTGAGTTGGAGTCCAGCGTTAGAAATGCATGTTAAAACATCGTCCAAACGCTCAAGGTGCTGACGAAAAGTTGTAGAAAAAATAACGATGTCATCTAAATAACCCAGACAGGTCTTCCACTTAAGGCCGCGTAAAACTGTGTCGATCATGCGTTCAAATGTTGCAGGAGCATTACATAAACCGAAGGGCATCACGTTGAACTCCTAAAGTCCATCTGGTGTTGCAAAGGCTGTCTTGTCCTTGTCCGCTTCATGCATGGGTATTTGCCAGTACCCGGATCGAAGGTCGAGACTTGAGAAATATTCAGCGCCCTGGAGGGAGTCAATGGCATCGTCGATTCTTGGCATCGGATATACGTCTTTGCGCGTGATCTTATTAAGTGCTCGATAATCGACGCAAAATCGTACAGAGCCGTCTTTCTTCCGGACCAGCACAACAGGAGACGACCAAGAACTGGACGATGGCCGAATGATGTCTCTTTTAAGCATGTCATCAACGTTGTCCGCAATGATTTTTTGTTCTGCGGAAGACACGCGATACGGGCGACGGCGTACAATCGAACTGCCTTCGGTTTCGATGCGATGCACAGCAACGGAAGTGCGTCCCAGAAGCTTGGTGTTAACGTCAAATAAGGCGCTGTGTTTCTGCAGTAGGGCTAAAAGGTCTTCTTTCTGTGCAGCAGTCAGATCGGGATTTATCGCGGCCGTTAAAGCAGTGGACGCAGCGTGATCGTCAGTTGTGGTAGACAAAGCTGGTGATTCGGTGTGAAGGGGTACTAATGAAAGAGGTTCGGTGTCAGTAAAGCAGGTGACAGCGGCGCCCTGCGAGATCACTACTGGCGAAGAAGTAGGGTTATGCACAGCGATCAACGCTCTACCGTCTTGAAACCGCACCAGGCTAAGAGCAATGCTAAGCCCACCAGATATGCAGTGACCGCTCGGCGCAAGGAACACATCACCATTTACAATCGTGTCGGAAGTCAGTGTTAGAACATGCTCACTGCCCGGGGGAATGAAAGAGTCAGTACACGCGACGAAGCGCAGGCTGTGAGCATCGACAGCGGACGAAGAGTCAGTGTCCGTCATATGAATAGTTCACTGACGGCAAGATATGAAAGCTGACGCTGAGGACAGAAAGTCCCATCCCAAAATCATGGCGTAGGTACACGAAGATAGCACGGCAAACTGAATGTGGTGAAGGATGCCATCAATGAAAACACGCGCAGTGCAAACACCGGAGGGCTGAACAAGAACTGCATTAGCACAACGAAGGGGAGGGCCATTATATGGTGTCTTCACTTTTCGCAATCGAGAACACAAGTCAGTACTAATAACCGAAAGCGATGCACCCGTGTCAACCAAGGCTTCCGTCCGTATACCTTCAACAAACACCACAAGTACATTTGACGGGCGCTCCGGAGGAATTTCAAGTTGTTCAAAGGATGCAGCTTTCCCTCCTGAAGCTGCACTATTTAGCTTTCCGGGCGGTGATCGGAGGACGAAGTAGCCGGTCGAAGAGAGGAAGAGGAACGCCGCATCGGTGATGGAGAGCGACGACGCGGGAAGCGCAATGAACCGGCAGCGTCGAATTCCTGTGGAGATGGGAAACGTCGAGGATAATAATTGTAGTACGAACGCCGACGTTGTGGTACAGGCTCAGAAAACTCATCCCTTTCAAAACCGTCATAGCCACGCCTTTCATCTTGCTGACGGCGTCGGCAAAACCTTGAAATGTGGCCACGGATGCCGCAGTAGTAGCAAACAGGCCGAGGTGGGCTCCACGTGTTGTAAGGTTCGAGAGGTGGTGGTCGCGCAGTGATGGGATTCAGGTACCCGTGCATTGCAGGCGCCTGCTGTGGTGGCTGCTGCAAGGGCGGCACCAGGGAGGCAACCTGAGCATAAGTTGGCGCATGTGCCTGGTGTGGTGGCTGCTGCAAGGGTGGCACCAGGGAGGCAACCTGAGCATAAGTTGGCGCATGTCCCTGGTGTGGTGTCCGCTGCCAGGGTGGCACCAGAGAGGCAACCTGAGCATAAGTTGGCGCATGTGCCTGGTGTGGTGGCTGCTGCAAGGGTGGCACCAGGGAGGCAACCTGAGCATAAGTTGGCGCATGTGCCTGGTGTGGTGGCTGCTGCAAGGGTGGCACCAGGGAGGCAACCTGAGCATAAGTTGGCGCATGTGCCCGGTGTGGTGGCTGCTGCAAGGGTGGCACCAGGGAGGCAACCTGAGCATAAGTTGGCGCATGTGCCTGGTGTGGTGGCTGCTGCAAGGGTGGCACCAGAGAGGCAACCTGAGCATAAGTTGGCGCATGTGCCTGGTGTGGTGGCTGCTGCAAGGGTGGCACCAGGGAGGCAACCTGAGCATAAGTTGGCGCATGTGCCTGGTGTGGTGGCTGCTGCAAGGGTGGCACCAGAGAGGCAACCTGAGCATAAGTTGGCGCATGTGCCTGGTGTGGTGGCTGCTGCAAGGGTGGCACCAGGGAGGCAACCTGAGCATAAGTTGGCGCATGTGCCTGGTGTGGTGGCTGCTGCAAGGGTGGCACCAGGGAGGCAACCTGAGCATAAGTTGGCGCATGTGCCTGGTGTGGTGGCTGCTGCAAGGGTGGCACCAGGGAGGCAACCTGAGCATAAGTTGGCGCATGTGCCTGGTGTGGTGGCTGCTGCAAGGGTGGCACCAGGGAGGCAACCTGAGCATAAGTTGTCGCATGTGCCTGGTGTGGTGGCCGCTGCAAGGGTGGCACCAGGGATGCAACCTGAGCATAAGTTGGCGCATGTCCCTGGTGTGGTGTCCGCTGCAAGGGTGGCACCAGAGAGGCAACCTGAGCATAAGTTGTCGCATGTGCCTGGTGTGGTGGCCGCTGCAAGGGTGGCACCAGGGAGGCAACCTGAGCATAAGTTGGCGCATGTGCCTGGTGTGGTGGCTGCTGCAAGGGTGGCACCAGGGAGGCAACCTGAGCATAAGTTGGCGCATGTGCCTGGTGTGGTGGCTGCTGCAAGGGTGGCACCAGGGAGGCAACCTGAGCATAAGTTGGCGCATGTGCCTGCTGTGGTGGCTGCTGCAAGGGTGGCACCAGGGAGGCAACCTGAGCATAAGTTGGCGCATGTGCCTGCTGTGGTGGCTGCTGCAAGGGTGGCACCAGGGAGGCAACCTGAGCATAAGTTGGCGCATGTGCCTGGTGTGGTGGCTGCTGCAAGGGTGGCACCAGGGAGGCAACCTGAGCATAAGTTGGCGCATGTGCCTGCTGTGGTGGCTGCTGCAAGGGTGGCACCAGGGAGGCAACCTGAGCATAAGTTGGCGCATGTGCCTGGTGTGGTGGCCGCTGCAAGGGTGGCACCAGGGAGGCAACCTGAGCATAAGTTGGCGCATGTGCCTGGTGTGGTGGCTGCTGCAAGGGTGGCACCAGGGAGGCAACCTGAGCATAAGTTGGCGCATGTCCCTGGTGTGGTGTCCGCTGCAAGGGTGGCACCAGAGAGGCAACCTGAGCATAAGTTGTCGCATGTGCCTGGTGTGGTGGCCGCTGCAAGGGTGGCACCAGGGATGCAACCTGAGCATAAGTTGGCGCATGTGCCTGGTGTGGTGGCTGCTGCAAGGGTGGCACCAGAGAGGCAACCTGAGCATAAGTTGGCGTAGGGATGGGTTGCGAGTTCGGGGTTAGCGGGCACGTCACAGCAGCTATTTCTTCCCTCACGATATGGCGTAGGCCGCCACCAGGAGGTCTCATATGAACTTCCGGAGAGGTCGACGAAGCTTGGGCGCGCTGTTCCTCACGGATTATGGAGCGAATCAGAGCACGTAGCTCGCTATCGTTGGACGCCCTGAAATCAGACGTGTCAGGGTATAAGCGGATCATAGTAAGCTCATCCAGGCGCTGACACGTACTGATGATGTTTGCGACGGTAGTGGGGTTCAGCACGACAAGAGCATTGAATGCCACAGTCGCAATACCCTTGAGCAGGTGGCGTACACGGTCACTCTCCGCCATCGAGCTGTTCACGCGGCGGCAGAGGGCAAGGATGTCCTCTATGTACGAAGTGTACGACTCAACCGTGTGCTGAACACGCTCAGCAAGCTTCTTCTTGGCGATATATGAGCGAACAGAAGAGTTAGCGAAAATCTGTCGTAGGTGAAGTTTAAATGTGCTCCAGTTTACGAGATCGAGCGCATGGTTGGAAAACCAAGTTTTTGCGACGCCGGTGAGATAGAAGACGACGTGCCGCAGTTTTGCAGATTCGTCACAGTGATTAAAATCACTCACGCGCTCGTATTGCTCCAACCAGTCTTCAACGTCATCACCGGGAAGTCCAGCAAACACCGGTGGATCCTTTTGAGGGCTGGTGACTGTCCAAGAAGGAGTTGCCGCCGGAGCAGGCAAGGTGGATGCCGCTGGTCTTGGGACATGGTCGAGTGCAGTTGGAAGAGGCGGCGACCCGAGCGGAGCTCCAGGGATGTAGCGTAGGTGAAGCTGAAGTGAGACCGAGGGCGAGAGGACCGAGGAACCGGACAGCACACTCCACCACTTGCGAGACAACGTTTAGGCGTTCACTCTCTTCTTTATTCTCTCAAGCGAGAGCCCCACCACCAGGCCCGGAATGGTGATGATGAGTATGTACAGATGAGAATAAGAAGCGTATGAATAATGCTCACAATATATATATATATATATATCCCTCAGCAGCTCCACGAAATCGTCATCTATGCCTTCGTGCTGAAGAATATCCCATAACAATTCCCTGTCTACGTTGTTATAAGCTCCTTTAATATCTAGAAATGCTATCGATAAAGGTCTTTTCTGAGCTACTGAAATCTCTATGCACTGAGTTAGTACAAACCTATTATCCTCTAACCGTCTGCCTGGCCTGAACTCATTCTGTAGTTCCCCCAATACATCGTTTTTCTCCACCCACTTCGACAGTTCTGGTTTTATGGCTTGCATTGCCATTCTATATATCACCGACGTTACTGTAACTGGCATGTACGAGCTCGTCTTATCCTTATCTCCTTTGCCTTTGTAGATGAGGTTCATCTTGCTTTCACGCCATCCAACGGGAATTTTCTTTGTTCTAATCACTTGCTTTATGGCATTAGTCAGCAGTGCGTTGCTTTTTTGCACCGAGGTTTTTGATTAGCTGTATTGGGATTTCATCGGGTCCTGCTGCCGTGTTGTTAGAGACATTTTCTGCTGCCTTTTTTCCAATAAAAGCTTTCTATGCTAAATTTTGATCTCGCAGCCTCTCTGCTGTTGCTGGATCTGTTGTCTGAACTACGCTTTTTCTCGTGCCGAAGTTATCCCTAATAACGTCTGTGATGTACCGCAGCGCATCGTCTCCTTCGTAGATGTTCCCGTCTTCATTCCTTATAGCCGTTTGCGAGTGTTTAGCTGGAGCTCCGAGTGCTTTATATGGTCCCAGAATCTTTTTGGGGCGCCTTTGTCTCTTAAATTTTGTGAATGTTATGCACCCAACGTTCACTTGAGCATTTAATTTTATCTTGCACGAGCTCACGCGCCACCCTTTTCTTTTCTCGGTATGCGTTCCATCTAAGGAGCACTTCTTCTTGTAATCACAACTTTTTGGCTTCTCGATGATCCCTAGATGCCTCTTTACGCTCTTCTATAGCTTCTTTTATTACCTTGTTCCAGGCGCATAGCCAGGGGGGGGAGGGGGGGGGGGCGGTTGATGGGGCTTCAGCCCCCCCCCCCCCCGAAATTTTTTCGTGCCGGCATGCACCGCCGACCAAAACTACCACCGACGCCGGGAATAATAATAATAATAATAATAATAATAATAATAATAATAATAATAATAATAATAATAATAATAATAATAATAATAATAATAATAATAATAATAATTTATTTCCCATGAAAAGAATGACATGGTGGGGTTCTGGATAAAAAGTTGCACGCAGGCAACTTGACCAGCCCAAAAACCCATCAAAGGCAACAGAGGGCGTCGGGCGCTCACATGTGAGTAAACAGATGGGAAGGTGTCAATTTAAAAAAAAATGTGTATACGAGCCAGGTAGTAATACACGTTAACAATTAGAAAAACAAGTAGTCTGCATTAACAAGGAAATATTGAATTTATACATGAGCATTATAGATTACATAAAGAAAGTCTTATTATACGAAAACAGGAAAAAATAGGAAAAAAAACGACATAACCGAGCACTAGCTATATTCAGTGCAGCATAAACTAAAGCAAATAAAGGGGGGGGGGAAAGTCATACAGTATTGCATATGAACAAACTCATTAAAAAACAAGGATTACTTTGACTGAAAGTATTTGTGCAGGCTGCTTAAGGACAGAAGGTCTATTTCTCGTAAGGCGAGGTTATTGAGTAAAGTCGGAAGTGTATGTCGAAGCATTTGTTGACCATAATTCGTTCTTGAGTGCGGAATGTGTCCTTGTTCAGGTGTCCTAGTGTCATAGGCTGCGACATGTTCGTGTAGGCGAGCTATGTTCAATCATTCTGCATTCTGTCTACAATGTCTTTTTCACGCTCGAAAGACATTTAGGCACGAACATTGCGAACTCGGGCTGGATTTCGTGGCACCTGGGGTGGATTTCGTGGCACCTGGAGTCACGTAACGCAAGGAGCCTCATCCGAGCACAAACTTTCAAGGGCTTTTCGATAGCGAGCGGGCGCGTGGCGGCATCTCGCAGCGGCCGCGGAATCTACGGAGCGCATGGATTTCAATTCCGGAATTTTATGGGTGTAAAGTTCTCATAAACTTTTGACGCGAAAAGTGCACTGACATTTCCAAAGGCGTGCTTCAAAAGATTTTCAATTCTGGAACTTTATGGGGTTAATGCCACCATGCCAACATGCGTGGACTGGAGCCCTCGTGTCCAAGCCGTTCCAGAAATGAAAGAACGCGCTCGCAATCTTCCACACACACGAAAATACTAAATATTACCATGACTGTGAGCTAGCAGCTGATAATTTTCTCCAAAAATTTTCAGGACGCGTGCCCAATGTGATCGATCAGCTGGACCAGGGCAGGCAAAGTAAAATTTGAGAAAACATGAGAAAGGAAATGGCCTATTATTGAGGAAATTCTTTTTGCGGGCTACAAGGTCTGGCTCTCGTTGGCCACAGGGACAGTGGCCCTATGGATTCAAGCATTGGCCCCCCTGAAAATACAGGTATTTTCAAAACGCTTCTTCGCATGCGAGCTGATTGTGGAGATACATATCTGAAGAACCATTTGGAAAGTTGCCCCAGTAATGCCTCGTATTTAAGCCCAGATGCACGAAACCAAATTATAGAAATGTGTGGCGAAATTATCAAAGAAAGCCTAGTTGCATAAGCAGGCTGCTTCTCCCTACTTCCTGACGAAACGACGGACATCGCCGGAATCGAACAGCCTACTGTTTGTGCAAGGTACCTAAACAAGGATGCCAACGACATCGAGGGAGTGTTTTAGGTTTTAGCACCAGAATAGATGCCCTCTCTCATTGAGACTGCAGGTTCTATGTAAATGTGTACAAACTGTTCCAGATTCTAGTTACCCTTCCAGTGACCACTGCCAGCGCAGAGAGAATATTTTTTACAAGAGTTTACTAAAAAACTACTTGCGCTCTACAATGTCTGTGGAACGCATGGTTAGACTGGTGCTTCTATACACCCACAGAGACGTCGGCATCAACGTGTCCGAAGTCATTGACCGCTTCGCTCAACTTCCCCGCCGAGAGAAGTTTGTCCTTTAGATAGCGAAGCAGCAAAAATCAATGCAAGTAAAAAGCTCTGTTCCTTCAGGTCCATCAACTCGTAATTATGAAAAACGTATGACTGTTCATTAGCTTTCAAAACCGCAGAAATTTTCGCCGTTTATTCTAACAGTTAGCATCGTGATCAAAATTATGCGAATACAAAAATTACGAGGACATCAGTAACCAATTTTGACCGACCTTGCTCATTGAAAGCCCGGCCCACGATGCGTTTGCCAAAAACACACTCGGATATTGGGTAGTAACTTGCCGCATCATCTGTGGCTTTCGTTTGTCCTTTTCTTTCCTTTTTAGCTACCTGCTTTTATTTCTTTTCTGGAACGAAGCAAAACCCTCCTTTAATTTTGGGTGCAGAATAATTGTTGCCGCTGTGCAGGCAGTTAAATTACACATTTTCGTACTGATTTCTGCATTATTCCTCTATTATTCTACCTGTATGGTGCTGTCGCGACCGCTGCATGGCCCGAGTACATATCATGATTTCTGCGATCATAGTTTTGTTCTTGCCTATAGATCATCTGTCTTTCTGTGCGCAAAGTTTACTATCACTGACTCCGCAACGTGTTTATTTGTCTTGTTTGACGCATAATATACAGTGACGTTTGCTTAAATACGTCGATTTATTGGAGACTTAGACGTATATTTAAATATCTTGTTGCGAGGTGTTGTGTATACAAGCAGTGAACTTTGTTTTCAGCGGCTCTTTTTTGCCCTTAGCGAGTTCTATCTTCGCATTTGTGTATTCCATTCTATCTTCGCATTTCTAATGTATATTTTGCAGAACTCCTACTTTTATGTGACTGCCACAAATACGAAGATGAGAGGATTGCCCTTCGGACGGCTTTGGGGCACTTAGACGACAGGCCTTTTACGGAGGAAAATATCTTGGGCGCGTGGCCTCGTGCGTCTGCTATGTGCAGACCTACAAAGGCGCTGCTGTGTTTTTTGAAGTGCACAAGCCTGTATGACCGCCTGTGACGAAACTCAGCGATGAACGCTTAACTGTAAATGTGCACTATGTGAACTGTGAACTTCTCTCTTCCTTCTCTTTCAATCCCTTCTCCCCCTTCCCCCGTGCAGGGTAGCCTACCGGGCTCAGCATGGTTAACCTCCCTGCCTTTCCCTTATGACTTCTCTCTCTCTCTCCTACTTTTTATTTGTACTCACTGTTGCGAGTATAATCTCGGTGCAATTACAATACACGACCGGCAACAGCTGCTCCTGCGCAATCTATTGCAACGAGGGACAGCGTCATTGAGGTTTTTTCCTGGCCGTTGGATATGTGCAAAAATGTAAACAAGGTTCTTGAATGACGAAGATTCATCAAAATATTTGTCCTCAACTTATTCATTTCATCGCCTTTACGATCTTCATATCAGCTGTATACACTGCTTTGCTGGTTTCGAACTCATATAGTTCTAATGTCCGTGTGATATTTTCTTCCCTTATTAAATATACAAAAAAAAACGCGGCCGCATTGATATCAGTTATTTGTTCCAGAATTTTTAGGACATACGAATATATTCTTTTATGAAAAAATACATATTTTACTTGACAGTGCGTAGCGTTCAATAATTCGTTTGCAGCATCTAATATACAATGGCATTGGCAATGCAGTTATTATTCATGTATATTGTCACGT
The DNA here is from genome assembly GCF_013339745.2 of Dermacentor silvarum. Taxonomy (NCBI): domain Eukaryota; kingdom Metazoa; phylum Arthropoda; class Arachnida; order Ixodida; family Ixodidae; genus Dermacentor; species Dermacentor silvarum. The sequence continues at coordinate 15,278,439 of NC_051159.1, forward strand.
AGTAGTGACGCTGAAGAAAACAGTCGTAAAACTGTGTACGACGAAACTGGTTGTTTATTGAGCGAATCTGTGCCCACAAAAGCAAGGTACACTCAAAGCACAACGATAGCGGCGAACACAGTCGGCGATCGTCGAAAATCTGATCAGCGGCGAAGCGCGTCGGCTTTTATACCTGAGTCATCGAAGGTTCCAGATTAACCCCTGATGCCCGCGTGTCTTCCAGAAAGTTCTAGACAATTCGCGTCGGTCATACAATCAGATAACATAAGCGTCGGTGAAAACAGGCAACAGAAAGAAGCATCGATAACGTTCTAGAAACTTCCGATACAGGCGCGTCCTGCGCCGAGTGATAACGTTTAACATTTGTTAGCCGGTGGAAAGCGGCCACCGGTGAAAGATAAACATGTGTACGTGTCAATACCTTCCCCTTAAAAAAGCATCGCCCCGATGCTACAAACACGAAAGCGAAAACAAAACCTTGCGTAATAAACACCAAACAAACAAACAAACAAAAAAACAATAACAAAGTAACGAAGTACCTAAGGTCGTTAGCGGGTGTAGAAAGGTTTAAGACGCACCACATGGATGACTTCAGGTCGTGCCCGGCGCCGCTGTGATTGCGAAATGCCGTCTGGCACGACCTCATAGTCCAGTGCGCCAATACGTCGGATTATCTTATATGGTCCAAAATAGCGACGCAACAGTTTCTCGCTAAGTCCTCGTCGGCGAATCGGAGTCCAGACCCAAACACGGTCGCCGGGCTGGTACTCGACGTAGCGTCGTCGAAGATTGTAGTGTCGGCTGTCGGTCCTCTGCTGGTTCTTGATGCGCAGGCGGGCGAGTTGTCGACCTTCTTCGGCACGCTGCAAATAAGTGGCAACGTCGACATTTTCTTCGTCAGCGACGTCTGGTAGCATGGCGTCAAGCGTCGTTGCCGCGTTCCTTCCGTAGACCAGGTTGAACGGCGCCATGTGCGTCGTTTCTTGCACGGCCGTGTTTTATGCGAAGGTCACGTACGGAAGGATGGCATCCCACGTCTTGTGTTCGACGTCGACGTACATTGCCAGCATGTCGGCGATGGTCTTATTTAGGCGCTCGGTGAGGCCATTCGTCTTCGGGTGGTAGGCGGTGGTGCGGCGATGGCTTGTCTGGCTGTACCGCAGGATGGCTTGAGTTAGTTCTGCCGTAAAGGCCGTGCCTCTGTCGGTGATGAGGACTTCTGGGGCACCGTGACGCAGGAGGATGTTCTCAACGAAGAATCGGGCTACCTCGGCGGCACTTCCTTTGGGCAAGGCTTTTGTTTCGGCGTAGCGGGTGAGGTAGTCCGTAGCGACGACGATCCATTTATTCCCGGACGTCGACGTCGGAAAAGGCCCCAGTAAGTCCATCCCGATCTGCTGGAATGGTCGGCGAGGTGGCTCGATTGGCTGTAGAAGTCCGGCTGGCCTTGTCGGCGGTGTTTTGCGTCGCTGACAGTCTCGGCATGTCCTTACACAATGGGCGACGTCGGCAGAGAGGCGACGTCGCCCATTAGTAGTATTTTTCTTGTATCCTCGCGAGAGTGCGTGAAAAACCGAGATGTCCAGCCGTTGGGTCGTCATGGAGAGCTTGCAGAACCTCTGGACGCAATGCTGAGGGTACCACGAGGAGGTAGTTGGCTCGGAGAGGTGAGAAGTTCTTCTTTAGGAGAATGTCGTTTTGCAAGAAAAACGACGCCAATCCTCGCCTGAACACCTTCGGCACAATGACGGTCTTGCCTTCCAGGTAGTCTACAAGACTCCTTAGTTCCGGGTCGGCTCGTTGTTGTTCGGCGAATTCGTCGGCACTGATGGGTCCCAAGAAAGTGTCGTCATCCTGGTCGTCTTGTGGCGGCGGTTCGACGGGGGCGCGAGACAAACAATCGGCGTCAGAGTGCTTTCGCCCGGACTTGTAAATGACGGTGATGTCGAATGCTTGAAGTCTCAGGCTCCAGCGTGCGAGGCGACCTGAAGGATCCTTCAAGTTAGCTAGCCAACACAAGGCGTGGTGGTCGCTCACAACTTTAAAGGGCCTGCCATAGAGGTAGGGGCGAAACTTTGATGTAGCCCAGATGATGGAGAGGCACTCCTTTTCTGTTGTGGAATAATTTGCTTCCGCCTTCGATAGCGACCGGCTAGCGTAACTTACAACCCTTTCTAGTCCGTCAGTCCTCTGCACAAGCACGGCGCCGAGTCCTACGCTGCTTGCGTCGGTGTGGACTTCCGTATCGGCGTTTTCGTCGAAATGCGCAAGTATTGGCGGCGATTTCAGGCGTCGCTTCAGTTCTTCGAATGCTTCGACTTGCGGCGTCTCCCACTTGAACTCGACGTCGGCCTTCGTGAGATACGTCAGTGGCTCAGCGATCCGTGAGAAATTCTTGACGAAGCGCCTGTAATAGGCGCACAGTCCAAGAAATCTACGCACTGCCTTCTTGTCAGCGGGCGGAGGAAAGTTGGAGATGGCCGCAGTTTTCTGAGGGTCGGGGCGCACTCCAGACTTGTTGATGACGTGGCCCAAAAACAAGAGCTCCTCATATGCGAAGCGGCACTTTTCGGGCTTTAACGTGAGTCCGGAGGTTTTGATTGCTTGAAGAACTGTTTCAAGGCGCCGCAGGTGTTCTCCGAAGCTTGAGGCAAACACAACGACGTCGTCCAAATCGACGAGGCAAGTCTGCCACTTCAAGCCTGCCAGTACTGTATCCATGACGCGTTGGAAAGTCGCAGGTGCCGAGCAAAGACCAAACGGCATGACCTTGAACTCGAACAGTCCGTCTGGTGTTATAAAGGTAGTCTTCTCCCGGTCCCTCTCGTCGACTTCGATTTGCCAGTAGCCGGTTTTGAGGTCCATCGACGAAAAATACTTTGCGTTGTAGAGTCGATCCAAAGCGTCGTCAATCCGTGGGAGGGGGTATACGTCCTTCTTCGTGATCTTGTTGAGCCGACGATAATCGACGCAGAAACGTAGGGTTCCATCCTTCTTCTTCACTAACACCACGGGGGACGCCCACGGACTCTTGGACGGCTGGATGATGTCGTCGCGTAGCATTTCGTCGACTTGTTGCCTTATGGCCTCGCGTTCGCGCGCCGAAACTCGGTACGGGCTCTGACGGAGTGGGCGGACATATTCGTCGGTTATAATCCGGTGCTTGGCGACAGGGGTTTGTCGAACTTTTGACGACGACGAGAAGCAGTCCTTGTATTGCCGGAGCAGAGCTTTTAGCTGTTCTTTCTTATGATTGGGAAGGTTCTGATTGACGTCGAAAGTTGGTTCAGGTACTACAGTCGTCGTTGAAGGTGCACTGGAATCCGTGAAGGCGAAAGCACTGCTGGCTTGTACTATTTCGTCGATGTAGGCGACCGTGGTGCCTTTGTTAATGTGCTTATATTCGTGGCTGAAGTTCGTGAGCATCACTCTTGCTTTCCCTTCGCGTAGTTCACCTATGCCTCTAGCGACGCAAATTTCACGGTCGAGCAGTAAGTGATGATCGCCCTCGATGACGCCCTCCATGTCTGCAGACACTTCGGTACCGACGGAAATCATTACGCTTGAGCGAGGCGGAACGGTGACTTGTTCTTCAAGCACATTCAAGGCATGGTAACTGATGCTTGTATCCGGCGGTATCGCTTTGTGTGTTGAAAGCGTTATCGACTTGGACCTTAAGTCGATGACTGCACCATGTTGGTTTAGAAAGTCCATGCCTAGGATGACGTCCCTGGAGCAGTGCGGCAGGATTACGAAGCTCGCCGGGTAAGTGCTGTTGTTTACCGTGACTCGCGCTGTGCAAATTCCAGCCGGCGTTATTAGGTGACCTCCCGCTGTCCGTATATCGGGTCCTTGCCAGGCCGTCTTCACCTTCTTTAACTTGGCGGCGAACGTGCCACTGAAAACTGAATAGTCGGCGCCAGTGTCGACGAGAGCGGTGACGTTATGACCATCGATGAGCACGTCTAGATCGGTAGACCGGCGTCTGGCGTTGCGGTTAATTCGTGGCGTCGGATCACGGCTGCGTCGGCTTGCTCTGCTGCTGCTACGTCGCGTCGGAAGGTCTTCGTTCGGCGGCGATGTGTTGTCAAGGCTGTTGCTAGGCGGCGTGCTGATAGCTCGTCGTGATGATTCGCGAATCGTCGTCGTCGTCGGCGGCGGAGGATCTTCGGCATTGCGTCGTACAGCAACCGCACCTCCATCGGTTGCTGCTTTTAGTTTCCCGGGTATGGGCTGGGAGATCGGCCCCGGGTTGGGCCGCGCATACAGGCGGCGATGCGGCGAGATGTAGCGGCCTGGTGACGGCGAGCGTGAGGGTCGTCGTGGTTGCCACTGGGCTCCGGCAAGGTAGTCGGCGATGTCACGTGGTCGCTCGCCAAGCTGTGGACGTGGCGCGTTGACGGCGAACCCTCGTAGGCCCATCTCGCGGTATGGGCATCGGCGGTAGACATGGCCGGCTTCCCCGCAGTGATAGCAGAGCGGGCGGTGGTCGGGGGCGCGCCAAATGTCCGTCTTCCGCTGGTAGCTGCGCTGGGCGACGGGCGGGCGTGCTGGCGGCGGCGGCGGTGGACGACGGAACTGCGGCGTTACGGGGCCCTGGCGCGAGCGCGGAGGGGGGCCTTCACGACGGGCGACGGCGGCGTAGGTCATCGCTTGCGGCTGTGGTTGAGGCGATGCCGGAACTTCTGGCACTTCCAGTGATCGCTGAACCTCTTCTTTAACTCTGTCAGCGATTGAAGCCACCTGAGGCTGCGATCTTGGGAATAATTTCTGTAGTTCTTCCCGTACAACCGCTCTGATCACCTCGTGCAGGTCGTTGGCGCCTAGAGCTTGAGCTTCGGCGTAGTTTGTCAGCGCACGGCGGTTGTATTGCCTGGCTCGCATTTCAAGCGTCTTCTCGATCGTTGTCGCCTCCAAAACAAATTCTGCCACAGTCTTGGGCGGGTTGCGCATCAATCCGGTGAATAAATGCTCCTTGACGCCCCGCATCAAGAACCTAACTTTCTTTTCTTCAGACATGTCGGGGTCGGCGTGGCGGAAGAGGCGAGTCATCTCCTCCGTGAAGATCGCGATGCTCTCGTTCGGCAATTGAACTCTGGTTTCCAGGAGAACTTCAGCCCTTTCTTTTCGTACGACACTCGTGAAGGTCCTCACGAAGTTCTCGCGAAATAGGTCCCAAGTCAAACCATGTCCGAGCATGTCATCCAACATGGTTCTCAAACCATGTCCGAGCAGCGTCATCCAACGAAAAATAGACATGGCGCAGCTTGTCATCGTCGCTCCATTTGTTGAATGTCGCGGTCCTCTCGTACGTCTCCAGCCATGTTTCAGGGTCTTCAGCTGATGATCCACGTAAGGTCGGTGGCTCCCGAGGTTGCTGCAGCAGGATGGGGGACGCTGGGGCTGCCATTGTGGTCGTTGACTTGGCCTTGATCGCTGTGGTCTTCTCGGGAAGAAGTCCGTATTCTGGCAAAAGTCATTGCTGCCTACGGCTAGCTCGCTGGTCCTTGGCGACGTTGGTCTCGTCCTCCGGTTTCGGGCTCAATTGGGTCGCGGCTTTGCGGGGGCGTTCGCTGCATGGACACAAAAGCACCTCCACCAGATGTCACGTAGTAGTGACGCTGAAGAAAACAGTCGTAAAACTGTGTACGACGAAACTGGTTGTTTATTGAGCGAATCTGTGCCCACAAAAGCAAGGTACACTCAAAGCACAACGATAGCGGCGAACACAGTCGGCGATCGTCGAAAATCTGATCAGCGGCGAAGCGCGTCGGCTTTTATACCTGAGTCATCGAAGGTTCCAGATTAATCCCTGATGCCCGCGTGTCTTCCAGAAAGTTCTAGACAATTCGCGTCGGTCATACAATCAGATAACATAAGCGTCGGTGAAAACAGGCAACGGAAAGAAGCATCGATAACGTTCTAGAAACTTCCGATACAGGCGCGTCCTGCGCCGAGTGATAACGTTTAACATTTGTTAGCCGGTGGAAAGCGGCCACCGGTGAAAGATAAACATGTGTACGTGTCAATATGATCCCTCGACAAATTCTATATGGCGGAGGCCGCGTTGCAACCTCAGCCCCCCCCCCCCCCCCCGAACAAAATTTCTGGCTACGCCACTGCCTTGTTCCACCACTTACGTGGTTTCCTCTTTCCAATCCAACAATTGTTTTGCCGTGTCTACCTTATTTCATGCTGCATAACGTCCACCAGTTCATTATATTCCCAGACTGTTGTAGGAAAAGTCTCAATTTTCTTTTCTATGTTGTTTGCGATCTCTGTTATTTTGTTTGCGATCTCGGCTAGATAGATAGATACTGTCAAAGTATCAAATGTTCGCCAAGAAATGCTTCGCATTTAAAAGAAAGGGCCTGATTGTGTTCGCGATACATCTATCACATTGTATTCTGCAGAAATGTGTTTTTATTGCGATAGCAATTATATGGACACTTCAACCGGATTTCTGCCGTCGGCATCGCCGTCGCCGTGAGGTTCCGTATAGATAAAATCTTCACCGCGCGCCGTATGCCCGAGCGGAAGCGTGCGGGGACGCGCGCTATCACGGAGAGCGAACGCACTCAATCTCCCACGCGCAAGCAAGGAAGCGGGAAGCCAGCGCCGGAGGGAGCGGGGGGCACTTCTACTCTGCCAACAACCGCGCTCGTCGCTCGACCGCACCGTCTCTTATCTCTCCCACGCGCAAGCAAGGAAGCGGGAAGCCAGCGCCGGAGGGAGCGGGGGGGGGGGGGGGCGCACTTCTACTCTGCCAACAACCGCGTTCGTCGCTCGCCGCACCGTCTCATCTCCACACGGCTCTGACCTTTATGCACTGTGCGTTCGCCGCTCAGTTTCTGTTGAAGCGATAGACCGCACGTACCTTCGCCCGCTGCAGCGTATGGGCTTGCTGCCAGCGTTTTGACAGTCGTTGTCTGCAGTCATTCAGTGTGATCTATTCATGTTTGTTTGTGCGCACTCACACCACGCTTGTTCATTCAGTTAGTAATAGTCGGGCCACATTTTCCAACGCACGCTACACATGTAATGTTGCCCGGATCGGCAGTGCAGCGCTACAGGTGTGTCCCTTCGAACGCGCGCTGCCCACGGGAAGCGCTTCTCATCAACACCACCGTTTCACACGCGCCTTCTCGTGGTCATCGAGTCTCTCTTCATGTCGGTCTACTTACGCCGCAGCACACCTGCTTACTTAATCAGCTCATGTTTACTACAATTCATATTGCTATACCAAAGCCGCTCACCTTACTTCGTATGACATTGCTGTGTTGCTATCGCATTCATTGCTTCGCCCTTAGGGCGAAACTGACATTTTTTTATTAAATATGTTATCATGACCATGTAGGTCTATGTCGTACCTTGGCTCTCTGCGCACGCGCGGAAGTTGACTTTTGTTTCTGTATGTTGTGACACTGTCATTAAACAGTAGGTAGTAATGGCGCTTCACTGTCGCCTTTCTTCTGTCCTCTTTTCACGAAATGTATTTCGCAGTAGCGCACCCAGGATTTCTGCCAGGGGGGGGGGGGGGGGGGGGGTTGACAGTTTGCCAATACCATCTAAACAGCACTAATTTCGATTTCTTCACGGGAAATTGTCAAGAAAATTCGCTTTTTGCGAGTGTGCAGGGGATTGCGCGTCTTACATCTTATCTACAGTACTCAAATGAGTAAGGAAAGAAAAGGGGTTAAACAAAAGGGGGGTTTAAGTCGGCCTCAGGGGGGGGGGGGGGGTTACAACCACCGAATCCCCCCCCCCACCCCGTCGGTGCGCCACTGGTATTTCGCGCCCCATATAGCTCCGCGTCGCCGAGGCGCGCTAAGACACTTTGCCTGGAGAGTTTACCTGCTGAGTCGCCGCCAGAGGTATCGGCTGCAGTGACGGGACACCGGGCGCCTTCAGCGCGAACGCGGGGTAACAGGTCGGCGTCGGCAGCAGCTCTACGCGCTCCACTATGAAGTGAAATTCTACGTTGGAACGATAAGCGGCAACGGAGCCAATGTGGAAGACGACGACGACGAACGCGGGAGCACTGTCCCGAGCGCGTTCTTGAAAGATTACTTTGCGGTAATCTAGTAACGGTGGTTGCGCCAACGTGCCAGCTGTGGAAGAAGACGACGACGCTCGAGAGAAAACCAAGTTAAAGCTAGGGAAGAGCCGCCAGCTTCGTTGTTTGCTCAGACTTCGCGCCACTACTGTGAAGCTGCCCCCATTTCTTTTAAGCAGTCATTCACTTCCACAGCCTCAGGCACTGACCCATTTCTCCACTATACTTCGTTGCATACCAACGTTACTAGATTAAGTACGGTGGTTCCATACATCAGGCAAGGTAGGTATACCTGGTAGCGAAGCTTCCAGAAGCCCATACGTTCAAAACATGGTTGCTTACCGGCGGTTCATGGGGCTTAGCGCCATCTGTGTAAGGAGGGAACACTTCCGGTGGAAGAAAAAATAATTTGACGTCATATCCGTCAAAAACAGAAGTGACGTCATTTTGTTCTCATAGGCGCGAAATTTGTTTTCGGAGGCCTGCCATTAGAGCTGTATATTCAAATGCCCTGCCATTCGACTTCATGGGCGTTCCGAGTTTTCAGCGCGAAAAGCGATGCCGGAAAAGATCAGCCGTACGGGTGTCGAAATCGTATCGCTGCACAGAACATACTTTCTTTGGAGGCCGACGAACACTTTGGGCGTAGATTGCGTAGAGTGCTCGTCCTTACGTCGGACGCCAAGCCCGTCGGCCAGCGCTGTTGCACGAAAACAAATAAAGTAAACAAGTATCTGACGGTCGCAACTCACTACTTTTGACTGTACAGGTTAAGAAACAATAAAACTACCCGCGTCACCTAATTCAGACAAACGTCGACATGCAACACAACACACGTGAGGGGGGCGTATTGTAACAGGTGAACTTTACGAGCACGCCTTTCCACGCACTCCAAGAGTTGCATGACATTGCAAGTGATAGCGGCGTCAACGCCTGCCGCTATCGATGGGCGCTCTCACGGTGGGCCCTGAAAAAAGGGATTTATTGATAATGACCTAGTAAAATACAGTTGTATCTTTTCTCACCATGCATATATAAAATGAATTATGAATTTTATTTTCGTTGAATGAATCTAACTGCGTCTCGCTTTAATTTAAACACGCGTTTTTTCTTTCCCAGTGTTTATTCCCCCCAAACATAGTCGCGCTTCAATCGCTGCTCCCATAACCACCCTTGCTGATATCGGTGACAATTGGTTCTGAACCGCTTTTCGCCCGAAGCTTCGCGACCTATGTGGATCGACCTTGCATCAGGTGCAACGCTGTGGAAGCACGGTCATTAAAATGTATCACTCCGCGCGGTCCGTCTATGCTTCGCTGCGCGCCAGCGGCGTTTACTCGCGCGAGCTTGCACGTGAGACTGCAGCGAGGGGCTGCAAATAAATAAAAAGCTTCTTACTGGGGTGTTACGTGCCAAAACCAGTTCTGATTATGACGCACACCGTAGTAGAGGGCACCGGATTAATTCTGACCACCTGGGGTTCTTTAACGTGCACTACAACGCAAGCCCACGGGCCTTCTTGCATTTCGCCCCCATCGAAAAGCGAGTTGATCTGAAACAACGTGTTATCAGCCGGATGAGTACATGGTTTGTTTGTTCCTAAGGGTAAATTCATCTTTTCGTTCAGAACTGAGCGTATATAAAGAACATTAGAAAAATTGGTCAACAAACAAGTGCGAACGCAGCCACTGCAAGAAATGTCGCAGTTTGACCCGAAAAGCGAAGCATCAATTGCGATAGCAAATTAGTAGAGAGCTATACGGAGTAAGGATAGTATTATCAGCTGTATAAACTTGGGACATACAGCAGCACCAGCAACGCGCAGAATTGTTGTCGACGCCGTCAGCGTTTTGCCCGCGTTTGCACCGAACGCGCGCGGCGTTTTTATATAAATACGCATTTGGTGCCGCAGCTAAACGTCGCCTTCCCTCCCTCACGTCCCCCCACCGTCTTTCGCGCGACGTAAAAAGTCGCGTTTGCTCTCTATATACGGAAAGGAGGAAAGAGACGCTCAATTCTACAGCCCTTCAGGGAGCACGGCGCAGAACGCGCGTTTGCTCTCCGACGTCCGTTCGCTCCCAGTGAAATCGCGCGTCCCTCGAACCCTTTCACTCGCACATACAACGTCCGCAGCGCGGCGACGATTTCATCGCCGTTGACGTCATACGGAACCTCACGGCGACGGCTACAGCAGAAATCCGCTTGCTGTGAAACCGAGCAGAGTTACTTTATATGGCCCCGCAGGGAGTTAAAACGGAGTATAGACCCGCGGACGTCTTGCGGTAACGCGATGCATTACCACTTACTTGAGTTGAATCCATTGACGTTCAGTGCGTGAAGTTTATTTTTATAAATATCACTCATTTTACACGAAGTCGGCGGCAATCCGCACTCTACATCTCATCGTCTTCCTCTTCAATGATGTCTTCTCGAGGCGGGCTTGAAATATCCATTGGTGCTGCGTCAGAAGGGAAACACGTTAGAGACACGGTGCAACACCAACGCGGTTTTAACGCGAAAGCGCCCCGTGTCACAGAAAATCTGGCGTCGGCGTGCGATGTCGGCGGAGAAAATCATCCCACGCAGGCCCTCCGAATATATTTAGGTACATGTATATGCCACGCCTTCTTATATGACATGCGGTATATACGGCTTATATTGCCACACCATTCTATCATTAATGTTGATCACACCTTGTCTTGCATTCTTGGCACAGCTATTCCTCGGAATTTTGAGAATGACAATCGTTTCAAATGGGAATGTCATTGGCTACCACTTCTGCAGGGCCTACAGTTGTTTATCTGCGCGCCATGACCCTATGAAACAAAACACCCACAGCGCATACTTCTATGTTAAATCTTCTCAGACTGAAATATTAAAAGTACGAAACAAAAACGTTAACCTGAAAATTATGGAAATTTTTTGGCGCAGCTGTGCAATATCTCCGGGACCGCCCCACGCAAGAGGCCGCGTTTCTATCAGAAAGCTCGCCTTCGTGCATAGCGTTCGCCGCCAGTGTTTCCCGGTAACCATTACGGTTGCTTAAGCTGCAGTTGTCGTGAAAGAGAGATGCGTTCGCCGCCAGTGTTTTCCGGTAACCATTACGGTTGCTTAAGCTGCAGTTGTCAGCAAGTGTGAGATGCAGTCGGGGATCCTTTAATGCTATCGCGTTCCACTCTAAAGGCGAAGCGTCCTCCAATTTTTACTCACCGCTTAGGACGTTGTCGACTCGCAGGTCAATGAACTCGGAATTTGTGGGCTCCTCGTTGTCTTGCGCTTGAGTCTTGCAATCCTAGAAAGTAGAAGAAAAGTTTTCAATCCAATACACGCCCCAGGCAGCTGACATTACTACCGTCAAATCAGCCGCCGCCGGTTTTTCGTCTTGCAGAGGTCGCCCAGCGGATCGCTCTGCTAACTGCTTATCACGAAGTGCGCTCAGCAGGCACATCTCTTCGACCTTGAGCTTGTTGACTTCTTTCTGAAATAACTCCATCGTTTTCAGAATAAGTTTCTCTTCATCCAATAAATATTGAACAAACTTAATTTCCGCCATGCTTGTTCGGTTTCTGTCTCGGCAATGGGCAATGGTCACGTTTGCTTCTCTTGGTTGCTGTAGCGCCACCAACGCACCAACAAATACTTTGAAATAAGCGCAGCTGTAAGATAGCATAAGCTCTTCCATATTTTTTATGTATTTTGAAATTATTTATATTTCAATGGTGATGAAATACTACACAAGTGATATTTCAACGTCACATGATCATAAAGCGTGATGTTAGCCATGCCGTAGTAAGAAACAAGATGGGTTTGGCCAATTTCGATTTCAAGTTGTTTTCGCTTGCGTTTGCGTGCACCTCGGTTTCAGTTGTGTGATTAGAAATGCCGTCAAATTACAAGTTCACTGTTGAACACTTGGAACTTGAAAAGTCGGATTACGTGTGGTGAATGTGAAATACAAGTGGCCTTCGTGCGATCTTGGCACTGTTGTAAAGGTAAGTGGCCTCGTCTCGCGACTGTGTCTGTCGAAGTCGTCGAGCGAAGCACTTCGCAAACTGCAGTTTCCCGGCGTAATCGTGTCTCAGGTTCGTTCCTTGACAGAATGTTTTTTTTTTTTTATTGCTTTTTCTTTTTTTGGTTCGTGCTAGGCGGATGTGTCGTGATCACGATTTGGGGATGTCAGTTTGACGGCGTACGCTACAGCTACAGTGTACTAGAATTCTAGTACACTGTAGCTACAGCTAAGCGATGCTAAAATAGATGAAAGTGCGGCGGCTTATTACTATGTTTCAGCATGTTAACGCTGTTACTTATTTTCGCGCATGATTGGCCGGAAGACGACCTCGCGCGACGACAGTATCAATGTGTCACATTCTTGTTTGTTTTTCAGCGCATTCGCGGACGGTTTGCGCCGCGTTTACAAATTAATGAGATCTTTCTCGCGTCGAGCGCATGATAAGTATGGCCTTCATTGCCTTGCGCAGAACCGCTTTCTGGCTGGTTTCAAATGGGAATGTCATTGGCTACCACTTCTGCAGGGCCTACAGTTGTTTATCTCGCGCCATGACCCTATGTGTGTGCTTGAAATAAAACTGTTCGTGTGCTGGCTTCATTGTTCTGCTGCCTTGGGTCGTGCTTTGTTCACTGTGCTAGCATGTCCCACATTGCCACCCTTTCCTCTTCACTCTTGAACAGTTTTGTTCATTCTTCGCAAGCTTCTCGATGCCCATTCAAGGTGCTCTACTTCTAGTTTCGTGCTTGACAAGCACTTTGACATCTCAATCATTTTTGTGCGTTCTCGAGCTACTGTGTGAGATGAGCAATAGTGGTGTTTACTAGTGTTCACATGCACAGTGTTTTGTGACAGCTACGCGAACATTTTACTTTTGTGAGTTCTAGCGACATGTGTTACTAAAACTTATGCAATCTTGAGCACTTTTGCATAAGTTGTTTATAAAAGTGACGGCCTTTTATTCAACCATTGGTGACGAATTGTGTCAGCTAATCAGCAGGTGTATGCTTCACAAGCTTTCAACTTGTTATATTCTCGAAAATGTTTTCATGCAATGACAAAACCAACTGCTACATATGCAGGATGTCAAACCATGTGTTATTATGGGTTGCTATCATTTTCTTTAAGGGTCGAGTACTGAGTGTACTTAAATTGTTCACCATAGCTCGATCACCATAACGAAGAGTGCAATGAAACATCACGTGGTAAGGGGCAAACACTTCGAAACATAAAAGGGTAAATAATTGACATTATTCGCAATAAAAGATGGACCCATAGCCTTGCGATTCACAACAAAACCGAAGGATAGGTGCCAGAAATTATGCACAGCACAGACGGTGCAAAGATGGTGCATATATGTCCAGAACGCTGCCACATGTTTTCTTGAGCATGCGGACAGTAGATTGAATATGCAAGGATTTGTGCAAAATGTTTGTTGATGGTTATTTTGCTTTTGGCAGTGATAGTTACAGACTGCTTGTGTTGTGACCTGTGTTTGTATTGTATTCAGCCAAGGCGTTAAAAGCTGTGTGCCCTTTGGTCATGTCTGATGATTCTTCGTCCATTGTTTAGAACATCTGATTTTCAAATAAGACTATCACAGTCTCAGCATGGTACCTTGTAATCAACTCCCAGGCAAGTCAGTTCTTCTTGCAGGTCTTTTGCTTCTCTCCCTCTTGTTCAGAGGGAGAGAATAACTTATCTAAACGATGACTTGACGCCTGCTTGAAAAAGTGGGTAAAGGGAAAGGAGATTTGGTAAAGTATAGCTCACTATAGCAGTTTCACATTGAAAGCTTCATAGTAAACGTGTCTATTTAACGTTAACCCATGTCCAGAACCAGTCCTCGAGTGGTGTCGGCACCTTCGGCCATTACTTGTCCTGCAATAGCCTTAGTCCATTGCATTCCTACATGAAATGCATGCTTGGAGCAACCTCAATGACGTACGCATAGCGTTTCGTTCTGTGAAATGATTGTGGGTAATTGAGGCATTGCCGTTGACACTCTCATAAGGTGAGGATGTTGTCTGTCATGGCATATCCAGCTGTGGCCTTGGCTAAAATGACTTGTGCTCCTTGAGATAGGCACATGCGCCATTTGAGTGCTGTAGTCCCAGAAGATTCTTGCTGCAGTTTTGCCTAATCCACAAGCTTAGTGGATGGGCACAGGTTTCATTCTGTTAGTGGCTTTATCGTTGGATGGCTTGGTGTTCTTGTGTCCACACTTTTTCGGTTTCTTTCGGTTGCCTCTGAGCGCATGCGAATGGCATGTCTGAAGAGAGTGATAGCAAGAGACTATTTGTGATCTATTAGGTCTGGGTAGCAAAAGCTGAGGTATCGTCCCGCATGGGCAGGCTTCCTGTAAATTGTCTCGGGAAGACCCTTGTTACTGTGTTCAATGAGAACATCCAGGAAAGGAATACATTGATTGTTCTCTTATTCTGCTGTAAAACGAATTCTTGGTTGTATATATAGTTCAGATGTTTCAGGAGAGGAATCACAGGAGACCCAAGGTTCCACGTAAGGCATTCATTTACAGTGCAGACACCTGCAGCAGATTTTGGAAGGTAGCCAGGTCTGTACACTCAGCAGCTTCCAATGCCATTTTAGTGCAGGTTACGAAGATCAAAACTCCCGTTGCATGTAGTGCTGAACACTTGCCTGCGTATTTCTTGATGGAACACAATGTGTTGCTCTGGCAGAAGCTAAAGGAGGCAACAAAGGTCATCTACTCTAAATTATGTTCTTCAGGGCAAAGAATTGGTTTTGCTGAAGGTGGCCTGGCACCAATTAACAGCAAATTTGGTGTGCTCCAATGTAAACGTTGATGGCAGCCTAGCCCCGGGCGCCATCAGCCATAACCGTTGGACAGATAAAGTTTATTCCTATCCTATCCTATTTCACGCTGGACAAAATCATCAGGTGCTCATTGTCGATGGATACGTTTTGCAGTGCTTTCACATAGTGCATAGAGTCCTTGACATTTGAAGACCTATTTCCCACAAGTGGACATTGAATGAGATACAAATAGTTGGACGAGTTGGGTGACCATGTGAAGTCTACAGTGAGCAAGAGGGGCAGACCTGGTTTGGGAACCTTAGGCAAACTGTACAATGCTGGAGCTAGCTGAGCCATTGTGACAGGGGTGGTGAGAGTGAATGTTATTTTTTCTCAGGTGGTCTAAAACTTGAATTTACCTCTATCAGTGGTTGTTGCAGTTCACCTTGCGCATTTTTGGTAGGATGTTGGTTTCAGTTGGTGCAAGTTGATGTATCCTGCAAAATGTAAAACTTTTGGTACTTATGATCATCCCAATCCGTACTTAGTACCACTGTGCCGTTCACATTGTCAGTTGGAAGGAAAATGAAACCCTCATTCTGCTGCAGTCTCTTTAGGGCTTGTCTTTCTTACAGTGCTTGGGTTATCACTCCGAAAAGCCTTGATGGTGCATTAGTGGCAAGGCTGCATGCTTTGTCCTCAAAGCGCAGCTCAACGTAACATATAACATGTTCAGCAGTACAGGTTGTTCTCTTGTGAGCGCAAAGGCACATTAAATTCAAGGTCTTATTTGAGGACAACATTCCACTGGGTTAAAGCCTAGTGACAACAAGTTGACAACACCAGGTGAAGCCGTAGAAGCAGTGGCAGTGCTTCAGCTACAAGTGCGCATTTTTTGTGCATTATCAGTTGGAGTTAACATATAAGATTTTATAAATGAACAAGGCCACTCCTAAACTCTTCTGAAATAACATTTGCAGATGAGTATATGCAGTCTATACTAAAAAAAAAAAAAAAAGCCTTCTTGAGTGACAACTCTAGTCCAAGTCATCTTCATTTGGGGAGGTGACACTCTCTGGTGGCAGAGAAGGGGAGAGGCACTGCTTTTAATGCCAAGCATTCTTTGGCTTGGTACAGGGATAATTGGAGATCACTGAGATAGGCCTTGGTCCTGCAGTGGACATAAACATAGGCTGAGGATGATCGTCATTAACATTTGGCTCATACCAGGTATGGGGCGGTAGGTAGGTTCCTGCCTCTCGTCATTTTGGGCCTCTTCAGTAAAAAGAAAATTCAACTCTCCGATGGCGTCATCGAACCTTAACCACCACAGCCCGGTTCTCTGAACATTATGGCACGATTGCACACGTCTCATTCCAGTGCCAACTAGTGTTTTGAGACGAATGGCTCATGCTTCACATTGCATAGCACAAGTGAGAGCAGATGCCAGTGTCCATTCTGCCACAGACTTGCCACTTTCTTTTGCTTACGTCAATCGTATATCATCAAGTTGCTTATAAAAACAGGAGCCTCTCAGTTTCTCCCATTCTTTTCTCGTATTAGCTAGCACTTTGAGGCACTGTTAGACTGCACCACCTTCGGGATCAGCTCAAGTTCCCCGGTATTTTCCTGGTATAACAGCAAAAAATGTACAGCAGCTTTGTTGGCATTGTACCGCTTTCAGTATTGGCTCTGGTCATATTAGAACAGGTGGTATTTCTCTGTTGGAGTGCGAAGAAAGAAAAACATTTTTCATGCTGTTGGCATGGTACTGGCTCCGTCGCTTTGCTTTTGTGTTCACACATACACTTGCATTACACACGCAATGGTTCGCCTTGCTCACATATTGCCCCAGCTGGTAATGCCTTGCAGAACCCCGAATGATACTGGACAGCTAGTTAGTTACCTTCAAAATGCTTTGCGTAACATACGTTCCCACATTGCACGAGATCCACATAACTTTTTCTTTCCTCTTTTCTATCCTAACTTTCGCTGGCTTTGTTTAAATCTCTTACCCCAGCACTGGTTTATGAATAAATTGGAATGCGTGCTGCCAACCAGTTATATTAGCGAGTGCTCAAGAGGCCAGGAGCAATATTTCTTTATTGCTGTGGCGTCATTGAAATGGCTGAGAGGTAGAATCTTCAAGTGGCAGTCTGTAGGTCTGGAGTTTGAATTGTTGCGGTGTACTGCAACTTTTTCCTAGATTTCTTTATAAAGATCTGCTAAGTACTTAGGGATTCGTGCGACAGTCACCGTCAGACTAGGGGAACGGGCCCACAGCGGCTCGTGCTGTAAAAGGTTGACTAGACCTGAGCATGTAGTCTCAACATATGTGATGTCATGGGCATCTGGTACTGGAAATCTAGAATGGTGTTACCAATTGTCTTTTAAAAAAAATAAATTATGGGGTTTTACGTGCCAAAACCACAATCTGATTATGAGGCATGCCGTAGGGGGGGACTCCGGAAATTTGGACCACCTGGCGTTCTTTAAAGTGCACCTAAATCTAAGTACACGGGTGTTATTTGATTTTGTTTCCTTTCTGCCTTATGAGGGCAATACTTGTGGTAAGGCAGACATGTTTAATATTTTCGAAGTGTTATGTACCAGTCTATCAAAACCTGTGCCTTTTAATGTTCTGCTGGGTGATGTTCGTGCCAGAAATATTGGTGCCAGATGATAATGCTGCCAATTGAAATTTTTTTCCAAATTATGTACTACAAGTGATTATCAAATACAGCATACCGGAGAGGACAGTTTTGTTTTGGCAACATGTCATTGGCAGAGTCAGCATATGTGTGATAATCAGTAATTGATGTAATAATGAAACATTAGTTACATTTTAATTCACAACATTTAGGAGCTTGTTGTAACTTATCAGGACTTGTTGCTGCTGGGCTCATCATAGTTGGTTCATCATGTTGCGTAGAGTTGTGACGCAACCAAAGACAGAAAAAAGGATCAGGACAGGAAAGAGCGTCACTCGCAACTAGCTTATTGAAAGCAGACAAGGGTCAAACTTATAGGAGAAGATGGTCTTATGCGCACGTACATTTGCGCACATAACTCGAAGTTTGCATCATTAACCAATCATACAGTGCGGAAACTATATGATTGGTTAATAAGTGTAATTGCAATGTAACTGCAGAATTGAAGCAAGTTAAAACAGAAGACACAACCATTTGCTACAAATGTTGCAGCTAGCACCAGTCTGAAAAAGTATTTTTTCAAAGTATATGTGGCGAAGAGCAGCATACTGCTGTTCCATTGAACTTTACCCCAAACTGCATTTCTCACAGTGTGCAAAAATGCTGATCTGGACAGCATTGTATTTCGACACACATTTCTCAATATTTGCACCAGGTATAATACATTTTTAACAAATGGATGTGCTTTACATTCTAGCTGAATTCAGTCTTGCAGTTACAATGTCTTTTCGTGTCTTAGTGACAGGTGCTGGCTGGCAGGCAGACGGCCAAACAATGAACTTGGAAGAAAACCGTTTATCTGGCTAACTTGTTTTCTTTGAGTAAAAGTTCAACTTGGCATCAGCAATATCAACAGGCATGGTTTACAGTGGTCAAATCGAATGACATGGCTGTCACACTTTCCCATTTTTTATGGGGGGCATCATCGTACATTCTAGATTACCTGGAGATAACTATGCAAGTTGAGAAACACATTACTGTAAGCTGAATACTCGGATAGGATGGGCCCATTTCTTTTTCATGGGGCTATAACACTCTAGATGCATCGACATAGTCATATTGTGAGTGCATCTGGCACGACAAACGTTTTATGCTGACGTCGCAGAAAAAAATAGAGGATGTGTCTTCATCTCTACTCTGTGGCATGTAATTATAACTTAAGTCGTTTCCTCATACACCTGTTGTACACCGTTTGCATCCAGGTAAACTGACGATGCCGGTAGCCACAAAGAGCCTTCATGTGGCCAACTCCTTTGAGGAGCTGATGAAACTGGTGGACAGCGATGCCATCACCCTCAAGGACAAGCACTTCAGAGGAAAGAACCTCCGAATGTGAGTTGCATTCAGTGCCACTGCAGCTGCCTCATTGGCTTATTGCGTTGCTTTTATCAGTGCTGCACCGGGATATACAGTGCACTGTTTTAGAAGTAACTTTGGTTCACAATGATAATTGTTATCAATAATTCTTGCATTTGCTTTTTAAGGTCTCATTGCTTTTTAGAAAAATAAGTACTATTGTAGCTCACTTTTTTTTACATGATGTGCATTAATAACATGGTCAGAACACAAAAATATGTCTGTAGACAGTGTGGAAAATCCGGTTTAGTAAAAGCAATGCATACCTTCATCTGCATTGAGTACCTCCATCTACATTGTGAAGGAAACTTGTCATAAGCCAAAAAATTGACAATTGCTCATGACAAGCTGAAGATCCTTGAGTGGTTAACACTGCGCACCTGGTACTCTCCTTTCGAGAATTCCACGTGCTTCACATCTTAGAGCCCTGATTTTACGCTAACAATAACACAACAAAAAACATGGCAGAAGCAAAAAAAGATCTGAGAGTATAAAAAAAAAAGCTAACTGTCAAGCCATCAACAGAGAACTCTGCATATTTCTTGACACTTTCCTACCACTTCATCTGGAACTCTCTGTAGAAACTAACAGGTCCGTTTTCAAAAATACTATCTGTGAGCTAATCCCCACACGTCCCCCTTTGAAACGTCTACGCTAACAATAAAGCACCATGGTATAGCACATATTTGAAGTTTTTTCGAACAAGAAAAACGTTTATTCCGTACAGGGTCATTCCACGCGAAACGTCCCAGCCCAAAAATCGACCATCGTTGATTTTCTTGAAAAAAATTGGGACAGATGGCTGTTGTGTGAATAAGGTTTTACCAAAGTATTTTGGTCGAAAAAAAATGTTTGATCACGTGAGCGCTCTTTGAAGTTTCCGAGAAGAAGCAATAGTTGGTTGGAGGTAAATTTTTTTTTATTCAAGTCTGAAACTAGGTGTAATTAAAAATTTTATTTTAGAGCATTCTAGAGGCATCCTTTTTTCATATAATGTGATAACTGAATGCATTTTAGAATTTATCACGTTTATTTGGCTCAGTAAAAAGGCAAGAATTGTTACGTTTTCAGAAATTTGTTTACATAAACTGGGCAAATTTTCAAATATAATATTTTTTCTTCCTTTTTGCATGTTGCCATAGTGTATGTTAAAAATAATTTCAGATTCCTAAAGCATATATTTTTTTAGAAAAACACCTCCAAAGTTGGCAAAAAATGGATTTCTTGCGAGATTCAGGCCACATTTAAGCCTTAAGGCCCTCCAGATAAAAATATTTCAGATAGCTCAATATGCGCACTGACCTCTTAGCTTGTGATTTAGAAATTTTTATTCGAGTAAATTTTGTTTGAAGTGAGAAAAAATTTTTTGAAGGTCGACCTTCAATATCACCCGTAGGCACTCCGTACGTGCCGCCGCTCGCCTCGTCGTCCGCTCGTTGTCGGCTGCGCATCGCCGTCTGCCCATCAGCAGACAGCGGCTAGTATGTGGGGTGATCATTTTTAAGATTTATGAAATTTTTTAAAATCTTCTGTAGCAGATATCACAATTCTAGTCCTTGAGCTGGATTGTTCAGAGGCGGAAAATTCTTGCACGAATAATTGAAACGCATATTGAACTAATGAACAAACAACAGCTAATTAACTTCCTAAATAATTACAGGGCATATTGCAATTTACGAATGGCAGCCGCCGAGTTTGAAAGACCACTTGAAAATAACTTCTACGATGACACCAATTTTGAGATGTTTTTCCTAAAGGGTGGGACGAATTAGGTGGGCGTTCCGGTTACTTTTGTGCTTCAATGCATAGATGCGCATTTTGTTAAATAAATTAAAGTTTCGTCTGAAAGTCGAAGCATCGGTTGCCATAGCAGATTAGTGGACAGCTATAGGAAGTAAGGAAATTTGCAGGCGCAAGTTGGAATCAGCTAGTGCAAAACAGGAGTAATTGGAGATCGCAGGGAGAGGCCTTCATCCTGCAGTGGACATAAATATAGGCTGATGATGAGGATGATAGGCCATAAGGATACTAGTTTTATCGGCCGTATAAACTTGAACACATACGCATACTAAGTAAATTAACAAGCATGGTGACACGCGTGCACAAGCAGACATGATTAACACTTCTCACTCGATGACCGCGGAAACTCACTTTCGAAACATTGGGGTGAGGCAGCGCGGCAGCAGCAGCAAGTGAATTGACCTTCATGCTGGCAATCTCATCAACGCGAACTAAGCTGTGAAAACACAGCGCAGGGTGTACTCGGTTTACAACGCAGATCTCTTTCAAGATACAAGCCGGCCAGAGTAGAACGTCCCCCTCCCCTCCCAACTCCCCACGTAGAAGGCAGGAGCCTTCTACTCCTAGCGGCACGCTGGCAGCACCACTCTTTGGTTAGTGCGCAAATCTCTGTGCTTCACTTCACTAACCTGACACTAGGTGACGCTGTACGACGCCATCGTGTCACTCGCTCTTCGTTTCCAACGCCTCGCTGTTGTGTGAAATGACATGCATCCACGCATGCAGTACCAGTACCAATTTAGTTAAACAGCGAATGTTTACAAGTTTATACGGCCGATAAAACTACTATCCTTACTTCGTATAGCTGTCTGCTAATTTGCTGTCACAATCGATGCTTCGCCTTTCGGGTGAAATTGGGGCTTCTTTGTTCATCGCAACTTTAGTGTATTGGGAGTAAATATTGAGCGATAGTTGTATTTCTGTATGAAAGCATGAGGTGCGCGGTACTGCAAAGGATTTTTTTCCCCTCTCTTTTGGTCACGGAAACAAGTGCGCGTTACCATCGAGGGCGCGTTAGAATCGAGTAAATAAGGCAAGTGTTTCTTTTTCGAATTTGCGTGCCGAACCTGCATATAACCAAATCCTCTTTATAATGAAATATTTCGGGAATTTGTCAATTTCGCTGTATCCAGGTATAACTGTATTTCAAACTTAAAATAATAACTTGCCCACTCACGTTTCCTCGAACATTTGTCTGTTTGCGAATGACTGCATCTTTTATCGTAAGATAAATAACCTTTAGATATTCTGGCAATTCAGGAGCATCTCAATAACATTAATGAGTGGTGGTATAAGGAGTGCATGGAAGTAAACATTAAAAAGTGTAAGACAGAATTTCCTGTACTAACGTGATCTGCCCCACTTATATTTAATAACATCCCACTAGAATATGTAACATCATACAGATACTTCGGAGTTCACATTGCCAGTAATCTATCCTGGAGAACGCATGTTGACCACATAACCTTTAAGGCCACTCGTACACTGGGATACTTTCGCCAGAAACTTTCCCTAGCGCCATCATCGCTAAAACCATTATTGTATACAACTTACGTTCGTCCACAGCTTGAACACGCATCATCAGTATGGGATCCCAGGCGTGACACCCTCATACAGTCCCTATGAGGTCGACTGTCCACCCTCATACAGTATCCCTCACCCCGACTCATCCTAAACTACCGCCTAAGGACTGTGAGTGTTACTAACAGGAAAACTCTCCTACACCTTCCACTGTTATCAGCCCGCAGAAAACTATCTCGCCCATGTCTTTCCCATAAAATCTACTATCACAACTCATATTTACATTCTCTCAGTGTTCAACTGCCACCGTACATTTCATCTCGCATTAGCCACTGCCAAAAGGTAAACATTCCGCACTGCAACACCATCAGCTTTCCATATTCATATCTTCGCCAAACGAACGAAGTTGGAATAACTTACCCGCATCACTTACAAGCATAGCTGGCACCGATAACTTTAAAACTGCAGTTCAAATTCTTATTTTACAATTAATATTGTGATTGACGGTATGTTCCATATAATGACTGTTCCTATGCCACTTTTATAAGTGTCTTCTATTTTATATGTTATATGTTTCTTATATGTTACGCCATGTGTTTTTGATGTGCTTGCCATGTTTTGCTCATGCTTGCCATATTTGCCTTATTTTGTATTGAACTACTTGTCTCACACTTGCGGGACAATTTTTTTGTCTTTTTTTATTAGCCATTAACTTCCACGTGTTTGCCTTTGACCTTTTGTTTGACTATTTCTTGCTTATTTGTATTTTATTTTTATTTTTTGTATCTATAGTCAAGCTTGTGTTATTTTCTTCTGCATGTACCTCTTACCTTTGCCCCTCCCCTCTGCAATGTACAACTGTACCTTGAGGCAATGTACAACTACGTTCAAGGTCTTGGCGACGCGGCATACTGCACAGCTCCGTTCACTTTCACATTTCTTAGTATCTGTCGACAGCCGACGCACAATCTCTGCGGCGGAGGCAGCTTTGAGAGTAACTGGGTCAGCGGTGGAGGCGACTTAACAAGAAGCCACTTGGGCGGTGGCAAGTACCCCAAGTCGGGTGTCAACCTAGAACCTGGAGAATCTGGGACGATGGGAAGCACAGAAACTCGCCAGGCACAGGACACGGGCACGACCTTGGCGTGATAGGCTACTGACGTGGACCGACTCCCGGAGAGCGACCTGTCACGAGGCTGCCCAGTGGTACACCTCTTGGGATTTTAGCTCCTCGTACCCCGATCTGCTTGTTCTATTGGCCTCCGTGGCCGCAGCTGCCCGCTCGCTCGTGGCATCTGCTTGTTCCTCTCTTTCTGCTCCCATCTCATGCTTTGTCCACATCGCACCGCATGCGTAGTTGCCATCGCCGTCTTCCACCACAATCACATTGCCACGACAACTCGCCCATCTATTCCTGCTTTCGCATTATTCCATGGTTTCTGCCTAATTTTTGCAGGATCATTAGCTGATTTGCAATGTTGGTTCCTTTATCCCTTCTCTCCGATCTTGGAACAGATGGGAGCTGTATTGTCACTCAGCTGTTGCTTTTGCCCTAGAAGGTCCAATGGACTATTTCGATTCGTCCATTTTGGCCGAAGCTCATGAACGAGTCATTACTCTTTCACGTGTGGAGACCACATTGTATACTTGAACACTTTGCGAAGGGAGGAATTCAGATGACAAGCATAACCATGGGCCGTGACCTGAATAAATGTTGTGACAGCTTGGTGCCATGGGCTCCTCCTGAATGCACAATTTCTAAAAGCTAATGCGGCTTGTGACAACATGGGTCTTGATAAAAGTGCATTTTTGATTGATTATGGGCTCAGAACTTACACTGTAACAAAACAGAAGTATGTGAGATCCTCATGACTCCTTGTTTCCCTGAACTGTGTTACTGCAAACAGCAGTTATACCAGAGACATTGTCGAATGGTCTTTGTGACCGCTTTTTTTTCTTTCAGTTGTTGAGTAACATTCAAGACGTACGTTATATCCAGTGTCACTCCTCCCTGCTCACTGTAGCCAAGCAGAGTTTCTTGCAGTGTCCCACACTCGCTTATCACTTCACGCGAGTGATACACAAAACTTATTCTGTAAGCTTATTCTGTACTTCTGGTCTGGGATAATTATTTAACAATGAAAATAGCCTCCGTTTGCCTGCACAAAATGGCAGTGGTCTAGTGGTCAGAACTTGAATGTAAGCGGGATGGACAAACAAACATAATCAGGTCATTGCATACTGCTTATAGCTGCTGCTCACTCACTGCACAACAATGGATTTCTCATACTATCAATAAACTTGGTGCAAAGTAGATCTACTATCTTGCCATGTGAAAGTTACCGTGTTTACCTTATAAGTAGACTTCCTTTAATTTGAATCTGAGTTAATAAATTTTTGATTATTCCTAATCCCGACTGAAGGTCCCAACCGCCATCCATGCATTTCTGTTGGCCCAAGGTTTCGTTATTTATATTCTGAAATGGGCCTTATCCAGTTAATTCAAACTTGGTCAAACAGCACGCACGCACCTACCCCTTATGATGACCCCATTGTGTTGCACACACGTCATCTCTTGTCGAGAATGCCTGTTTTCAGCATCCCCTTGGAGGACTTTCAAGCAATAGCCGCAACTCACAATGTCTTATTATGGTATTTACCCAGTTCAAATGTTCTCCTGCTTTCTTTCTTTATTTTTTAAAATGAATTTTGGGCCTGCACAGTGCAATCAGATACAAAACCAAAATTGCCTTCGTGGCTTTTGTACGCTTTACCGCATAATACTACATGTATTGAGGTGAAGCTGTGGAGAAGCTCATTTTAGAAAACTGGCTGCTATTCTGCGGCACATATCGACTCTTGGCCATTTTGCTTGCTAAAAAGTTGGCTGCACGATAGATTTCTATTTTGTTTAGATGCTATAATGGCATTTCTACTTTGGACACATATAAAGTGGGTGCACGCTTGATTCAGGGGCAAATTAAAATCAGGAAAACACTGCCAAATGAATCAACGGTGTGTATTGGTGTTTTTTCTGCATCTTGCTTAATTAAACCAGCCGGATAATTCTATAAGTTTTGCCTGTCCCGTCAGAGTCGAATTAATGGAAGTCGACAGAACTGATTGACAACAAGGTCGGCTTAGTCATTTGTTTTCTCATGGCATTTTCCTGCTACATCTCTCATCTTTTGAAAGACCTTATTCCATTTTTAGTTAGGTTCGCAGTTTTTTTTCACACATGCTTTTCCAGTTCCTCCTAAGCTTCTTCACTTTGAAATCACTTTCAGTAACCTCTTGCCTCCTTGCGTTTTCTCCTCTCCCACTGTACTTGCTATTCGTTTATTGCCAGCACAGTTCTTATCATTTCCTTAGCTAGAAATTAGCCTTTCTTCCTTAAAGCATTCATGAACAACCCCTTGGGATTGGTGAAAAAAAAAAGTCTGTAATGAAGAAGAAGTGCCGGTTAGCCAGGTGCATCTCCGGTGTATGAAATACGACGAAGTGCCGGCCAATCAGGCGCATCACCAGCACTTTTACGCACGGGGCTTGTCCTGACTGCTCGCAGGGTTCTGACTGCCGCACCGAGTTCGACCTCTCAATCCTGTCAATAAACACGTTGACATTTCGTGGAGGTGCTGGGTACGACTCCATCAACGCTGGAACTTCGAAGCTGAACCCTTCAATCATCTCGGCCCATGCCGGACGATCCAGCCCAGCCTTCTCGAACTATGCCTGACGATCCAGCCCAACAAGCTGCTGTCACGGCACCAACTGTCATCTGTCCTGGCGTGCAGCGTCAGCGGGATCCTGCGATTTTTGCGGGTACCGGTGATCAGGACGTCGAGGACTGGCTCGCCTTGTATGACAGAGTTAGCAGGCACAACCACTGGGACGATAGGGAAAAGCTTAACAACGTAATTTTCTACTTGAGCAACGTTGAACCTTTGTGGTATCGTAACCACGAATCTGACATCTTGACATGGTTGGCGTTCAAGACCAACTTCACGGAAGTCTTTGGTCGTCCTGCTGTACGTAAACTTCAGGCCGAACAACGCCTGCGTGGACGCGCCCAGCAACCAGGTGAGAATTTCACCAGCTATATCGAAGACGTCGTTAATCTGTGCAACAGAGTCGACGCAACGATGCCAGACGCTGATAAGATCCGGCATATCCTCAAGGGAATTGAGTACGACGCCTTCCAGATGTTGGTCGTCCGGAACCTGACCACAGTGTCTGTCATCATTGCGCTCTGTCAAAGTTACGACAAACTTCGAAGGCAGCGAATTGTCACATGACATCCGCCTTCAGAATTTGCCCCTGTCTCAGGTCTGACGCTAGGTGTTGACGAGTCGCCTCTAATGCACCAGATAAAGGAGTTCGTGTGAGAAGAAGTTGCTCGGCAGCTTTCCCTGGTGCCCTTTACGAACGCACCACCATACTCCCCACTGACACAGGGGTTACAGACCGTCATCAAGGAGCAAGTCGCTGAGTGCCTGCCAGCTGCTATTCAACTGCCTCCAGTCGCGGCGCCCTTGACATACGCTGACGTCGCTGCAAGGCCGCCCTTCGCTTGTGGGAATCCTCGTGTCCCATAACCGCCGCACGGGCAGCGAACGTCGCGTCAAGCGCATGCGTGACAGGGAGAGTTGGGAGAGGGGAAACTTTCCTTCCGCGGGCGACGCACGGGAATGGCAAGCGCTATCAGCGCCACCGGGTGGGTCACGTGAGATCCCGCTGATATCGCCCGGGTCTCTTTGGTCTCCAGCAAGCGGCGACGGCGGAAGTCTCCGCCGTCGCTCCCGTATTCCCGCACGTGGTTAGTCAACCACGTTCTTGCCGCGGCAAACGCCGCGGCCGTCCGTATTCCCCCAGTTGGTAAGTCGGAAGCCCTTCTTTACCTAGTGTATTATTCTCTTCGAGGGAACCCTCAGCGATGTCAACTATAGCTAGCTGGCCTGCTCGAAGTGTTAGTTGCAGTCGTAATAAATGCTTTCCGAGTGTACATGTGGTTGTCGTCTATTGTTTCCTCGAGCTTGTACCGGACCGCGGTTGATGCGCAGGCATGCATGCGCCAACCGCCGGGCTCGGTGTGTCAAGGCAGAGGGCCGTTGGCATCCCCCCCATATCCCGACATTTTGGCGCCCAACGTGGGGCAAGCTCTTGGAAAACGGGACGACGATCGGTTCGGATGCGAGGAAGCCTGAAGGCTTTGTCCGGACCGGCGTTAGGCCTCAACCGAAGGCGTGATTGCTAGCTAGATTGGGCATGTACTTTCTTGAGTGCGAGTTAACGCTGCACTAGGGTCACCGAACTCGTGTAGACGCTGAGATTTGCAGCGAGTTTTCTCCTAAGAGTATGCCCGAAGCGAGCGAGTTCAGCAGCTGACACGGTGGTTGATTTTCCCTGTGCATACGTAAATAGCTTCCTTTCTGTATCTTTGGCTCTGGGAGCTGGGCGCCGGAAACGCTGGCTAGGACGTCAGCGGGGCGCAGTCCCAGGAGTCTGCTCGGAAGCTGCGTGTTGAGCAGCGAGCGGGGACCACTTAGCTAGGCCTGCATCTCCTCGCGGCGGCTCATTGGAACCCTTTATGGGTCTTTTGTGGCATTGGTATCCGTCATGGACGCGATTAGGCCTAAGGCTCTGCGGAGCTGCCGGTCGCATGTTCGAAGACGACCATGCCGTGACATTTAGCGGGTGCAACCGGATTCGCTAGTTCTACTATACTCGCCCGAGTGGAGAAACCTCGTTCGAAATAGAAAGCTTATTTTGTTCAGATGGACCCAATATTTTGCGGGCGGAATAAGCGAAATCTCGGGGGACCAGAGAGCGCTTTGTTCATACGAGCATTGCCCTTTTTCGCGCTGTATCGGACCGGAAAAATTCGGTTGAAGCAAATAATTTCATTCAAACGAACTGGATTGTTTTTTTTTTCTTCTCGTTACCACATAAAGCTATGCGGTAGACGGGTGGTTCAGCATCGTGTCAGACGGCCGACGCTGCGGCGGCCTCTACTGCCTTAATTCTATGTGTTTGTGGAGTGCATTTGAGCGACTTTGCAGAACGAGTGAAGCCGTCATGACTTGCTATTGCGGCCATGGTCCACGTCCCTGCCTGCTGTCTCGGCCCCTCCCTGTTCGCGGCCCGATGCAGCAGCACATGGCAGCCACAAT
Source organism: Dermacentor silvarum (assembly GCF_013339745.2). NCBI lineage: Eukaryota > Metazoa > Arthropoda > Arachnida > Ixodida > Ixodidae > Dermacentor > Dermacentor silvarum. The sequence goes on from NC_051159.1 coordinate 15,306,840, forward strand.
GAGGGAGGCCCACCATCATACACTCCCACGAGGATGCGTCGGTGCGAGGTTCATCGAGCCGGCGCGCGTGCCGCTTCGAGAAAGTCCTGACCCGCTGTTCCCAGGTGGACATTGCGGCGCGCATCTTGAGGGCAAGCCATCTTCAGCCCCGTCATCGTCAACCACTATGACGGCTGCCACATGTGGGCGGCCGCCACACAGGACTGTGCTGCCTATCAACGTGGATTCGGACATTTCCTGCCGGAGTTTACCATCGCATCTGCCCGGATACTTTGTCAATACGTCGTTCCAGCGATTTCTCTGCCGTAGGGCAATATTTAAGGGTGGAGGGATGTGGGAATCCTCGTGTCCCATAACCGCCGCACGGGCAGCGAACGTCGCGTCAAGCGCATGCGTGACAGGGAGAGTTGGGGGAGGGGAAACTTTCCTTCCGCGGGCGGCACGCGGGAATCGCAAGCGCTATCAGCGCCACCGGGTGGGTCACGTGAGATCCCGCTGATATCGCCCGGGTCTCTTTGGTCTCCAGCAAGCGGCGACAGCGGAAGTCTCCGCCGTCACTCCCGTATTCCCGCACGTGGTTAGTCAACCACGTTCTTGCCGCGGCAAACGCCGCGGCCGTCCGTATTCCCCCAGTTGGTAAGTCGGAAGCCCTCCTTTACCTAGTGTATTATTCTCTTCGAGGGAACCCTCAGCGATGTCAACTATAGCTAGCTGGCCTGCTCGAAGTGTTAGTTGCAGTCGTAATAAATGCTTTCCGAGTGTACACGTGGTTGTCGTCTATTGTTTCCTCGAGCTTGTACCGGACCGCGGTTGATGCGCAGGCATGCATGCGCCAACCGCCGGGCTCGGTGTGTCGAGGCAGAGGGCCGTTGGCATCCCCCCCATATCCCGACACGCTCCACGTCCACCTCTCCAAGCTGTTGCGCGACCGCCCCCGATTCCCTTCTCGCCGCCTGCACCACAGCTATCACGCCAGCCAAATCCTTGGCGCACAGCCGACAACCGCCCAATTTGCTACCATTGTGGCATTCCGGGACACATTGCCCGCTTTTGTCGACGCATTATGCAGCCTACTTATGATTACCGCCGACCCATGAACAGTTACGCCCCTCGACAGCTACAATCCCCTGTGCCGCCAGATGAAACCCCTGTTCCCTACACTACTCGTCGTTCGCCATCTCCACGCCGCCGTTCCATCTCACCGATGAGACGCCGGCCAAGCCCTCTGCCTCAGGGAAACTAAGTCTCGCACTTCCCGAGGCAAGAACTGCGTCCCCTTCACTTTACCCAAGGCCTCGAAATCCCCCTGCAACGTAATTGAGGTATACGTCGAAGGGATTCCAACATTTGCACTGGTCGATACGAGCGCAGCAATCTCGGTGTTACATGCAGGACTTTGCCGACAGATAGGAAAAGTAACGACGTCGCTTTCCGGACTGTATTTGACTACTGCAAGCACACAGCCTGTCGAACCTTTGGGAGTCTGCACCGCACGTGTTGTAATCGCGGAATCTCTTCATGTTATGCTCAAATTGTGGATTCTTCAATGCTCTTCGATGCTCCCGACGCCGCACATTCGACATCCCTCGCCGCGCTCGACAATGCGACTCGACCGCCGTTGGAGTGCTTCCATCCGTCAATCTCCGGTGATTTGACAACCACACAACGTGCGCAACTTGTCAGCCTGCTACGCGAATTTAGCGCCTCCTTCGACGGCCATCAACATTCTTTTGGCCGCACCACCACAGTGTCGCACAGCATCGACACCGGTTCGCACGCCCCACTCCGGCAGCGTCCTTACCATGTCTCAGCTTCTGAACGCTGCGTCATCGACGAACAAGTGAGCGATATGCTTCGCCGTGGCGTGATTAGGCCGTCCCATAGCCCGTGGGCATCGCCTATTGTCCTCGTAGAAAAGAAAGATGGTTCTATTCGCTTCTGCGTTGATTACAGACGTCTTAACAAAATTACGCGCAAAGACGTATATGTCCCCTACCGCGCATAGACGATGCTCTTGACTGTTTGCAAGGTGCCGAGTTCTTTTCCTCTTTGGACTTGCGGTATGGATATTGGCAAGTCCCCATGGCAGAGGCTGACCGCTCCAAAACCACCTTCGTTACACCGGACGGATTATACAAATTTAATGTCATGCCATTCGGCCTATGTAATGCGCCTGCTACATTCGAGCGTATGATGGACAGTATCTTGCGCAGTCTCAAGTGGCACACGTGTTTGTGCTACCTAGATGATGTCGTTGTCTTTTCACCTGATTTCTCGACTCACCTCCAACGACTAAGAGAGGTATTAAGCTGTCTGACTAAGGCTGGCCTGCAACTTAACATCAAAAAATGCTTCTTTGCTGCTCGTAAGCTTACCATCTTAGGCCACGTCGTATCCAAAGAAGGCGTGCTTCCGGATCCTGCAAAACTCCGTGCAGTTGCCGAGTTCCCCAAGCCCACCAATCTGAAGACACTATGCAGTTTCGTCGGCCTCTGCTCCTATTTTCGCCGCTTTGTGAAGAACTTTGCCATGATAATCGCCTCTTTGATTCAACTGCTGGCTGGAGACAACGCCCTGTCCTCCTGGTCGAAAGCATGCGATGACGCGTTCACGACCGTTCGCCATCTGCTCACCTCTCCTCCTATTCTGTGCGGCATTTTGACCCCGATGCCCCAACTGAAGTCCATACAGATGCTAGTGGAGTCGGCCTTGGGGCGGCTCTTGCCCAACGCAAAAGTGGTCTCGAGGAATATGTCGTTGCTTATGACACTCTGACAAAGTCAGAGCTAAACTACTCTGTTACACAAAAGGAGTGTTTAGCCATACTCTGGACCCTTACGAAATTTCGACCTTATTTATACGGTCGCCAATTTGATGTCATAACGGACCACCATGCGCTGTGCTGGCTCTCCTCATTGAAAGACCCCTCTGTCCGCCTCGCACGCTGGGCACTCCGTTTGCAAGAGTATGACATCCGGGTTGTGTACCGCTCTGGACGCAAGCACACTGATGCCGATGCTCTCTCCCGCTCGCCAATATCACCTGACCCTGATCCTGACAGTCTTTGCCCACTCTGTCATCTCAGCACTTGCCATCGATGACATGCGCTCTGAGCAGAGCAAAGACCCGTGGATTTCTTCGCTTTTGGAGTTTCTCTCTGATCCTACCACTGTTACAGCATCTAGGGCTCCACGGCGGCAGGCGCATCACTTTGTCATTCACGACCAACTCCTCTACCGTCTCAATTACCTCCCCGAGGGTCGGCAATGGCTCCTAGTAATACCGCGTCATCTTCGGGCTGATTTATGCGCATTGTTTCACACTGATCCCCAATGTGCACACGGTGGCGTGTTAAAGACCTACACCCGCCTTAGGCTCCGGTATTACTAGCCTGGCATGTACTAGTTCGTTCGCAAGTACGTCCGCTGCTGCCTCGACTGCCAGCGCCGAAAGTCGGTCGCTACTTCCACTGCTGCACCCTTGCAGCTGCTTCCTTGCCCATCCCGTCCTTTTCATCGGGTCGGAATCGACGTTTACGGCCCGCTTCCTTCTACTGGTGCTGGCAACCGCTGGATTATCGTTGCAGTGGATCACCTCACACGCTATGCAGAAACCGCTGCACTTCCGTCTGCAGCTGCCCAAGATGTTGCATCCTTCATACTGCGGAATTTTGTTCTTTGTCACGGAGCCCCTCAAGAACTTCTCAGTGATCGAGGCCGCGCATTTCTATCTGAAGTCGTGACGTCACTTCTGAAGGAGTGTCACATCATCCACAGGACCACTAGCGCATAGTATCCACAGACGAACGGGCTGACGGAGCATTTCAACCGCACTCTTGGCGACATGCTCGCCATGTACGTCGTGTCCGACCATTCCAACTGGGACGCTGTGCTTCCGTTCATCACGTTCGCCTATAATACAGTGCAGTCCACATATAACGATATTTCGGTTATAACGATGAGTTGAGCTAAGAGTATAAACTTATGCATTAGGGCTATGAGAAAAAAAAACACATATATAACGATATGTTATTCACCGCAAATCGGATATAACGATTGAAATTTTGCTTCTGGGCGGTGTTTTTCATGCAGAATAATCGTGAAAATTGCATTCCTACGTTGCCATTAACCGAGACGGGGCGAAAAGTTAGCCTACGCGAGTTTGTATCTGCCACCATTACTGCGCAGCGCATCCCGCCCGCACGACGATTGCGAAAGTCGTGGAGTTGGTGCAGTGTGCACAAGATGATGCCAGCTGCTTTGCGCCCGCGTCATCGGCGGTCGCGCAAGGAGGGGGTGGAAGAAAGGCGATATATGAGGGCAACGCCTCCTCTGGCGAGGGGCGCCTGCGCTCCCTGACGCGCTCTCTTTCAATGAGCGCGGAATTGCGCCGCGGAAGCAACGAGAGGTGCGCCCCTTGAGACGAAACTGATTTTGCAAGACTCGAAGAAGTACGAGCTCGCGCAGTCGATGATATTGACGATTATGAAAACCAGGAGCGCCAGGGTCATGAAGGCTAGAAGCAGTGGCCGTGCCAATCAATTGAAAAGGCGGGCTTTGTGCGCCAGGAGGAAACCCCCATGGGTGAAACTAACATGGTGGAAGCCGCTGACATTAGAGAGTTTTAGATTAGGGGGCCCCAACGCTTGCACCTCCCTAATGTAAAACTCTGTTATCGAACTCTGGGAGCACGTCGCTACTGACGATGCTTCGATGGAGGAGCTTCTGAGTGCAAATAGTGCTGCCTCGTTCTGCGAAGAGATGTCCGACGGGGCAATCCTTGTCGCGAGAGACGGCGGCGTTGTGCCACGGAGGCGACGACAGCAACAGCAGTGACGACGAGATTGACAATGGTCCGTCTTTGACACCAACCCCGAGGTTCAACCAAAGTGCAACGTCGTCGATCAAGTCGTTCATTGAATTCATGCATGCTAAATTATAGCCGCCAGTGTACGCGCAGTAGATGGACGCGATGCACACGGCAGTTGTGAATCCGAAACTTCTGCGAAAGCAAGTGCAGATTTCTATTTCAGCGTGCCTAACGATTGAGACACTATTTAGAGGTATAAATAAAAGTTTTATTTTCACGGCCTACTTTCTACAATGTCGATTTTTTTGCGCAAGTGGCAGTTTCAGTTTCGGGACTGCAAAGGTATATTCGGCATTTTTTTTTGGCAGTCCAGATATAGCGATGATCGGTTATAACGATCGGATTTCTCGTTCTTCTCGATATCGTTATAAGTGGACTGCACTGTACTGCCACTCAAGCTACCACTGGTTTTTCTCCGTTTTTCTTACTGTACGGCCGTGAACCTTCCTGCACCATCGATACCATGCTACCCTACCAGCCTGATTCATCGGAATGTGTTCCTGTATCTCAAGCTGCGCAGCATGCTGAAGAATGCAGACAACTCGCCCGTTGTCTTACCACCGCAGACCAGACACCACAGAAGCTTCGTCGGGGTGGCTCTGACCCCCCAAGCTTCCTTCCGATTCATTGGTTTGGCTGTGGGTTCCACGCTTAGCTCCCGGCCTTTCTTCTAAGCTGCTCCCAAGATATCATGGACCTTACCGTGTAATTGCACAAACTTCCCCCGTGAATTATGTCGTCGAGCCTGTGTCACCGTCTTCTGATCAGCGCCGTCGCGGTCAAGAAACTGTTCACGTAGATTGGCTCAAGCCCTTCTACGATCCCTCTATGTTACCGTATGCTTAGATCGCCAGGATGGCGTCTTTTCTTCCGGGGGACAAATGTAACGAAGAAGTGCTGGTTAGCCAGGTGCATCTCCGGTGTATGAAATACGACGAAGTGCCGGCCAGTCAGGCGCATCACCAGCGCTTTTACGCACGGGGCTTGTTCTGACTGCTCGCAGGGTTCTGACTGCCGCACCGAGTTCAACCTCTCATTCCTGTCAATAAACACCTTGACAAGTCCACAGATAGCATACGCTGCTGTGAACATTTCAGCCAAATTTTTCTGTCGTGTGCGGCATATGGAGCTCGCAAGCGGAGCGTGAAGTCAACTTTTTCTCAAACACTGTCTGTTTAACAGAAGCATTCTCCTCACTCTTTTCGGGTTGCTAAATTTCATCCTATCAGATTCCCATGACACGGCTGCTTTTGGCCAATAGCTGACATCAATCAAAAAGGGGGTTTGTATCAGTACACTTCTTCCTACTATTACTGTGTATGTTGCTTGACTCAGTTTAATAAACTGGCTGAAGTAAGCAAAAATCGGTGTTTCGAATTTTGATAAGAATTACATACTTCTGGAAGTACAACTATCGCCTACTATCGTTAGGAGCAATCGGCCGTGCCCGCCCGTGTAGGAATGAAACTTTAGCCGCACTGTTTATTTGTGTCGCAGCCGTCAGGTCTTGCTAATTTCTAGTAGTTTTGAACACTTCACTAGCCTTGAACTGTGCGAAACTTCGACCAGACTTAAGCTTGCCAGAGCGCTCTCTCGCCTGGCCGCTCCAGGCTAGACACCTTGGCAGACTTCACTTCGTATTGAGCTATTGAGCAAAGTGCACCATTTGGATGTGGCTGCTATCCGTTGGTCAAGCTGGTGCAGGGAAAAGCTGGTCTGCACCACATAGCACGGCCAGTCTAGAGCACATGAGTGTAAGCGCATACTCCAGCTTTGTCAAGCACATAGATAGCTACTACAGTTGCATATTGCTGTGTCTACAGTGTAGTGTAGAATACCCGGGCTTCCATGGGGTACCCTGGCAAGTGTGCTCACTGAGCTTCTGCGGCTCGCTGAGGAAACAGCCTGCTCATATTGATATATGTGGATGACATGACTCACGGCCAGAGCGACAAAATCTGAAAAACAGGTCGTCTGCTTCCCGGGTTGCAACGTTCTAGGTGTGTCACCATCATAGTCGAAGCTCATTATGTCAGAAATCCTTTCAACTCGAGTCCGGAGCATGGCATCCATCGCTTAGCCGATTTGCATGCTGCTGACATATTTGCACGAGCGAACATGAAGAAGCTTGCTTGATCCTTGGAAATTGTGTGATTGTCGTAGAGATAAGCGCAGAATGACATGTGCTACTCGTGTCACTTGGTGTGAGGAAAGCTGCACGTAGCTATTTAGCACAGCAAAGGGATGAGACACCTTGAAATCTACTGTAAGCTGAGGGATAGCCTCTGAGTTTGGTGCATTGTAGGGGGTAAAATCTGAACTAGTGGAGTCTATGTGAACACCCAAAATCAAATTTGAACTCTGTATCACAGTGATGTTCAGTAGGTGGAGCATTGTGGGCACCACCCCGCTCCGCTGTAGCCTTCGCAGTGCAAGTTTGAAGGACCAGGAGCACTGCAAAGTGGATTGCAGGTGATCTTTGATTTCCAATAACTCTGCTTCTGCTGAATCCATTGAAGTACTCTTTGTTGCAAAGTATGTCTGAAATAGTAGTCGGTTTTAACATCAAACGCATTTCTCGACTTCTATAAAATGTGGTTTAGGAAACCTTTGAAGGGGGAGCCTGCTCTTTGGCGCCAGAAATAGGCCCATATAACTTTCGTGTTCCTTTGCTTCAGGTTGGTGTACAGTATTTATTTTTGCTTGATTGGAGCCCTGTATCATCCTTGGTTGATTTGACCTGAGCCGCAATGACTACGAACATGTTGTGATACCTTTTTTTCTCATTTTGACAAAACATAATTTTTGATAGTGTCACAGTTCAGGAGCGATAATATTTTTGGTTCTACTTGTCCTGTCGCTATGACTATTTTTTTTTTGTCAGAAAGGTAGACAATCGGGCAGTGCAATAAGGCCTATAATATAAATAATATTACAGAAATTTTCAATGAGTAATACTTTGTCCTGGGTGCTTCGAAGGGATCTTACCTTAAATGTTTCCCATGCTCTCCCTTGATATAAAATTGGCTTAGAACACTATACCTTCTGTTTTGCACTCTTTGTTGGTACCACATCATTTTTTGTATGTCAGTCTTTATTGCACCATATATATAGTAGTTTATTAAAATAAATGGCTCACCTCCAAGCAAGCTGTGAAAAAAAAAACAGAATTTTCTTAATTTCGGAAACATTATTACTCTGCAAAAAAAAAAAAAAACTGAATGTACATCTCAAATTAGCACATTGAAATACATCAATTTAGCAAGTTTCAGCCCTATCTACCCAGAAGTAACAAATAATTTTTTGAAGAGCAGGGTCCCCCCACTGCTAATCATTGTATTGGCATGAAGACAGCTATTCAGTCAAAATTAATGTTGACTTACAACTTTGCCATAGAAAAAACAGCTGTCCTCATCAAAATATCAAAGCTTGGAATACATACCATACTCAAATATTTTATTCTGCTTGATTTTACATCACCGGAAATGTAAGACAGCATAATATGTCAGAAGTATTTAGTAGTAGTCAGAAGTATATGTCAAGTATTTAGATGCCGCATTAATTGAACTGATGTCTACAGCATTATTTCCATTGACTACCCAATTTTTCTTGGTCAATTCAAAAGGCAGCTGGAGCTTTATGAAACATGCACTGACTGATAAAATGAAAGCTTTCTTGATTTCACATAAAACCCAGTGTTGCGTCCCGAATCGGCCGGGCGCATTATTTGATTGTTTTCCATCAAGGCAGGCCCTTTCATCAGCGTTGCTCAGACGGCGATAGTGCCCGACACCGACGTTGACGGGCAAACAAGCGACCCAAATCGGCAGTTCGCATCGTTTGTGTGTTTCCCCCGATGCCACCCCCTTCATCAGCGGCCGCCTACCTGGCTATGTGGCACGACACCGGCTGGGACGCAATGACAAAGAAGCGCACGAAGCAACCACAACTGCCACCCTTCGTGGAAGCGGGAGCCAGCGCAAAGGCCACTCTCCCGACCCTGGCAAGATGAACGTCACTGAGAGATTGAAACCAAGCAGACAACTTTCGTAGAAGGAGTGTGAATCCCCTGTTTCCAGATTGCCTCGTCCTTGCTTCGAAGGTGCAACATTAGAGGCGGAGTTCAGTGAACAATACGGCCCCTCTGATTGGCCACATCAAGGTCATCAGATTCCCTAGTCGGGTGAACTAGGGAAGACGAATGTTTTATAAGGAGACACTTTGAGTGCAGTGGTGTGTCCTGATGCGTTCTGATATGTGCTCAGGCATGTAGTGAGCTTCTATATTTGGAGCCACTGTAAATATGTAGAATAAACCCTTTTTCTCTCGCTTGACTCCCGGACGTACTCATCCCTCTGGCCGAAGGGTGACTGGCCTAAACGCTACCCCGAGTCCCAACACCAGTTATGCCCAATTTTTGCATCCCGCCTTAACTTTATTAAGATCGGCATAAGCCTCATTTCTCCCTGTAACGCTGCTACTGGAGAGTGCGTTCATCGCATGGCACAGTTGAAAATAGGAAGGCACGAAAATCTCCAAATCATGACAGCAGGTGATGCATCTAAGCGTGGACATGAGCTCCAGCACGACGTCATTGTCATTCCTTCATGCCATTGTCATCATTCCTGCACTGTCACATCATCAAGTCTCGATCGTGTGGCTGTGACATTCTGTTGATGAGTGAGAGAGGTCACAGGCTTGATTCCTATCTGTGGCATTGCAAGAGAATGTTCGTGTACTGAGGGGACCCCAGGTAGTCTAGGTGTATATGATAGCCCAACGGGCTGCTTTGGTACATTCAACCAGTCAGTCTCGTTCACAGTTGCACTTTGCTTCTGTTACTAAGGGACTGCACTGAAGTGGGTGACCTGGTAATAATGAAATATATAATGCAGAGCACAATGCGGACAGAGTCAGGCATGGGCTGCAAACTCGGTTACAACAGTTTTAAGGAACCATTGATCCCGTCTCCACCTTCTTCGGTCTTTTTTTTTTTTTTTTGAATTATGACTTCTGCAACTCGTCAAAGCATGAAAGACTAGAAAACTTTGGCAGCAGCTTGTCTGTGGTGGATTAAAGGGATAAATTCAGACTTGCACATGTTGCAGAAAAAAGTAGCCAATTACAGTTACTTCATTCTGAAATGTAATTGCTTACAGTGACCAGTTACTTCCCAATGAAAGTAATTGAGCAAATACTTTACATTACTTTCCTCCCATCCTTTAAACTCTTATTAACATAGCACAAATACACTAAATAGAACGAGCTGGACGGGCTCTTTCAGTGCATGCTCTACAGTCCTTCACATGTTGTTTATCATCACCAAGAGTCGCTTTTCAAAGTTTTCGCCGTGTCCTGGTTTTCTTGTGAAGAAAGCAGCGGCAACACTGAAACCTATCTCGATGCACATGCAGGAGGGAATTGTGACATTGTAAAATGCGGACACCTTGCAAGAAAGATTGGTTGCTCAATGCTGTGATGCTCGCGTGTGGGCCCTCTATTAAACGGAGCACTTCATTGTTGCTGAGGCTCAGAAAAGGCTTTTTCGCTGGTAGGGCCAATGAAAAGATTCTGATTAAGTTGCCCGTAGGTGATTTTTGGCATCAACATTTCTTTGGGCAGCATCAGTTGCTGACGCCAGGAGCTTCATTACCTAAGTAAATGACACACAAAGGAATTTTTTTTTTGACATGTCTGAACATGTGCATCCGCGATGCTCCTGCATGGCGCAACCATGTTCATTCTGCGGTACTTCCCTCCAAATCAAAGTGCTCAAAGTTGCCTTGCCTGTTGCAGCTTGCCTCATCTATAATGTAACTGGCTAGATGTAATTTCTTAAGGTAACTGAATTACAGTTGGCATTATATAAAAAAAAGTGACTTGTCATTTACAATATTGGCATTGACTGGTTTAATATTGGGAATGATTTTGATTTGTCAATGAAAAAAAATTATGAAAAATGTAACTGATTACGAGTAATAATAACGTGCGATTCATTACGTACAAGCCTGCTTGAATTTCACTCTTGCCTCAATTTGTATCTCTGTTTTCCATGTCGCATTACAGGCTATGCACAAGCACAAACAAGGTCCTGGAGGCAGCAGACATGCATAAAAACGATGGCGATGAGGAGAGGTCATTCTTTCTGTACATGCGCTATTTCAGCATGGTCAACTACATACGCAAGCACAAAGACTACGCGAAGGCAAAGGTAGGGGACTGCTTGCTGACCTGCAGCAAAACCTTGATTTGGGCGGGTTGGTTCATGTTTGGTTAAAACGCAGCTCGACTGGGTGGAAGATAAAACACACACAACGAGGCACAAACGAACTCTCATCTGATATTTTTATTGAACGAAACAGTGATTTGTAAAAAAATGCCATCTGTAATAGAGAAAAAAAGAGCCTGACCAAAAAGATGCCAAACTTACCGCAACCAGGTTTTTTTCTACAAGTTAATATTGTGGCATGTGCTGCACTTGTACGTGCATTCTTTTTTTGTCAACAAAATTTCTCTGTTAACTTGGTGCCTGTCTCTTGATAAAATGAAAATCAATGGCGGAAATTATAGAGGTGTTCTACGTTAAAAAGATGCGAGATGCTTATGTCACTCAGCCGTCTGTCTTGTGCACAGAAAAAGAATATGCGTCTATGTGCAGATCACATGAAATTGACTCATAGGAAAGGCCAGCTGCTCATTCTGCATTTTTTCAGACAAGTTTTTCTGTTTTTTTTTCACTAATAGATGGAACTTGATAGAGATGTTTGAGTGCTTTTTTCATGAAAAATAAACTAATTTGCGAGTTCCCGCTCATGTCATTCGTGCCTCCCTTTCTTGTACTTGCGTCTCTCGTGCAACCCACGGTGAGAAAGAATGCAAAAATTGTGTACTTTCCTTTCGAGAAAGTATACAGAGTAAATGGATGAGCTTAGGTGCAAGAAAGTACAGCCTCTTGCAAAAGTGTGTGTGTGTGGTTTCTTTGCAGGACACATACGACAAACTGCTGACGTTGGATAAGTGCATGCGCGTGATGGACACCCTCGAGCAGCAGAAAAAAAGCCTCCAGAAACGGTGGGTTGCCGGCATCTGGTAACAACTAGCCATGCCTTGTGGCTGGCCCTGAAAGGGAAATAGCGGAACACATGTTGACAGTTCATCTATTCATGTCTTTATTTACTCACTATATTATTTACTACATGTATTGGGACATTAACATACATACCTACAGCAACCTTATGGGCCTTAGTGTGTGTGTGGGGGGGGAGTAAAAGCATTCAGCTATGTTTTCATGGGATGTTTTCATGTGCTCTACAAACATAGATGTCACAAACATTAGTACTGTCAAATAAAGGATACAACATGAACTGATCACGAAATATACTCAAGCAAGGGTCAATAACTTCATTAATTTAACCCTTGGAATGCCAAGATTTATGCCAAGCTAGTAATTGCGAAAATGGTGACTCTTTCTGGCATTAGTGTCCATGCCGGTATACTTTGTGGCATGCCACATTTGTTGGTTGGTTATGCGAAAGCCTTCAGAGAAAAAGAAAGTCCAAAATTAAATTTTTGGGTTTCAATCTATTGGTTACAGTGGAAGCCTCTTGCTACGTTCCTCTACTACTACGTTGCGTTTTCGCGGTCCCGACGTAAAAGCTCATTCACTCCTATGTTTTCAAGGAGTTCCCGTTTCATGTTCCCATTTGATATGTCACTATTCTGTTATGTTCCTGCATCTTGCATTGCATTTCAATGCAGTGGTCACATAAATTTAGCGGTGCAGAGTCAAATTCGTAAGTATGTTATCGTCAGTCCCTATAAGTGTGTCACGAAGCGGCTGCAGTTTCTGCCGGCTCTCTAAAGTCGGTGTCACTGCAGTAGAGCTGTGTTACGTGGTGAAGCATAATAGGAGTGGGAAGGGGCCTCTGTCATGGAACATAATACATGTCTGTTAATTACACACACACAGCCGGTTTGGGGCCTTTCTCTGGCAATTTGGGGCCTTTCTCATTGTTGCGTTTTTCTGGCCGTGTTTTTTTTTTCTTTTTCTGCGGACTCCTGAAAAATGTGCCAACTGTATTGGGGATCAACGTAACATACTGTATTATGTGTGCCATGTAACCCTTCATCTGTATTTGTGCCCTGTCTGTGGGCTATGCAGATTTCTGCTGCTATGTTCCGTTATATAATATTCACAGTAATATACACCGAAAAAATGTGAACAAATAACTTTTATTTACAATATTAAGCAGCACTTTCAGTTCGGAACTTCAACTGCAAGTCACACATCCATTTCTGTAGAGGAAAACTTTAAACACTCTCTGGCTTGGGGAGAGCAGCACCGTATTTTTCACACTCCCACCTTCTTTCACTTTTTTTTTTAAAGCTATAGCTTTATTTGGCTGTTCCATCCGTTGTGCAGTTTGTATGTTTCTGGTCATTTATGGAAGGAGAGTTCTCAACTTGGGCCACTAGGTACAGTGTAATCTTGTTGATACAATCTTTACGGGTACTGGGAAATAAAACGTATCATCCGAAAATTATATTATCTAACATGAATCGTATATAAGAAAAAAATTGTATATAAAGACGTATCATGCAGAATCGTATCAACGAGATTCCACTGTATGTGGCCGAATAGACAACTGGGTGTTCTCTGGCCTAGTAGGCAATGTGGTTCTTTCACCAGGTATGTGCCACTGGGTATGTCCCCAAACAAACAACTTGGGCACTACGTATGCGGTGTGTTCTTGGCCAAACCCCAGAATAGCTCCTCATCTGCAACAAACACACCTCCACTGATGGATAGCTGTTACAATGAAGTTGCAGCCAGGATACTAGGGATCGGATGGGTTGCTACGGAGTTTAAACTGGGCTTCTGTGATTGCAGTGAGATAGTCTATCTCGTTATATCATTTGGCATTGTCGTTGGCAACGAGAATGCCACTTCGTGCGTCTGCTGATGTGCCCGTATAGTATTGTAGTTCACAGATGGCATAGGGGTATGCAGCAGGTCACACAAGAAAGCTGTCACTGACATTGACAGGCATCTTCGATGGTTTCTTCCACAATTTTTGTTTTACTTTTTGCACTGCTGTGATGGATTGAAAAAAAATTTTTCCAAATTGTTTTAAACACGAGTTTGTCTGAGATGACAATGTTAAAGGCAGAGATCTGCCTGACCTGGGCCCTGTCACCCATACATTGCTTCAAAAACATAGGCAGCATTACAGAAAGAGAAAACACGGTTTGCCAAATCTGAGGTGGTTTGCCATGGTGTGCCAAAATTCTAGGTGGGAAATGGTCCCACTGCTCTGCTTCAAGCTACAGTGCTCAGCGGTTCAAACAAAATAATTGGCCCACATGGCGGCTGGTGCTTTTTGCACCACCGGTGAACACTGGGTGATTGCTAGGGTGCCAAATGCTGTCACAATGCATCACAAAGGCTCTCCTGTTCATCGTACACAACAATTCATCAGCTCGGTGTCACCCATGCTCACGGGTGGCACAAAAAGCACCAGCTACCATGCAGGCCAATTATTGCGTTTTACTCATTGAGCACTGTACGTAGGTGTTGAAACATGCGCACGCAAACATACTGCAAATTATAACTAAAAAAAATTAAATTCCCCCCCCCCCCCCGCCCCCCCTTTCCTGAACTCGACACCTCGGGCCATCTACTCACAGCATCTCTAAACATGTCTAGTATGTGCTGGCTGCAGAGTCATCTATGAGTAGCTTATTAAACCAACAACACTTGGCAAATTGCCCCCTTTGGCAATATGACCCCTGTTGTTGCTCTTGGCATTTTGCCTGCTTTGGCAGCCAAAGGGTTAAATGTTCTTTGTCATGCTCCACCATTTTCTGGCAGGCACATTTTCTAATGCTGTTCATGTGGGAACTAGGAGTGTTCCACAGTCGAATTTGCCCATGGTATTTGGTACTTCAAGCATGATGAAACAAGTAATGCCACGGGTGTGACTGTGTACACTATCTGAGTCAACCTCTTCATCCACGGTATTAATTATAACAACCTCTCATGCAATTGTGGGGATGTTCACATTGGGTGTGCGGGAAGCACCTTTGATTCATTTAATCTGATTTAATTTTGCTGCCTTTGTGTTGCCTCCTCAAGATATGCCATCCTGAAGGACGCCAAGGAGGCGGAGGCCAAGGAGCGAAAGGCGGAAGAGGCCGCAGCGGAGCTGATGCGGAAACCGGCTCTTCCGCCACGGTCTCCAGAGCCAGCCGGCAGCCCACTTCCTTCAGACGGCAGTGATAGCTCCCTCACGAAGCTACCGTATGGTCAGCAGTTTTTTCTGTATCAGTCGTTTTCAGGGACATTGCTTTTCGAGGACACTACCTGCCTTTCTTGGTTTTATACATATTGCTGCAACGTGCAGGGTGGGTGGTGGGTGAATGTGGGCCACCACTCCAGCTTACCGTCCGCCACGCCGGTTGACCAGACTTTCCAATTAGAATGGTCTACTATTTGACCAAAATGTCCTATTCTTCTTTTTTGCGATCCTCAGGTGTTCTTTTCATCACATAGGGAAATATTAGAAAAAGAAAATAAAGTAGAAAAAAAATCTTGCATTACTAGTGCGTGGTTGACAAAATTCAGGTATAAAATTGGGTGTTGGGAGGTGCCATTGCACCTTGGAGGGTGCAGCTTTCTGTTGACGCAACGTCACCATTTTAGAACCGTCCTTAGAGAGGATCAGAGCTTCAGATAGCAGTAATACTAGCAACAGAAACACGAAGAAAAAAAAGGAAAAAGCAGCGTTCGGATTCGTTACTGCCGCCATGTGTACACAGAAGTCGCTCCAATTGACCAACAGAGATTTGAATTGCTGGAACACATTTATCTCGCATTTTGGCAGTGCTGGGCCATGCACTTCCTTGTCCTGGCAACGTTTGACGATTGTGGTAGGCTGCGGCTCACATTTGTTTTCCGAAATGTAAAATTGTTGATTGTACAATTCAAAATGGCGGAATGATCGTATTGAAAAAACAAAAAAAAGAACATCTTAGTTGCATGTGTTCCTCTCCCCCCCTACCCCTGCAAATTGCAAGATGGCCATCCCTCAAGAATTTCTGCAGAGAACCCTGACAACACACTATCTGTGGTGATTGGGACTAAGCAAAAAATGGTCTTAGCAAAAAGAACAGTGCCATTATCTGTCACTGTTGCAATGAAATGTGTATTTTGTGTAAGTTTGCCAACCATCTCGAATTTAGCGAGACAGTCCTGACTATTGAGTAAATGTCCCTTGTCCCAACTTTACCTAGTCAGAATGGCCAAATGTCCCAACTTTTATGTCCCAGCTTTTGTTTATTTTTCTTTCCTATTGGATATCGAGAATTGGACCAGATTTTCTTTTTACAATGCCTGACAGCTCGTTTGCACATTCTTTTTTGTGTTCTATTGCATTGTCATAAACATAAAGGTGGTTTCATTTTTGTAGTAGTTCTAGTTTTGTTGTAGGCCCTAACCGTTCAGAGTATGTCTATCCGTATTGTCTATCCGTATTGGCAGCCATGTCAGTCAGACAACCATACTGCACCTTTCTTGTTGTAAATTGCAACACGGCAGACTGAAAAAATTGTTCGACTTTGTTACCTGTATAGACTGGCGCTTCCTGACACTGATAGGGTCTGTCCCCTTCCTCGCACCCTGCCCTGACTTTGTCTCCTCGAGAGTTGGCAACCCTAGTTGTGTGCTGTTGTAACAGTTGCTGACGGCACCACCATTCTATAGCTGAGAAAGTACAACCCTTTATCTGAAATGGACGCACCCAACATATATGTTTGATTTATTTTGGACTAAATAGAAAAGTAGCACATCCGTACATAATATTGAATGATGTATACTATAAATTGCCAACTCTGTGTGAAATCTGAATGCAAATTAGCCAGTTGTTTAAGTAAAAAGAGCTATGTGTTATGTAATCAAACCTCAATATAATGGATATGGAGATAATGGGTTATTGGATATAACGAAGTAAACTTAATGTTCCTCACCAATATCAGTGTGTAGCAAATATATACTAAAAATGAATATTGAAAATAACAACATTACTTTCATGTCAGATGCGACATCGTCATAACGAGCTTCGACTTATCGGTGCAGCAATCACTATTTCATGTGCTGCTGCCCCTAACTGTGTGCACGAGAGCATTATACTCGTGCTGTGAAAGCTTCAGAGATGTCAATTTTCCTCTTGTAATTTCTGCTGTTCTTTTGTTTGCACGCCTCAGTTCCAGATGTTATCAAGTCACCTATGACACAGCTGTCGTCATTCAAGCTTTTAGATATGCTTCAGGACAAGGACATGAATGTATTAATCATGGATGCCAGGCCAAGACAAGACTTTCTCGACTCTCATCTGAAAAGCAGTGACTGCATCAACATCCCTGAGGAGGTCCTCAAACCAGGGTACGATACTGCCGCGCTTGCATATTGAGGCCCACATATTGTCATGCGTGCATTGCTTTACTTTTCACTGGTGATTGGCTTTCCGCTGGAGTATCACTGTTACGTGATTACTTATCTTCACTGGATTACCACTGCCATCAAGTTATTAGTTGGCGCGAGATGCCGACTGTATCCGAAATTTCTTGAGTGCTGTCGACAATTCTATAGCAAAAAAAAAAGTCTTGTCTAATCAGATTGCGTGCATGATGCATATATAGTGGCATACCTTCTCAACTGTATGCAACACCAGTGATTAGTCTGGAATGTACTGTGATAAACGTATAGCACGCAGACTTGACCATGGAATTCAGATTCAACAACTGACGACCTTGGCACCATCTTGTGGCGCACTGGGCCAACTCACAATGCTCTCTGTGGCTTTCGCAATCGGTGTGCGGGTGAGACGCACGGCACGATAATGACGGCAGATACAAACTGGTGTAGGCAAACTTTTTGCCCTGTCTCAGCATCATATGTTTCAGAGAAACTTAACAACGCAAATGTCAAGCTCAGTCTGCATGGAAAATGCCAAAAAAATGGCAGAATTTTTCATTCTACAGTCAAACCTCGTACCCGCTTAATGTGTAATTGCGGTTTAAACGTAGTCGCGAAGATTCCCCCACCCAGCCCTCATTGAACGCCATGTATTGGTTGACCGCTTAATCTGTAGTCGCTCATTGCCCACCAAACGGTTAGTGCGTACTATTTTTCTTTCTTTTTCTACGCACACAGGCACAAAATCGGCAAAATCTCATGTGCGCAGATGTTCGATTCTCAAGTCGCGACGCCCGGACAGCATTCGCCAGCAATAGTGAACTTAAAACATGGCCACCATCACGTCTTTCCTGCTCATACAGCTGTTGCCAATGTCTGTGCACAAAAGCATGGCCTTTGATATTAGCTCCCGGTAATGCAGAGAAGCGGCCGGTAGGGGGTGCGAATTCGCTGTCGCCATCGAGTAGTAACCGCACAGAAGCACATTTTATTGCGAAGCGCATTTCTGCTGTCACCGTGAATGTTGCTTTGAGGTTCCGTATAAAGTCCAAACACGGCAACATCGTCGCCGCGCACCGTATGCTGTGTGTGCGAGTGAAAGCTTACGAGGGTCAGCCGACTTGATCTCGCGTGCGCGAAGGAGAAAGGCGGGGCGGAAGCCCGCTTCTGTGGCGTGCGAGGCACAGCGGAGAAGGCGAGAAAGGGAGGAGTACACTTTGGGTACAGTGCTCTAGAAGCTTTTTCAAAGCCTTCTAGTACACTGTACTTCGGCCAAACTTCGGCGGCGGCCGCCTTATCTCGAATGCAATCTGCGACATGGAAAAAGTGCACGCCCGCGTGGACTTCATCTTCAAAGCGTTCTGCAGACAAAGTGCAACTAGTGCCGGTAGCTTTGTTTGCACTGTGCTTTCAAGGTCTAGTTCGCGTTGAAGCGAGAGACGTGCCGCACGCTCGTTGTTGCTGCCGCACCTCCTTACTCCAGCGTTCTGAGAGCGAATTTCTGCGGTCGTAAAGCGAGACGTGTTCATGTTTACCTGTGTGCACGTTACACCGTGCTTGTTAATTTAGTTAGTAAGCGGGGCCTCATGGACAAACTGGCTTGCGGCCTTATCGAGTGCGAAGATGCCGTCGTTGTGGCAGAGCCACCACAGCGGCAAGTGAAGATTACCGATTTTTTTTGCTGCCTACCCGCAAATAAAGCCTGTATAAGTGCGTGTGTTTGATCGTGACGTAGTTCTTTTCCGGCCGGTGAGTAGCCGCTTAACTGGCATTGGCGGTAAATTCGTACATCGTTTAGTATGTACCTAAACGTCATTCCTGGCCGACTACGTATTAACGAGGTTTAACTGTATCCGACATGCGGTCCTAACATATCGTTATACAGTCGAACCCACTTATAATGATGCCAGATTAATCCCGATCCCAGAAGGCTTGTCGCTAATATGTTCCTACGGGTGGCTCATCGGTGATTGGTCACATTATCACGTGTACGGGTTAGACTGACGGTAGCTGAAGCAGCGTTCGGGTTCGGAAGCATGCGTACCAAGTTAGTCAGTGGGCTCGCATGTGGGCAGAAAGCTCCGAACTGTGCGAACTTGTGTGTGTGAACATTGTACAGCCGTATCCTATACGATCAGCGTCCCTTTCAGTGGCTAATCGGCCTGATCTTCACGCATACTTCTGTGCTTTCCATTCACACTGCTTTGTTGTTCCCCTGTGTCTGCGTAGCGTTAACCCATTATTGATAGCACATATTAACAGGGTTGTTCATTTTCGGGTAAAACCCGATTTCTCCTCTAATTCCAAAACCACGTACCAACCCAGTTTTGTCTATGTTACCCAAGAGCAGCGCCACGCTATTGAAAACATCTTCTGAAGAGTTTTGCTTGAAACTAGCCACAAAATGCTACTGCACTGGTAAACGGAACATCTCAGACAAAGACTAAAACCAAGTAACGGTATGGAAATTGGGACCCGGCTTGGATCCAGGCCCGTAGCCAGGGGGCAGGCCCCCCCCCCGAAATTTTCATCCTTCCGTGCTTTACCGAAAATAATTACTGAAAAATAGGTGCTTTCCTGAAATAGTCAAGGCCTTCAGCAAGTGCCCCTCCCCCCCTCTCCCCGAAAAAAATTCCGGGCTACGGGCCTGCTTGGATCCATTGCTGAAGCATCTGCTGAGCCAGTCATTTGATGACTACCGACGTCTCTTCATTTCCATTACCGACGACGTGGATTCGCTTCACAACGAGTTCAACCAGTACTTGCTGGAAGCAAGCCTAACACAGCTGTCGTGCTCATTAAGTATTGGCATGACTCTGCCGCTCGCTACCCCAGGCTGGCAAATGCTGCACTAACATTGTTGTCCCTAGCCATTGGAAGCTGTGGTTCAAGTAAACTTTCTCTCAGCTGAGATACGTTCAAAGATCAGACAGGTCTCGTATGGAGACAGACATGTTGCACATGCAAATGATGTGTAAAAAAATAGAGGACCAGCTTTGCATAAATAAGATGTTTCATTTCCGAGAAGTTATCAATGCTCTTTACTGTCATTATTACTTATTAATTTCCAAACGCCGAACTTCAGAGTATTTGCTAGAAAACCCTGATTTTTCCCCGATTACCAGCTTTAAACATATCCCTAGTTTTAATGCGTTAGCGTTAAGGAGCTCGTGATACCCTCCGTTAAAGAAAGAAAACCCCGAATGTAATGTATTACTTAGTACATTAGTAAATTTAACCCGAAAAGACCCGAATTTCAGAATGGTTCTGCAAAAAACCCGATTTCTTCCCGATTATCAGCTTGAAAAATAGCACCCAATTTTTACTTCTTGAACTTGAAAAAAAATGTAAAACCGAAAAACGAACAACCCTACATATAAATGCTCGAAAAAAATATTTTATTTTCTATCTAATTGTGCGAAACACGTCAGGAATAAGCATAACCAACGAAAAGAAAAAAATATTTTGCAGATGCTTCTTCAGCAATAGGCGAGTAACTCCAGGCAGAAAACTGGAAGAGGGCTTCACCCCAAGCCACCTATGGCTTCGTTTGAAATTTTTACTGACTGCCTTCTTCATATGTGAACCATAGTTGAACAGTCCCAACGGAAAAAGATTAGTGCAAATGACTGGAGGCCAGAGCGGCAAAATCGAGACACGATTTCTGCACATGGGGGTTGGACCCTCCCACGTTTATCCGTGCGTGGCTTAGCCGTGTCCGGGGAAAAGGGGATCCTGGGGGTTGAGCCGAAGCCGGGTGTTTGGACCTTTAAGGCCCCTCGGCGGAGGCAACACACCCCTTTGGCCTCTGCTTCACGTAGACGGCACCCCCGGACTGACCCGCCCGGGGGAAACCGGTAGTCGTCTTTTCCTATCTCTCTCTACCATCATCTTCGTCTTTCCCTTCCACTTTTAATCTGTCCTGTCCTCTCATCTTTTCCATTCACTTCGAGTTTTCCTGGTGGCAAGGGTTAACCTGGTGTGGCTGTCCTACCTTGGGTATACCATATTGGGTTATAGCAACGGCATACTGCTGGCGCTGTGCAGACTTGTCTTATGTTCTGCCACGTCCCCTTGTTGGGCTCCGCGGTGGGTGGCAGACGCCGTTGCCGAACATGTAGTTTCTTTCCATGGGATCCCCGAACCCTTTCTCAACTGATCGTGCCTCGAAAAGGGTACGCACCGATGCAACATCACTATTCTTGCCCAAAAACAGCGAACGTTTCCCGAAATTCCACGTCCTCCACTGCGAACAATCATCTACAAAAGCTAGAACAATTTCACCATTTCTTGTGGCCAAGTGCCTAAGAGAAACCATTGGAACTGGTTATAAGGTAACAAAGATGGCAAGTGGAGATTTGCTCCTGGAACTAAAAGACAAGGAACAATACAACAGACTAGCACACCTCGTAGCCTTTGGTAATATCCCTGTTTCTGTGAGCGCGCATCGAACTATGAACACAGTCAAGGGCGTAGTATCAGATGAAGACTTAATGACATTGAATGAAGAAGAACTCTAGGATGGATGGAAGGACCAAGGCGTAATCCACGTGCAGCGCATCACAATCAGAAGGAATGACAACGAAATCCCAACAAAGCATTTAATACTCACTTTCAGTTCAACCACATTACCCGAGACACTTGAAACCGGCTATGTAAAACTTCATGTTCGACCTTATATCCCAAACCCGCGACGTTGCTTCAAATGCCAAAGATTTGGTCACGCATCCCAAAGCTGCCGAGGGCAGCTTATGTGCGCAAAGTGCGGCACAACTGGTCACTCTTCTGACGATTGCAATAATGACGAGGTACATTGTGCGAACTGCGACGGCAGTCACCCGGCATACTCCAGAGCTTGTCCAGCCTGGAAGAAAGAAAAAGAAATAATTACTGTAAAAGTGAAGGAGAATATCACATTCCGCGAAGCACGTCAACGTATCTCCTCGTTGTTCTTGCTTAAAACATCTTTCGCCGAAGTGGTGCAACGGGGGGCGGCACCACCACAACGGCCTCTGGCGGTAGCCCGGACCACGCCTAGCGTGCCGAGGCTAACGCCACCCGCCCCTAAGGTGGGAGCAGCCAACGCTGCCCTGCCATCTCTCAAAATGTCCACACCAGTGGCCTCTACAAGCTCCGGCAGCAGCCAGGGCACCGCAGAGGCCACAGGGGTCCTTTCGACCTCCGGCCCGGTGGGGACAAAGACTTCGTCGCTCGAGGTGAAGTCTACGCGACGCACACATCGCTCTCTGGAGCGGGTGTCCAGTGCCTCGCAAGAGGCTATGGACACCAGTCCAAGCCAAACGGCGCAGGTAGCGTCGAAGGAGCGGCGAGGTTCTCTCGACCGCTCCAAAAAAGACAAAACACCAATTACAGGGCCTGACAAAGGCCTTGTAAAGTAAAGTCACTCTCCTCCCTTTTGAGACACACAGCGCCTTTTATTTTCCTCCAACATGAACACAATAATGCAGTGGAATGTTAGAGGACTAATCCACAACCTAGACGACATCCAAGAACTTATCAATAAATTTAATCCAAAGGTGCTGTGTGTTCAAGAAACGCACCTAAACTCCAGAAACACCAACTTCCTACGTCAGAATATTGTTTTCCGAAGAGATCGCGAGGATTCTGCCGCATCATCTGGTGGTGTGGCCATCATACTCGACAGAAGTGTAGCCTGTCAGCAACTTCCACTCAAAACGGCACTAGAGGCGGTAGCCGTTCGTGCTGTACTTCTGGGTAAGCTCATAACCATTTGCTCGCTCTACATACCCCCACACCATTCTTTACACAAGCATGAATTTCAGTCATTTATAGATGAATTACCAGAACCCTACCTCGTTCTTGGCGATTTCAATGCACACAGCAGCTTGTGGGGCGACACACGTATCGATGCGCGAGGACGCCTAATTGAACAATTTCTTTTCTCCTCTGGTGCGTGTCTCCTGAATAAGAAGGAACCCACCTACTACAATCTCGCAAACAAAACTTTTTCTTCCATTGATCTCAGTATAGTTTCCCCGTCTATATTTGCTGAACTTAAATGGGAAATTATAAAAAATCCTTACGGGAGTGACCACTTCCCGATACTGCTGAGATCACCACTACAAAACGAACCTCTACCACAGGCACCCCGCTGGAAGTTGGATATGGCAGATTGGGAGAAATTCAAAAGTCTTACAAGTGGTATCTCGTGGCCTGACATATCTTTGCTGGGAATTGATGCTGCGGTTGAGTATCTTGCATCTTTCATAATCAATGCCGCTACTGAATGTATACCAGAAATTAATGGTGCGACCTGCAAACGCCGTGTCCCATGGTGGAACGAGGAATGTCGGAACGCTCGTAGGAAACAGAACAAAGCGTGGGGGTTGCTACGCGACTCCCCAACTGCGGAAAATCTTGTTAATTTTAAGAAAATTAAATCGGAGGGCAGAAGAACGCGCCGACACGCCAGGAGAGAAAGTTGGAAAAAGTTTTTATCAGACATAAACTCATATACAGACGAGGGCAGAGTCTGGAAGAAACTTAATAAGATAAAAGGGCTACAAACCTATTCACTCCCGTTGGTAAACACACAAGGCCACAGTTTGGAAGACCAAGCTAACTGCCTGGGAGCACATTTTGAACATGTGGCCAGCTCATCTCATTATTCCCAAACATTTAAAAGGCACAAAGCTACAATAGAAAAACAGAAACTAGAAAGAAAAGGTACGGGAAACGAGGCATACAACCAGCCATTCTGCATTGCTGAGCTGTATGCATCACTTAGTTGTTGCAACAAGTCTGCGCCAGGCTCTGACCGCATAGCTTATCAAATGCTGAAACACCTTCCTCATGAAACAAAGAAAAGTCTCCTCTCCCTATACAATGCTATATGGACCTCCGGCAAGATCCCCTCTGCCTGGAAAGAGGCCATTGTCGTTCCTATACTGAAGCAGGGCAAGGACCCATCGTCTGCTTCGAGTTACCGCCCTATAGCACTAACAAGCTGCCTCTGCAAACTGTTCGAAAAAATGATTAACCGCCGACTAATACATTTTCTCGAATCAAACAAATTGCTTGACCCGTACCAATGCGGGTTTCGAGAAGGTCGATCCACCGCCGACCATTTGATACGTATTGAGACGCAAATTCGTGAAGCTTTCATCCATAAACAGTTCTTTCTCTCTGTATTCCTTGATATAGAAAAAGCCTACGATACCACGTGGCGGTTTGGAATACTTAGAGACCTCTCGCACGTTGGTATACGTGGTAACATGTTAAATGTCATAGAAAGTTATTTATCTAATCGCACTTTCCATGTTCGTGTGGGAAATGCTGTATCAAGACCTTTTGTGCAGGAAACTGGAGTGCCACAGGGTGGGGTGCTCAGTTGCACTCTCTTTATCGTAAAAATGAGTTCTTTGCGTCTGTATATCCCAAGAAACATGTTTTATTCTGCATACGTCGATGATGTACAGATAGGTTTCGCCTCGTGCAATCTCGTAGTCTGTGAGCGGCAGATTCAGCTTGGTCTGAACAAGGTGTCTAAGTGGGCAGACGAGAATGGATTTAGCCTTAACCCACAAAAGACCACCTGCGTCCTGTTCTCCAGAAAGAGGGGTCTGCACCCCGATCCTCACATTGAGTTGCAGGGAGAACGCGTGCACGTAAAAACAGAACATAAATTTTTAGGTATGATTCTAGATACGAAGCTTACATTTGTGGCACACATACGGTATCTAAGAAACAAGTGTATGAAAACAATGAATATTCTAAAAGTGTTGTCACGCACCGCTTGGGGTAGTGACACACAGTGTCTTTTAAATTTGTACAAGAGCCTCATACTTACAAGATTAGATTTCGGCGCCATAGTGTACCATTCCGCTACGCCAAGCGCCCTAAGGATGCTGGATCCTGTACACCATCTAGGCATCCGCCTAGCCACTGGTGCCTTCAGGACAAGTCCTGTGGCAAGCCTGTATGTAGAGGCGGACATGTGGTCGCTTGATATGCAACGTTCATCCTTAAGCCTCACCTATTTCCTGAAAGTAAATTCAAACCCGGAACATCCGTCCTTCTCAACCGTAAATGATATGACCAGTTCCACACTCTTTAATAACCGGCCGACAGCAAGAGAACCCTTTTCACTACGTGTAAGAAAAATTAGTGAAGAAATGGACATCCCACTACTTGAAAATACTCTGATGGCCCCAGCAAAGCCAGTGCCACCGTGGCAGTGGCAACTCATAGAGTGTGATACTTCGTTTGTAGAGGTCACAAAAGATGCTCCAGAGGCACATATACAGATGCATTTTCTGGAAATCCAGTTCAAGTACTCGTCCTGCACTCAGTTTTACACCGACGCTTCCAAGTCACATGCAGGGGTATCTTATGCAGTAGTCGGCCCATCGTTCTCCGAGTCCGATGTACTGCACCCGGAAACAAGCATTTTTACGGCTGAGGCCTATGCACTTTTATCGGCTGTGAAGAGTATAGGCAAATCGAAACTCAAAAGCTCAATAATATTTACAGACTCCCTAAGCGTCGTAAAAGCCATCATGACTCTACATAGACACACAAACCCTGTACTTATTGAACTGTATTCTGCTCTGTGCAAGGCATACATGTCTAACCAGCATATTATTATATGCTGGGTGCCTGGCCATAGAGGCATCGAGGGGAATGTTCTGGCTGATCAAATGGCCACATCAACTACATCGCGAGCCCTTAACCCTACCGCTTCTATCCCTGCCAGCGATCTCAAGCCCTACTTGAGAAAGAAACTTCGAAGCCACTGGCAGCGCTTGTGGGATGCCGAAGCGAACAATAAGCTCCACTTAGTTAAGCCACAAATAGGTCCCTGGCATCCCGTTACGAAAATACGAAGAACAAATGTCCTATTCTCTCGTCTGAGAATAGGACATACATACGGCACCCACAATTTCCTTCTAACTGGAAATGACCCGCCAACCTGTGGTAGATGTGGAGAGAGGCTTACCGTGCTCCACGTCCTCGTGGAGTGCAGGGAAGCCGAAACAGAGAGAAAAAGGCACTTTCCCCTAGCGTACCGGTACTGTCTTCCACTCCATCCCGCTATGTTTCTGGGCGACAAACCTCTCTTTAGCACTAAAGCTGTCCTGGATTTTCTGAGCGATGTAGTATTGCATGTTATTTGCCCAATAGTTTCGTAGCGCATCCTCTCTCCAGAGGATGTCGCCGCGATAGTAGTTTTGCATAGCATGCGCCTCCAGGCCCTTGCGTTTCAAAGGGTCTGTCAAGGCAGCAGTGCTGTTTGAAAAGTTTATCAGTGATAAATTTTCGTTTATCTTCATTATCTTGCAATTTGTTCTTTCGTGTTCATAGTGCACCTCATCAGCCATTGCCATAATTTTATTACATATATATTTTACGCATTTTACAGCGATTGTTTTTAGGCCCTTTTACAGCCACGCCACATCTACCTTTCGCAATTCATTGCTCCATTGTCAACTCATGAACACACTGGCCTGGCGCTCTTTGGCCATACCTGGCCCTTGCACCATTAAGCACCATACATCATCAAGAGACACGATTTCTGACAGCCACCCCTGCTTTGGAAAATGGAATGTGCCGCTCCGGCCACCAGTCATTTGTGCCATGTGTCGTGATTTTGCCGCTCAGGCAAACAGTCACTTGTGCTAATCTTTTTCTGTTGAGACTGTACATCTCGTGTGTGTCGCCACTGCAGCCCGAGAGCTTGCATCGGCCTGTCTCCTCCGGCCGTGCTTTAACGAGAAAGCGAGTCGCATGCTGAAGTTCTTCTGCCTTGTCCCCTGTTCCTTCTTTAAACCAACAAGTGGTGCTTGCTGCGTGGCATTCAGTGTTGGCGAAGACATTCAGTCAGGAACTCCATACTCAATACCGAAAGTCAGAAAAAAAAAAAAAAATTTTTTGGTATGTTGCCTGTAGGCAACATTTGTCAACAAAGGGGTAATCGTTTCATTCGGTCCGGTCGATCTCGTCGAACCATGTACCAGTAGAGATTGTGTGCTGTGGGAACGCTGCTTGCGTCAAAACACCAACCACGACCCGGTCATTCACTGTATATATGGTATATTCGAGAAATCGAATACTAGATATTTTATTCTTGAATTGAATTATTCTAACGTTCACTATTTAATTCAAAATCGAATATTCGAGTATTAACACACTCCTACTTTAAAGACCACTGTAAATCAGCTTAGAACTTCAGACTGCTAAACTGTTCTGCCAACACCCTTATATGGAAACAAGTAGAAATTAATTTGGTTGAAAAAGGTTACGTGTGACTGGATGAAATTAATGCCAAATTTTCTATCTCTTGAATTTATGCTGAAAATCTCAGCATCAGTGATTCAGTTTGGCGCCACAGCTGTCGAAGTAGTATCCCATGTTTGTGCCATTTCGCCATAGAAACAGTTGAAACCTGCAATGTGAACTCATTGGTTTCTTTAAAATGCAGCATAGTCCTCCTTTACTGATAAACAATTACACTGAAACCTCGTTGCAACGAAGTCACTTCTGATATAAATATACCTTCATTATTTTCTGTAGTTATAAGCACACATGCTGATATTTTTTCTTTAATTCGCTAATTTTATATTCACTTTGTTATATCCATGTTTGTTATATATGAAGGTTCAACTATAAACAGGACACATTGGATGCCACCAAAATCCGCAACGGCACACTGACCCATTCAGTAGCGCACCCAGGATCTCTGCCAGGGGGGGGGGGGGGGGGGGGGGTTGACAGCTTGCCTTAGTTTGCCAGTACCATCTACACAGCACTAATTTCAATTTTTTCACGGGAAATTGTCCAAAAATGCGCTTTTTGTGCAAGTTTGCGAGTGTGCAGACGATTGCGCGTCTTACATCTTAGTTGCAGTACTCAAAGGCGCAAGGAAAGAAAAGGGGTTAAACAAAAGGGGGGGGGGGGGGGGTTGTCGGTGTGCCACTGGACCCATTGCAGGAACCAATGCTACTCATCTTCCATTTTCACATCTTTTCTTCCTTGCTAAGCCTTCCCTCAGAGTAACAGTGATTATGTTGACATTGCAGAAGCAAAATTTAATAATACAGATTCACCTAGTATTCCTTTGTTAGTGTACCTTTAGATGAGCTTGGATTTAGCATTAATTTATGTGTATATATTTTTGGTCAAAATTGTTTTGCTGCACGAGGGACTGCAGTGATAATCATGTTACTTGACATAGGGCTGCTAATGACACTTGTTGTAGTCATTGCTTTTGTATTCTCATTTTCAGAATCATAGCAGAGGAGTTGAGCAGAAGCATACCTGAGGAGAGCGTTGAATTATTTGAGAAGCGTGATGTTGTCGATTTCGTTATCCTAATGGACTGGAGAAGTGCGGATGTCCCAGAGGACAACCAGGCTCCTCTGAAGGTCCTCAAGGATGCGATATACAAGGTATGGCTACGAAGGACATTGCTTGTGGTTTATCTAAAGAAAACCCTGTCATGTTAGAAGTATCGCTTGCTTGTTCGTTATCTATTATATATTATCACCATGATCACTTTGTGTGTGGTACACTGCCTGGTTTTTCATAGTGTGCACAAAGATAAGATAAGCTTATTGTCTACTTGAAGGTGAGGCATAGTGGCATGATGGAATTCTTCACTTCAAGAGCTACAATTCTTTTGCCCTTTTTAACCTCTTCTTGCTGGTTGTGATGATTTGGTGACATCCTGGTTCCGAGCTCCTAAATATTCTAGCTGAAATTCTTGGTTCTATGCAAAAAATTTGAGGGGTGGACATATTACGATTGAGAAAGACAGGGGTGTTACATACTGCCTGTTGTGTGCGTGTGTGTACGTGTGTGCATGAAAAACAGCAATTATACATGGTTCTTCTCTTGCATGTACACAGCGAAGTGGCATAAAAAATTGTCCCCATGCTTGACGGGTCAATGAACGTACAGTCACAGACCGATTTTATTCCGACTTTCCCATGGCATTGTCACCTACTCTGCAGAACCAATGTATAGCGACAATCAGAATTTCATATACCATACATTGTCTAGTTTTATTTTCTTGGACTGCTGTACGTGCACACTTTGAAAGCATGGCAGCTGTGAAACTCATTTTCAGGTAGTTTCCTAATGCCATACGACCACTGCAAAAAGTTACACTGGCTCGGCACCAAATGACCAAACTAAACTGCAATTTTGGTCGCCAACTCCCAGCAAGGTGGTACTGATTAGGCCCAGCCGGTGAGGGTGGCAGGCTGTTGCATGAAGCTTGGCCTTGGTTAAAAAACAATGCTAAAACACTGAAAAACAGCACTGTGCACACAGATTTTTGATGAAACTGCCTATCTATGCGTTTAACGTGCATGAATTGCAATTGTTGTCGTGGCAATAATTTTTTTTTAGAAGCTGCCCTAAGATGTGAGATAGTTCATCTTTCATCTAAAAGAATGTACAGCCGACCAGAAAAGTTTACGAAACAGGCAATTTGGGAAAAAGCTTGATTAGTGCACAGCCTTAGCACATAGTCTCAACTCAGTGTGTAGTGTCCTTTGCGACCTACTCACTGATCCATTAAATCAGAATCGTCGTGCGAGTAAACATTCACATTTGTTGTGGAGCCCATGTCCCTTGAATGGTTGGGGCTGACTGTACACTGAGGGAGCATTAGGACATTAAAGCATTCTCTTTCACTGGATGCCTGGCTTAGTCTTTTGTGACGAATCCACAATTTCCACCCTAGGGTAGCAAAGGGCAAACGAATGCTGTTAATTAGCAGTCCCTCACTCTGTGCAGCATTCTGCAATGGTACTAATGTGTGGGACAACAACAAACTAATGTGTCAATTGATGACGGATGGCCGATGATTAAGCAGTTATTCAGCATGACTGATACAATGATGTTGTCCACATATACATTGCAGAAGCGACCAATAAAAGGGTTCAGAACTGTATTCATCATCTTCTGAAACCAACTGGGCGAGTTTTTCCAACCAAACGGAATACGATTATATTCTTAAATGTCAAATGGAGTCACAAAGGCAGTGTATTGCTTGGTTTCTTCTTGAAGGGGCATTTGCCAGAAGCCTTCGCTCAGATCTATCCTGGAAAACCAGGTACAGCCGCCTGTTTCGTCAATGATGCTGTCTATTCGAGGCATTGGAAATGGGATCAAATGCGTTTGGTTGTTGATCGCTCTATAGTCAGTGCACAGCCTGAGGCTACCGTCTTCTTTTGGGGCAATGGTGATTGGCGATGCAAATGGCGATACAGATGGACGGATGATACCAGCATCTAACATCTTTTCAAGCTCCTCTTTTAGCCTTCTTTTTAGTCTTCTTTTCTCTCGATAGGTTGTATGGTTTTTTCCGGACTATAGTAGTGTAGTGTAATTCAAAGGGGACTTCAAACTTAGTGGTACCAGTAGGATAGCCTCCCAAGCAGAACAATTCTGGGTAGAGTTTCTGAATACTTTCTCCATTTTTCGGCCTGAGAATTTGGTTTGCATCAGTCAAAGGTTTGGAATTCTCTACATCAGGGCTTACAGACACAGTGTTGTCCCAATGAATGTTTAGCCTCAACGCTTTCATGTCCGGGCGAGAGAGAAGGAAGTCGTATTCGACACCTTCTATCACCAAGGCAAGAACCTCCGCGTACTGCGACTGATATTTTAGCTTTAAGCTTATCCATTAGCAGTGTTCCTTTTCACGACCATCATACCCTCGCACAAGGACTGATCTGCCTGTGAATATGTCTTCTGCATTTGCTCTGCTTCTCTTGAGTATTGATATTGAAGCTCCACTGTCGACAAGAGCTTGCAGGTTCTGTCCGTTCACTTCAAGGTGTATGTGAAGTAAACTTGAAGAAATTAGTAGGATGGTCTCGTTTAGTTTCGGTTGAACACACTGAGGCTTTTGGGGCATTTGTTTCTGTTTCAACAGTGATGGTGACTGCAAGGCGTCACCGGGTCGTGAGTCGGTAGCTCTAAGTCTAATACAGTGGAATCTCGATGATACGATCACGGCTAATACGAATTTCCGGATGATACGAATTTTTCTGTGGTCCCGGCCGAGCCCCATTACTTTGCAACATGCTAGAGAACGGTTGTTACGAATCGATTTTCGACGCACGTCGGTTGATACGAATAAACGCCGCCCCACCGACGGCCGCGAAAGAGAACAGCGCGTAGCCACGCGCTTTCTCCTTTTCTCTTTTGGTGCAGAGGCGCTGACGCGGCGCCGGACAGCGTGGAGGTCGCGACTGGGTGCAAAGAGTTTGACGCGGTGGCGCTTTTCTTGCTTTTGCGCTTTTCCCTACGCAGGCGTGGGGAAGTTCGGTCTATCGCTTCAACGGGAACTGAGCGGCATAAGCACAGGGCATACAAAGGTCAGAGCCGTGTGGAGATCGCTTTCAAGATACGGTGCGCGCGAGAACCCCGACAGCCGGCACAGGCGCAAAGTACAAGAACGCATTTGTTGGCAGAGTAGAAGCCGCTCCCCCCTCCCTCCTTCCCTCCCTCCCTCCTGTGCTGCCTTCCCGCTGTGCTCCTTTCGCGTGGGAGATTGCGTCGCCAGTCACCCTTGCGCCCGGTTGCAAGATACGCATTTAGTGCCACACAGCACAGAATCGCCCCACCCCCCCTCCCTCCCTTCCTCCATGCATACCCCCCCCCCCCCCAGCCTTTCGCGCGACGGAAGCAGGGCCGG
Source organism: Dermacentor silvarum (assembly GCF_013339745.2). NCBI lineage: Eukaryota > Metazoa > Arthropoda > Arachnida > Ixodida > Ixodidae > Dermacentor > Dermacentor silvarum. The sequence goes on from NC_051159.1 coordinate 15,338,873, forward strand.
GCTCGACTGGCGCGCCCGGCCGTGACGGAAGTTGCGTTTGGTCTCTGCTGTGCGTTTGCTCTCCGTGCGTGAAGGCGCGCGTCCCCCACGCGAAAGGCGCGATTTCACTCATACGGCGCTAGGCGACGATTTTATCGCCCTTGGACTCATGCTCCACATCTCATGCTCCTCCTCCGCATCGCCCTCGTTGATCTCCTCTCCCGTCGGTGGGTGCTCGCTACCGCCCTTGCCTGCGAGATTTTCCAGTGGAAGCCGCATTATAACCGGTATTTCGTCTCACGCGGCTGCACTGTAAGCGGTATGCGTATACACGGAGTTCTATGGGAGGGTAAACGGGAGTCGGAAAAGGCCGCGTTGTAGCCTGTTCTGCACTATAAACAGTTACGTTATAAGTAATCTATACTGTAAATGCTTTTTACGTGCATGTGCCTGAGTGAGTTCACCTCCGACTCTTTAATTTAGCTAGTTTTAATTGTGTTTCGATGATACGAATTTCGGCTAATACGAATATTTTTCGTGACCTCGTGAGATTCGTATCATCGAGATTCCACTGTATTTGCACTGTCTTTAAGTTGCGGCGACCTTGCATCCGAGTTACTCGACTGAGTATCTGACTGGCGGGGAACATCTGGCCACGTCTTGCAGCTCCTCACAGACCAGTAGTGAGGGAATACTTGTAGCAGTTCTAGTAGAGCTTCGAGAGTTTCCGGCCCTTTTATTTGTGCATGCCGTTGCAAATCTCTCGGGAGACCATGAATTACAAGTGCTAAGACTGATCTTAATGGCAACTCTGGCTCAGCAAGTCGAAGCAGTCGCTGCTTCTCAAGGAAGTAGTCAAGCGGTGAACCAGACCTAAAGCGGTAGAACAGTGCCTGGTCCCATCGCTTTACACTATTTGTTTTGAATGTAGACAGGAAGTTCTCTTTCCACATGCACCAAGGTTCGCAAACATGCTCTAAGAACCGCAACTCATGCCACGTTTTTGCTACACCACTGAGAAATTGTCGCATGTTTAAGACCCAGTCTTGGTCAGACATCCATCCGTTGTATTTCGCTGCGGCCTCATAAAAAGTCATCCACCCTTCTGGGTTTTCCAAAGACCCGCCAAAAGTTTCAGGCCGTAAAATTTAAATTGGGTGGTTTCTTTTGTGGCGTAAAGCAGACAGGAGAGTTTCTGTCATGGCATTCTGTTGCAAAAATTGTTGCTGTTGCGTCGTTATGGCCCGAAGAATTGTTGATATCTCGTCACATGATGCTGCACGACCAAATGGTCATCCGAGTACAAGCTGGTTAAACAGGGTCACTGGGATATTCACCTTCGCCGAACCTCGTTTAACAAGCTCTTCGGGCAACATAGAAGCTCGATCCAGAACAACATCCAGAAGCTCACCCGTTGTTGTGTCCAAAGAGAGGTCGACCGGGGAATCATCCTGAACTTGGTAGCCTTTGAATACCACTCGGTCGTTGTACTTCTCCACGAAAAAAATCACCCACATCTTCGTTCACTTGTCAGCTGCGTCAAAATATGTAATAAGCCCGCACATATCAAACAGATCAAACAAGCGTCATGTCGCCATTACTAATTTCTTTATTCTCTTCTTCAATCCCCCCGCTCCCTCCAATGTTCTCAGACTTCTTCTTTTCATTCGGTACGCTTCATCATTTTTGTGTTTGTTGCGGATTGGCATAAGGAAAGTGGAGTTGGCCTCAAGCTAAAACTTGTTAAAATCTTGATTTCTGCGAGTTATGATGCACAAGTATGCTTATACGTCTTAGGTGCAGTATGACCAACGTTCTTAGTCACATCAAGAAGAAGAAGAATGTTTATTGCACTAAAATGTGTACAAGATGACTGTGTCAGCATCTGCATCTATTCCTGATATGGCTAGTTGAGGATCCATTACAAAAAGGCTGAGCAAGTAGAACATCAGTTAGTGAGTACAATGTTAATATGAAAATTACAGCATTAATGTGGCATGTATACAATATCAGCAGTAATTTTCAAGTACAATATCAATATGGTGACTGGTAGCTCGCTGAAAGAATGAGTCTCTTGAGGTCTTGAGTGACGGTACAATATTTGGCAGACGTTTAATCAAGCTAGGTAGTATATTATTTCAAATTTTTGTGCCAACATAGAATATTGTTCAACGACTGTAAACATTGTGGAATATTGGCAGATTAAGATTTTTCTTTTTTTTTTGTTCCATCTGTATTTGCGTGCAGTAATTGTTCATTATAACAAAACTCATCAGTGCAGCAAGTGGACTTTGTTATAAGAGGTACTTCACTATAAGGAGCGAGGCTCTGCAAAGCCTCTTTTACGGAGTTTTGGTAAGGAGGTAAACATTGTAATTAGGGCGCTTTAGGAATGTAGGAGCTTGTAAGAATTAGTTTTTCAGCAAAGCTGCGTGCAATAATGGCAACAGGACAGCGTTTTATTTTGTAGTAAAGAGAGGCACAACTAGTGTCTGGCAGGGACAGTGGCCAAATGCCAGAAGTCTGAAGTTTTTATGCAGGTTACGAGGCCCTCTTTGCAACATTTTTGATTCACTGTTTTGCCACTTTGTACTAACAAAGCTCAGCACCACCTCAGTTCGGACAGCCCTGCCTAAAATGCACTGCAGTGCTAGTGGAACCACAGAAAAACTTTGGGTAAAGCTATAGCGGACTCTGTTGATATCTTTTTTTATTGCAATAGGAATTGTACGAACACTCGAGGCATGCTCATGCTGTCGGCACCGCTGTGCTGTCATGGTCGGTGAAGCATGTGCGGCCCACACGTGGAGGGTTAGAAGATCTTCAGTGACACGAACGACGCACAGTGCATTTCACTGTAAAGAGGAGGGCAACATTGTGCCTTCCTTGTTCTGGCATGATCGTTTTCCACACAAACTTTAGCGCTCCTGCTTTGCATCTATGTGCATACCACATTCTGGTGCACACAGTGGCATGAGCAGACAGTAAATTTGAAGCTACGAATGACTGACAGTTTTGCATCAAATGCATCTCGTGAACCATCGATGCGCATCGCCTCCAATGCTGCTGGCGATGCACTTCGTCGTGCAAGCTATTTTGGGACTGCTGGTAGCTGCTCGGGTGGTGTTACTGCAGCTACCTCGGATGCTGGGTCATGCCAACATGTTACCCCGCGTAGTATTGTTAGAACACTGGCCAGTGAGCCTGAGTACACCGCCAAACATTTTGCTAACGCTGTCGATGCTTTGCCCTTTTGGCGAAACTGGCAGGGGTTTTTTTTTTCGTCTTCTTCCTGGTTGGGAAAAAGAAAGTTTCTTGAAGCCTGCAGTTAATCTCGCACAACATGTTGATGAAGGCACCAACTAGCTCGTGCGGCATTAGAAAGGCACATACTCGGCATGTTGAGATCTTCATGTTGTCTCTCTCTTTGATTTTGCAATTATTGTTATGCAGTGGTCGACACAGAAGGTGCTCAGGTGTGAGCCCATGGTTCTGAAGGATGGCTATGAGGACTGGCTTATGCGGTATCCTATGCACACCACCAATGCCCATGCCAGGATCCCAGAGACGACTTCGGACCCATTCGTCAGCAACTATACAAACAGCACAGGTCGGTATATGCTGCTTTACAATTTTTACAGCGAAGCTGTGAAGGGAAGTACTGCAAAGGCTTTCATGCGGTGAGGAAGTACAGTGTAGACCACTTATAACGTAAGTCGCCGGAGTCGCGAATGTGCGCACTATAAGTGGTACCGCACTATAACCAAAGCAACAATCTTCAAAGCCCGCACATATGCAAAACATGTGCACCGAGCCGCCACGCATAAGCGACACTCGAGGAATGCGGCTAGAGCGTTTGCATTCAATTTACAGTCAAATCTCGTTAATTCGAACCAAATCACGCGGCGGCGTTCCGACTGGCATTGCTCCGGCACCGCCATAGAGGGGAGACCCCTCAATGTCGCGTGCAAACAAACCAAAAAAAAATGTGGCGGACATTTCACCCTTTTTCAAATGGCAAGGTCGCCGATTCTGCATTGCGCCGGAACATGCGTGTACATGCCGACGTCTCAGCCACGCTACCGTAGCCACGCGTACACCCTTGGCAGTACACCCTTCTTTATGCTTTATGCTTCCTCTACTTTCTAGTCACGTGTTGACCTTGCACGCTGCGGCTATGGCGCAGAGGGAAGCAGCGGCGCTGTCCCAGGCCGGCCAACGAAACTACCCACGCCGGCGAACGCCCGCTTCCCGATAATGGCAGAAAATGAAACTTCGGGGAGCTGGCGCCGGGCCGGCTGTAGCGGCGGCGCCTGAACGGCGGCGGGCGCGCACAGTGACAGTCGAAAGTGAGGGAGCTACGAGGGGAGCCACCGAAGCGGCAGAGTTGCCAAGGCGAAATCCGCTTCCCTGCCGCCCTCCTCCCTCACATTCCACGGTCTCCGCGTGCGCCTTTCACCGTGCCGTGCCGGCGCTGCCCGCTCGCTCGCTTAAGTTTCATTTACTGCCGTTATTGTGAAGCGAGCGTTGGCCGTTTCGTGGCCCTCGCTCGCTATGCGCGCCGTGATATTTCACGACTCGACTCGCACTCAAGATTCTGGTTTTAGCCTCACTGGCTGTTCGTTCGCACCACGTGCCCTTCTCCTCCACTTCGTCTCTCTTCCTCGAGCACTCCTTGGGGCGCCCGTTTGAGGGGAGCGTTCGCCGTCTCCGCTGACTTCCGTACTCCCAGGCAGCCGCACTGTAACCGGTATTTCGTGTCCCGCAACTGTACTATAAGCGATACGCGTATACATGGAGTACTATGGGAAAATTAACGGGAGTCTGAAAAGACCGCACTATATCCGGTCCTGCACTATAAGCGGTTACGTTATAAGTGGTCTATACTGTATATGAAATGATAGTGCAACACAACGTGTCGGAGCACTAATTTTGCTTTGAAACATAGTTTTCAATGATTATAAAATATAATTTACCTTGGGTATACCCCGTTTGAATAGACAACTTACACGCAGATTTTTTTAACCATTAATTCATAATTTTTTTTTGACATCATATCATTTTGGCTCCAAGTTGGAGGTCAGCTAAGAGTCTGTACAGTTGCAGCGGTAATTTGCAACAATTCATTTTATTTTGATGCTTATCATTTGTCACACTAAGTGCCCAATCACTGCAATAATGGTGCTGACGATTTAGTCAGAGCCAATGACATAAGGCATAAAGAATGAAAAGTTTATTGCATTGTTATAAAATTTGGTACCTGGTTGTTCATGTATGACAGATTATTGTACCTGCAATTAGACAGCACAACATATGCCTTTGTACCACAAGCCACGCCACTACATTTCAGCCTAATTGCCACAATATTGTCAGTTTGTCTACATCTTGAACTGAAAAAAAATTAATTACGTATATCAATTTTAAGGAAATTCTTGCTTCTCTAATGTGAAATCTTCATGAAATTTTTCTTTAAATGCCCTCGAAATGGGCATTTCAAATGGGCCGTGTTTTCGGATAGTCGCTTTGGGAGCTACCTGCAATTTCGTGGAACTACTATAGGCAAGACACAGCGTCCACAAGCGACGGCATTCTTGGTGCAGTACCAAGCATGCTGTCTTATCATAGTGTGGAAACGCAGCCGCTTGTCGATGCCTTCAGTGCTAGTCACGTGAGTGATGACGCAGAGGAATACATCTTTCGAAAGTGATCATCCAACATTGCGGCACAAGTTTGTCAATGCATGTTGCTGTGCAGACATACACTTGCCCCTGGCCTAGACATTCCTTGGCCATGATTTTCTAGCAATGCATTTTGTGCTATACCTTTTCACGCTTTTCAGGCTTCTCCATTGGTCAAAGTGATGTTCTGCACGCATAATCAATGGGATCAGCTGGCCATTAACAGTGGATGATAAGAGTGGCATATACCGTATTTACTCGAATCTAACGTGCACTTTCCTTACGATAAAACAGGTTCAAAAATTGCGTGCGCGTTAGAATCGAGTTTGACCCTAAATCTGCATTACCATATAGATGTTGGCATTTCAAAATGACCGCCTCGCATGTGAGTCAAGCCTAGCTACAGTAGCTTGCTCCATGTGCTGCAGTACACGTGCTTAGGCATTAGTCTACCATCTTTGTTCCCATTTTCTGCGTCTGCTCTATCAGCATGAAGTGCCGAGTTCATCATGATGCCGCATTTAAAAAGAAAGTGATCATGTGTGCGGAGACGGACGGGAATCAGGCCACTTCACAGCCGTTCGGAGAATCCAAAACCTGCGATCGGGACTGGCGCAAACAGAAGGAGAGGATTTTCGCCAGCAAAGCAACGTGGAAGAGTTTCAGTAGACCGAAGCAGGACGTATTCTGCGATGATCCACTTCGGCGATACGATCGATCGCGTTAGAATCGAGCAAATACAGTATGTGTGTATATATATATATATATATATATATATATATATATATATGTGTGTATGTGTGTGTGTATATATATATGTGTGCGTATATATACATATATATACAGGGTGTTTCAGCGAACACTTTCAAAATTTATTTAAGGTTGCCTGTGGCAGATAGCCCAATTCTAGTTAATGAGCTGGTCTATTCAAAGAGGCGGACATTTTTTAACAATTTTTTAAACAATTTTTTAAAGTGTTAACAATTTTTTAAAGTGTTCGCTGAAACACCCTGTATATATATATATGTATGTATGTATGTATGTGTATATATATATATATATAATACAAGTGACAAAATTGTGGCCCCTAATTTGACCATTGTCATGCTGTCGATACAGATAAGTACAGTGAATACATATACCGAATTTTCATCAGTGGCTACTAGATCGAGTAGACTTCACTAATTTTGGTTTCACAGAGCATTGGCAACATGGCCAACGAGCATGCCGGCGATGTCTCAAAACGAAAATATCGCTCTTTCTGCTTGACTCAGTGGCCATTTTATATTAGCACACGGTTGTGCAATCAGAGTCCGAATTATTGCACGATGTGCTGCAAGGTGTCCGCAGTATTGGTCGTCCTTATACATTACGTCTATAGGGCTAGTGGTAGTGCCACGGCGCTGTCAGAATAATCAAGCGTGTCCGAATAATCTGTCGTTGACTGTAATGAGGTTTTAATGTTCCTGGAACCAGTGGTAGCAACTGCATCTGGAGATAATTTGTGCCACATGTTTCCGTGAGATAAAATCATAAGCTAAATATTTTTACAGAATTACCTGTAGTTTATGTTATCTGACTTTAGAATTAAATGAAGTGTTTAAATTAAGTGGGCACCTTTTGTAACTTTTGAATGTGGGGAGTAAACAACGTTAGTCAAATCGTCCAACATCGGATGAATGAAATCCAATTGTACGGTATGGCCACCCCCGGCTGTTATCGCAGTGATCATTCTCATATAACCATGCTGTTCTTAAAGTATTGCACTTCGACACTTGTTGCAGGATCATGTTGTTGGATCGTGACCCCCAGTGTTTTAGTGCATATTTTGCGTACATTGCTCTGGTGGCAATTTTTTAAATTTAGTATAAACAGGATACAATTTAATTGGGACTTGGTACGATCTATCTGTCGTAGCGTGCTTGAACCCTATGTGTTTAATTGTGTCACTATTTCCGTTTTGAGAGTGGTGCTTGCTTGGAACTGCCTTCGGGAACTGCTGGGGAGACGTTGCCCTTGCCAACAAAGGGTTGTGGCATGAGCTTTTGTAGTTCCAAGAAGTACCAGTCAAGACTTACCAGGATGTGCCAATGATCGCTTGAGCATGCTGTGAATTACAAGCCATTTTATTTCTATGCATCACAGATGCCGTCTACTTTCCCGATCCGGACAACCTTTTTGAAGAGGCTGCGAGGAGCATGGCTCAACAAGCGAAGCCCTCTGGTCCGGCCTCCAACCCAGTCGCTGCCACTATGCCGCTTGTGGACCGCAGCAAGAAGCCCAGCCTGTTGAATGGCCCCGTGCCAAATAACACGGGCCCCAAGATGGCCAATGGTGGCAGTGCAAATGTGCCAGACTCCGTAGGAACCAAAAGCGGTGTGTTCCTTCAGGTGAGAAACAAACCTGTCCAGTAAACGCTGAGCACTGTCAAAGAGAGTTGCCAAGCTTCAAGCTTAGTAAGTCTGACATGTTTCTAGAAGTAACCAACCTGTGTTCAACCTCTGTTCAACCTCAGCACTGCCTTCATTATAATGTGTTCCAGAGGTGCTCCAGGATGTGCTGGCTGTGGTCTTGTGCAGCAGAGCTCATTACCCGAGTGGCAGTGTTAACTTATTTAAGGGTCCCTGTAAACCCTCTAACTGCCAACTGCAACAAGATTGTTGACCTTTGTAAAAAGCTTTGTTTCAGATAGCGTAGACATCTAGTAGCCTCTGTGCAAAATTTAACCTTCGAAATAGTGTCTTCTTCACCAAAACGATGTCAAGAAGCAACATGTGTCTTCGAGCACACCTTCTGAGCATTGTGTTTTGTTGAGGGCACGCTATTAACTGGGATCAGGTGCGTCGCTTCATATTCGAACCATGACGGACACTCTTCATGAAAACGGTAGAAATTTGCTACCTGTGTATGCTGGGTGTCTTGGGCACATCTTAAGGCATACTTAAGCAATGGTTTTATAACTTTCAGTCTCATTTGGGAACGTGGCTTTCTTGTGGGACACGAAATGTTAATCCTTCTACCGTGCATACAGCAGAACCTCATTGATACGATCCTGTTTCTTACAATTTCCCGGCACCAACATTTGTGATTGAGAAGACAAAAAAATGGCGCAATACAGTTACGCTTCCTTTTTACAGGTTCGTACGTTCCTGGAAAACACAATCTTTCAGCACCAACATTCGATACATTACCAAACTGCGATCGTATGATACCTTTTCCGGCCGCTAGATCCCATGTAAACAAGAAAAGGCACAAGGCCTGCTCAATGAGAACTTTAGCCGCCCACCGCAGCAGCTTCCCTGCAATGCTTGCCCGCCTGTCTCATGTGAAAATGCCGGCACGCACTCAGTTTCTTGTTCCGGTACCAGCAGATCTCCTGTGTCATTGCGCACTGCATTCACAGCTGTTGCCACGAACCCTATTGCAATAAACATCTTCACCTGTTTCACAGCGCGTGGGGCATAGTGCTGTTGAAGCGTACCGCACGCTTTTAATAGAAGATAACCCAAACGTGCCGTCGCTTCCCACTGCAGCAGACTCAAAGTGACCATCACGTTTCGCTCTGGTGGTATTGTATTCTGGCATCTCCAGCCAGCTCGATTTCGTTTTAGTTTCCTCCCACTTATTAAAACACTAGGCAATAGAAAAATGGAAACGTGCGTCTCGGGTCGCTTAGGGCCCCACCATTTCCTCAGTGTCTCAAGCCACAACAATCCCATTCGTGCTGAATGGGCACATCAAAATTTCCTGCCATTATGACCTGCTCATAGAAGCTTCTGACACAGGCTGAATTCGAGTAGTACAAACGTGAGTAGGGATGGGCGAATATTCGGTATTGTCGAATATTCGATCGAATAATTCTATATTCGTTATTCGCTTCGATTCGAATTCAGGTATTCAATATTTTCGAATTATTCGGCGCTCCCGAATAGGCAGTCGGAAGCCACGGTCGTCCGATACGCATCTCGGAGGCTATGCTACATGTCATGGCGGCCATACATCAATCATAAATCTCGAAGGCTATACATTTTTGCATTAAAGAGCCGGAAATGTGCGACGCAAAAGAGCAGAAACGGTGCTAGCGTACAACCGAAACGAAGCGGCGGAGTCCGTGTCGCTATGGTCATCAGCGAAAATTGTACGTGAATGACAGCAATGACGGAACGCTTCGTGCCTATTTGTGTCTTTGTTGCGTTTATGTCAGTCATCCTCTTATCCATGTCACTCTGAACCAAGGGTTCCTCAGTCGTGAACTTCTCCTCTACGATCTCACAGTTGCTCCTTAATCTGCCAACTTCTTCTGGCATCTCTCTCATGTCATGGAACCCTGCTACGCTATCACACCTGTTTTCCATCTCTATCTCGGCCTCACTCTCCTTTTCAATGCGTGTGCTCTCTCTTGCAGCATCTCTTTCTCTAGAGACTGTCTCTGTTCCTCACACGCTTTCTTAGCTGCAGCATGCTCCGCTAATCTAGCCGCCTCACCTACTCGACACCGGCTTAAGGCGCTAGCCCACTCGTTCCTTGCCCAGCCTTGCCCGACCGTTTTTTTCTCAACGCGATGCGAATACGCATCTAAATCACCTTTACGCCCATCGAACAGAGCCATCAACTTCCCAGGGCAAATCTGTTTTGGCCTGGGTGAAGTAGAGTCGGATGACGCCGACCTGGAGGAAATCGACCCCTCGCGAGACCTGGCGTTCATCTCCGCTAGTCTAATCTTTAACTCCAAAATTTCTTTTTCACTTTTGTGCTGTTGTTCTTGCTCCACGCGTACTCATTCGTGCTTCTCGTGCTCTCGTTCGTGTTCTTTTTCTTTTTGTTGTTGCATATACACAAAAAACGCCATCGTTTCCTCCTTCGACATATTTAAATACTTTGCTATCGCCGCCAAACGTTCCCACTCCATCTTTACAACTCCTGAGTATCCGTGACTGGGCCGTATCAATCCTGGCAGGCTCGCCAATATTTTGTCACCTTCTACTCGCTTGGGAGGCGGAGAGTTGCGTACATGCGCTAATCTCAATGGAGGAGACACGGCTGGCAGCACAGCAAACAAGGATTTAATATGTACAAGGACAGTAAAAGCACAAGGCACGCAAAACTACAACCATAATTCACCCAAAAATGTTCACTCGAACTCAAACACCAAATTCATAATAAGTACAAACTATCAAAAGATAATTTATATCTCAGTTTCGGAGCCTAGCTCCGTCTTAACGTCTCTACGTCAGTCTTAGCACTGACCCGTTAAAGTCTGGCCACCCTGTCCCCGGCCTAATTGCGTCGCAATGTGGAAGTGCGGGTTCTTACAGACCGGGGGTTCGAAGTTCCTGTTGAGTCCGCGTCGATCTCATCCGAAGCTTTGTGGGTGCCGTAAGTGCCGACGCCTCGCGGTTCCGTCGACCTGGCCGAGTACGTGGCTGGAGCTTCGGTAGCCGCTGACGTGTCACTCGCTGGGTTAGGCCTCACGTCTTGTTCATTCGGGTTGTCGCTGATGCCGTAAATTGCCGACGACTCGCGGTTCCGTTGACCTGGCTTAGTGCGTGGCTAGAGCTCCGGTAGCCGCCGCTGACGTGTCACTTGCCTAATGAAGTGTTCTTTGCCCTCCGACGATCTGCGTGGCGGCCCGGTGCCCCGGTGATTATCGGTTGAACGGGCTTGGCCGAGGAAGAGGGATTCTCGAGAAGAAGACCGGAACCACCGTGAGCAGCAGTGGCCGGTCCCAGGAGCTTCGTCTGGACGTCTCCGAGGACTACAGCTACACCTGGGCCTTGCCAGTGCCACGACCTTCGTGGCCAGGTCCTCCGCTCTCCCGTCGTCAGAGCATGGCTGACGAGGCGACCTTCCAGCTCAAGAGCCATGTCGATAATACCGCTTCGATGCTTCTCCCTCGCGGATTACACCTCGACTCGCGTGCCTCGAGCGCTCGCGCCGTTCGGAACGCTCCGCGAACGTCATCCTCTTTTTTGTATACCTCTGGCGACCTCTTACATGTGACAGTTTACCGCCGCGCATAACAACACGTTGGCCACAGGATTTCATAGTCGCCATCCATGATCGCGTCGATAGCTGCCGCGGTTTCTTCTGCAGCAATTGCGGCAAAAAGTAGTTTCGTTTTGACTCAATACGCACGTCGGCCGCCTGCCTAAAAAGCGGCGTAGTGGCCATCCACGATCGCATAGATAGCGACTGCGATTTCGTCTGCATTTGTTGCAGCGAACGGTAGTTCGTTCTGACTCAGTGAGTGCGTCGGCCGTGTAGAGTACGGCCACGCTAGCGGCAAAAATGCGCGCGTCATGCCGCGAGTGGCCTTGCCGCGAAGTCCACTGTGGCAATTGCGTCTCACCGCGCGGCAGCGCGATATGATCTCACGCGCTCTCGGAACGCGGAATCACCGTGAGCGAAAAAGGTGCGATCGGACAGAGTCCAGAAATCCCTTCATAGAACCGCGAGACTACGACAATCGTCGATTGATAACCCGGCGCGGAGTGGCGGAGGTCCGGTTGCCATGGCTCCGTGACGTCACCCTCGTCGCTCTTGATTGGTTCTTCATCTCGCGGCACGCGGCACTTGACGCAGAAATGGGAGACTCATTTCGCGCGGCACGCCATAAAACCGCCAATTACTGCCGCTCTTGCGCGCGCGCGGCATGATGTGTTGCCGCTCGCGGCATGACGCGCGCGTTTTTGCTGCTAGCGTGGCCGTACCCACCGCGAAGTCGCCGTTCATAATCGCGTCGATGGCGGCTGCGGCTGCTACAAACACTTGTTTCGGTTTGACTCGGTGCAAAGCTGTCGAGGATGACGAGCACCGGCTACATCGCGATGCACGTGCGATCTGTTGGCGGTCAGCTTACTGGCGAAAAAATAATCGGGATGTGCGCGTGGTAGTGCAAAGCGTGTCGCGAATGATGGCGTGCGCCGCGGCCGTGCTGCGAAGGAAGTCGCGAGGTCTCGATCGCCGCTGCGAGAGCCAATCAGTCACGAGATGGCGAGAATTGCAGTTTCCGCACTGCTTTTGTGCGAAATAGCAAAAGGATTTGCTCATCCATTACACTAATAAAATTGGGCTGACGTAGTAAGCATTTGCCTATTGTTTTCTGGATACATACCCTGATAATTCGGTTAATTCGGACATTTTTTTTTCGGTCCCGTGAGATTCAAATTAACTAGGTAGGTTTTACTGTAATACAGTTAAACCTGGATATAACGAAATTGACAAATTCCTGAAAAACTTCGTTATAAAGAGGATTTCGGTATATGCAGGTTCGGCACGAAAATTTGAAAAAGAAATTCTTACTGTATTTACTGCGTTCTAACGCACCCTCAATTGTAACGCGCACCCGTTTTCCGTTTTCGTCAAAGCACTCATCCTTGGAATGTCACACCAGGTACCGGATGCATGGACGCGTGTCGTTTCGCACAAGCGCGAGGCATCGGAAACGAAGAGCGAGTGTCACGATGGCGTCGTAGCGTCGTATAGTGTTACAGTAGAACCCCGCTGTTACGTTCTGGGGGGCTGCGTTTTCCCGGCTGTTACGTTGTTTTCGGCCGGTCCCGGCACAGCTCCCATAGAACCCAATGCATTGATAACCCCTCTGTTGCGTCGCAACTGCGGGACCGTTCCCGCATTGTACGTTGTGAACTGCCACCCAGCGCCGGCCCGAGCGGCCATTTTGACTTTTCATGCCGCTTTGCTTGGTGGCTTGACGGTGGCATTGGCCGCCGAAAGTGCCGGGGGCGACAACTATGACGTATTTTCGGTTTCCGCCAGCAAAAATATGGCCCTTGATCCGTAATTGCTATGTAAAGATGGTGTCTATGACGCATTGTGGCCTTAAAATTCGTTTTGGCTCATAGATATTCTGTATAAAGTCCAAGGACGATAACGCAGTCGCTGCGCGTTGTATGCTGTATGTGCGAGTGAAAATGTGCGAGGGGAGCCGACGACCGCGTCTAAATCTCGCGCGCGCAAGAAAAGCAGGGAGGAAGCACGCCTTCTTCCGTTGCGCTCGAGGCACTGGCAAGGGAGCGAGGGGGGAGGGATAGCGGGGCGGCATTGTACTGTACTCTGGCATCAACTGCATACTGCGCGGCGGCCCGCGTATCTTGATAGCGATCTGCCTTGGGGCAGAGCCTAGTAGTGTAGGTGTGTCGGCGGCTCGTAGCTTTGTGTGTGCTGTGTGTTTTCGGCGCTCAGTTTGCTTTCAAGCGATAGACAACAGCACGAAGGTCACTTCGCTCGCTTCTCCAGCGTCGCTTCCACACGCCGCCAGCGTTTGACAACGTGTGTCCGCGCTCATCGAGTATGATGTGGCACAGCGTGTACCAGCTAGCGCTTCGGCAACATCAACTGGAAAAGGAGAGAGTGCCGGCTTGGCGGGCTAGGCCAGCTGCAGCAAGCGGCAGGATCAGGTTTGAATGAAGGGAAGGGGAAAAGGGGAAAGGTCACGCCCGCGGCGGCAAGATCGCCGGGTCGAGGGATGCAGGCCCGCCTCGCACACGCACACACGCACACGTGCGATTGCTTCACATTCCGTCACGGCGGAGAAGGTGCTTCCGGTTGCTGCTCGCGCAAAAATGACAAAATTTGGGGTGAGATCTCTAGGTTGTCGGAGGAGAAAATTCCTTATATCGGAGGGCGTCTCCCGCTGCCACTTCGTTACATAGAGGTCTCAAATACATGTGCTTCTATGGAGTAACGGCGGGGAATAGAAAAACTTCGTTATATCCAGGAATTTGTTATATGGAGGTTCGTTATAAGCAGGTTTAACTGTATGTGATATATACTATTCGATTCGAAATTATTCGACCAAATCACTATTCGCTTCGAACCTCAAATTCACTATTCGCCCATCCCTAAACGTGAGTTTGCTAAATCCGCAAAAAACGTCAACGCGCCTCTCGGGCAACTCAGGTTCCACGATCTCGGCACTCATCGGCATCTCGTGCTGCAATGCTTCGCTTAGCGCATAGCATTACGTAAGTGTCAACTACAGTTGAGTCTGTCAAGTTTTTAGTGGCTCTGGTTTGTATGTTCTCCTGGTTAGTGTGTTTTTCCTCGCATGTTTTTCTTTTTAAAACATATGAACAAGGTTCTCCTGTACTTGTGCAGTGAGCGTACTCGCATAATAAACACACCCTCAACTGTGTTCTTCAAATTTAATACTTTTTTTCCCCTCATAATAATCGCATGCCCAACTTTGGTCCTGTGCAGTCCCACAATCAAATGGCTGTGCTGTAGTTTATTGGGAAGTCTAGAATCGTTTACTCTTGCACATGTGTTTAGAGCAAGCATGCCTAATCTCAGTGCCCGTTGCTGTGTTGGCATGTGGTTTTGATAATGGTGAAGCTGATGACAAAGCCATGACAAGAGAACACTGGCAGCAAGCGTGTGGTAAGAACAGGCATATCTTTATTGTCGTCGATAATGCTCAGTCTGTTCCTACCACATGCTTGGCCCCAATGCCTGCTCATAGGCACCCCACAGACTCAAGAGAGCAAAAAACACGCAACTGCTCCTTGCAACAGTAACTTTATGCAGACACAATAGGAGATTGAGCGATGCACGGCTAGAGTCCAAGTGACCAAGGGGTGGCCTGGGCTCGTTCGGCATAGTGGGCATAGTGTTGAATTTGGGTGTCTGTTGCTTGCTTTTCTGCTTGTCTTTGGTTTTGCTGCGTGCACTGAGCCATAATTCGCATTTTACAGACGGCTTTAAGTTATGGCCACGCAGTATGCACTGTAGGATTGGATGTGGACTGCCGGAAGGCATTTCGGTATTGACAAAGTTTGCTTGTGCTACTGGTGGAAGCAGCACGATAAGCTGCTCACTATGTTCACTATAAGCAGGATGCATCGCGCCTCCTGAGGGCCGAAGACCCGGAAAGTTTCCTCATGTGGAATAAGAAGTCCCCTAATATGTCATGACCCGCCGCGGTGGCTTAGCGGCTATGTTGTTTTGCTGCTAAGCACGAGGTCGCGGGATCAAGTCCCGGCCGTGGCGGCCGCATTTTGATGCGGACAAAATGCAAAGACGCCTTTGTCCCATGCATAGGGGGCACATTAAAGATTCCCTGATGTCCAAAATTAATCTAGAGTCCCCCACCACGGCGTGCCTCATAATCAAATCGTATTTTATTGCGATAGCAATTACATGCACACTCCAAAGCAGATTTCTGCCGTCGGCGTCGGCGTCGCCGTCGCCATGAGGTTCCGCATGACGTCAACGGTGATGAAATCGTCGCCGCGCTTCGGACGGAGAGCAAACGCGCGTTCTGCGCCGGGCTCCCTGAAGGGCTCCATGGAGAATTAAGCGTCTCTTTCCTCCTTTCCATATATACAGAGCAAACGCAACTTTTTCCGTTGCGCGTAAGGCCGTGGGGGGACGGGAGGGAGGGAGGGGAGGCGACGTTTAGCTGCGGCACCAAATACGTATTTATATAAAAACGCCGGGCGCGTTCGCTGCGAATGCGGGCAAAACGCCGACGGCGTCGACAACAGTTCTGCGCGTTGCTGGTGCTGTTGCATGTCCAAGCTTATACAGCTGATAAAACGACTATCATTACTCCGTATAGCTCTCTACTAATTTGCTATCGCAATTGGTGCTTCGCCTTTCGGGTGAAACTGCGACAAATTTTTTTGTCACGTAGAACCCCAGAATTCAATTCTAATATGTCATTAACGTGTCAGCCACGGCATGAAAGCATGGTATCTCCTCTATGGTATTTAAGGTGAGCAAACGGTGGACCACACTGTTCATATGGCGCAACGAACTGTGTTTGAGAAGACGCACGTCATTTTGCAAATGATTGCCTCTTTACTACAAGAAGATCTTCGTTTTTCACAGATCTTCGCTTTTCATGTGCCGGCTGCGGGATAAAGAGTTTATCTGTTCACAAAACGGAAACACTAATCAGACGCTGATAAACTTCGACATGCTGATGAGTAGGACGGTCGAGGAAAGAGTCGCACACAGCATGCTTGTCAAAACAGATGCCGAAAAGCAGTGCTTCAACGCGATGCTTGCGATAATGGCAGACAGCCAAAAGCGCCAGTGAGGACGAGCTGTTGTGGAACCATGATGGGGATGAAACGACTGGCAACCTAGGCTCAAGTCTGGTGAACTTGGCACGTAGTCAAGTGCAATAAAATAGCTGTCACGTTTTGCAAATACAGTCAACGTTTGATTTTTCAGACTCCTTAGCGGCCGCAAAAACGTCCGAAAAATCGGACAGTTCGAAAAAAACGAATGTATGTCTTTTACTGCCTCCAAGGGCTCAAATCGCCACAGGCACGTCCGAAATAGCTCTAAAGGCCTGGCAGCGCACTTATTAGGCATATCGGTGCTCGTACTGTAATAGGAGATGGCGGGTGCACGCGTGTGTAATTAAGGGAAACGTATCATGTCCCGTGACAATTTCTCCTTCCCAATCTTGGTATGCTTCACTGCAATACTTCGTGTGTGCGTCACTGTGTAACATTGCTGTATTGAGGGGAAGCTAACCTTTGGGACCCGGCATTATGCAAAGTGTCGTGCTTTCCGAGCTTCGAAACCGTTGGCAGCAGTGAATTCTTTGAATGAAAAACACGGCACTGAACAGCAAGTAGCTTGGTAACAAACATCAAGTAGCTAGGCCGAGCGTTGAAGCGGTGGTGGCTGCCAGCAGGTCTGCGTGCAATAGTGCTGGTTCGAGGCAGCGAGATAATCAAAATGGCAGTGGTGGTGGCTTCGATTAATTCTGTTTCAGACCTGCAGTCATGGCAAAAAGTCTGGAAAATCGGATGGCGAAGGTTTCTTGTGTCCGGAATTTCAGATGTTCTTATACATTGACTCTATGGGGTACGTGGCTGTGCCGCGAAGGCATCCGATTGGGCATGTTCGAAAAATCAGGTGTCTGGAAAATCGGTCGTTGACTGTAGTAGACATGTTTTGGCAAAGGTAAGTTACCTAATGCAATGAATACACATTTATAATGAATATTGGATATAACAAAGGTATTTTCAATGTGACTTCATTATAGCTAGGCCCAACTGTATTCCCTGTACTATACAATAAAATTTAAAACTTCGAAGTTTTAGAAGGCACAGGAAGAGTGGTAAGTGGGATGATTAACGGGTCATTAGTTTTATAATTCAAATGCTGCACACTCCAGCTAGAATGTTCTCGGCCTGCAGGTTGATCGTGCATCGAAACCCCTGCCTGGTGGTCCGTTTGGTGGTCTCAGCCAGGATTCAGACTCCGGGGAGTTGGAGGCCACATCCCCTGAGGGCATTCGTCAGACAGAGAACCTGAAGCAGAAGCTCCTCGACCTCACAAAGGTACAGTTATGCCTAGTTTAACCTCTTCCGCCCTTGGTTTCATCTTTCTGTCAACTAAAGGGACCTGCAGTACTTTTTAAACACAGTAAATAAACTTGATTAGTCACTAGTCTATGAAGCACATCTGAAACTCGTACTAATACTGTGCATGCAGCTGGAAGGCCACAGTTGCGCTTAAAAGGCTGCCTGCCCTTTCCTAAAATTTTTCCACCACTTTTTTCTTGCTCTTACACAGGAGTACACATGATCGCTACTCGCACATTTTTTTGTGTATGAGGAAGCAGTACCTCCAAGCAGAAGGGAAAGCAGAGAAATCACATTGCTGGTGCATTGCCTCGGGGGCCTAGCTGGTGTAAAAGAATGGTACCACTGTACTGATTCTGCAGTGCAGTCCACTTATAACGATATTGAGGAGAACGAGAAATCCGATCGTTATAACCGATCATCGCTATATCTGGACTGCCGAAAAAAGGAATGCCGAATATACCTCTGCACTCCCCAAACTGCCACTTGCGATAAAAAATCTACGTTGTAGATTCGAAAGTCGGCTGTGAAAAATAAAACATTTATTGATACCTCTAAATAGCGTCTCAATCGTTAGGCGAGCTGAAATAGAAATCTGCACTTGCTATCGCGGAAGTTTCGGATTCACAACCGCCGTGTGCATCGCGTCCATCTGCTGCACGAACACTGGCGGCTGTAATTTAGCGTGCATGAATTCAATCAGCGACTCGATCGACGACGTTGCACTTTGGGTGAACATCGGAGTTGGTGTCAAAGACGGGCCATTGTCAATCGCGTCATCACTGCTGCTACTGCTGTTGTCGCCTCCATCGCACAACACCGCTGTCTATCGCGACAACGATAGCCCCGTCGGAGATCTCTTCGCAGAACGAAGCAGCACTATCTGCACTCGGGAACTCCTCCATCGAAGCACCACCTATTGCATCGTCAGTAGCAACATGCTCCCAAAGTTCGATAATAGAGAGCTTTAGATTAGGGGGACGCAAGCATTGGGGGCCCCTAATCTAAAACTCTCTAATGTCAGTGGCTTCCACCATGTTTTAGTTTCACCTATGGGGGCTTCGTCCTGGCGCACAAAGCCCGCAATTGAAACTCATGGGAGCGGACAAGACGAGAATAAAGAAGACGGCGGGCTCCAAAGGCATGCGCGCTAAGAAAGCAATAAAGAAAAAAAAAAAAGAATCTTGATTTCGTTCGCATCAAACGCAGCTGTCTCGTCTTGTTTCTGCGACATGGTGCCGTGACCAATGATTTAGCGGCTACTCCTCTTCCGACTGGCCACGGACTACCAGAACGACGGACTGGCCACAGAAGGTGGACGAAGAGGAGGCCCAGGAGCGTACCAACGGCAGCGAGACGAGACATTGACGGCAAGGAGCGGCACGGACACAGAGGGCGACCAATATTCGGATGACGCCTCGCCGCTAGAATCTGTGAGCGACCAGCAGTTTCCTCAGTTATTCAAGATGAACAGAGAAGGGATTTTGAAGAAGCGAAAAACGCTGAGGGCGCAAATAACAAACCTAGTGAGCGATGCTGAAAAGAAACTGGAAGAGAATCACGATCCTACAGCGATGTAGCTGATAGCCAGCCAAATTAAAGGTATTGCTGACTCACTAAAGAAAGCGGACGAGCAGATGGAGCAGTTCATAACACCCGAAACAGCTGACTCGGAGTTTGCGAAAACAAATGAGTACGAGTTAAAGATAATAAGTGCTCTGCACAACATCAACGCGTACCTTTCTCGGCAAGAAGTACGGACGAAGAGGAGGCCCGGGAGCGAACCAACGGCAGCGAGACGAGACATCGACGGCAAGGAGCGGCACGGACACAGAGGGCGACCAAGATTCGGATGACGCCTCACCACTAGAATCTGTGAGCGACCAGCAGTTTCCTCAGTTATTCAAGATGAACAGAGAAGTGATTTTTAAGAAGCGAAAAATGCTGAGGGCGCAAATAACAAACCTAGTGAGCGATGCTGAAAAGAAACTGGAGGAGAATCACGATCCTACAGCGATGTCGCTGATAGCCAGCCAGATTAAAGGTATTGCTGACTCGCTAAAGAAAGCGGACGAGCAGATAAAGCAGTTCATAACGCCCGAAACAGCTGACTCGGAGTTTGCGAAAACAAATGAGTACAAGTTAAAGATAATAAGTGCTCTGCACAACATCAACACGTACCTTTCTCGGCAAGAAGTACGGGCGAAGAGGAGGCCCGGGAGCGAAACCAACGGCAGCGAGACGAGACATCGACGGCAAGGAGCGGCACGGACACAGAGGGCGACCAAGATTCGGATGACGTCTCGCCGCTAGAATCTGTGAGCGACCAGCAGTTTCCTCAGTTATTCAAGATGAACAGAGAAGTGATTTTGAAGAAGCGAAAAACGCTGAGGGCGCAAATAACAAACCTAGTGAGCGATGCTGAAAAGAAACTGGAAGAGAATCACAATCCTACAGCGATGTCGCTGATAGCCAGCCAGATTAAAGGTATTGCAGACCTCGCTAAAGAAAGCGGACGCTTCCTCAGTTATTCAAGATGAACAGAGAAGTGATTTTGAAGAAGCGAAAAACGCTGAGGGCGCAAATAACAAACCTAGTGAGCGATGCTGAAAAGAAACTGGAGGAGAATCACAATCCTACAGCGATGTCGCTGATAGCCAGCCAGATTAAAGGTATTGCAGACTCGCTAAAGAAAGCGGACGAGCAGATGGAGCAGTTCATAATGCCCGAAACAGCTGACTCAGAGTTTGTGAAAAGAAATGAGTACAAGTTAAATATAATAAGTGCTCTGCACAACATCAACGCGTACCTTTCTCGGCAAGAAGTACGGGCGAAGAGGAGGCCCAGGAGCGAACCAACGGCAGCGAGACGAGACATTGACGGCAAGGAGCGGCACGGACACAGAGGGCGACCAAGATTCGGATGACGTCTCGCCGCTAGAATCTGTGAGCGACCAGCAGTTTCCTCAGTTATTCAAGATGAACAGAGAAGTGATTTTGAAGAAGCGAAAAACGCTGAGGGCGCAAATAACAAACCTAGTGAGCGATGCTGAAAAGAAACTGGAAGAGAATCACAATCCTACAGCGATGTCGCTGATAGCCAGCCAGATTAAAGGTATTGCAGACTCGCTAAAGAAAGCGGACGAGCAGATGGAGCAGTTCATAATGCCCGAAACAGCTGACTCAGAGTTTGTGAAAAGAAATGAGTATGAGTTAATTAAAGATATTAAGTGCTCTGCACAACATCAACACGTACCTTTCTCGGCAAGAAGTGCGGCAAACAGCGAGGGAGCAACCCAATTTTAATGGCGAAGCTAGACAATCTCAGCAAGCAACAATAGTGAAGCTACCGAAGCTAGAACTAATTAAATTTGACGGCAACAAAATGAAATGGCAGAGATTTTGGCGGCAATTTGAAACAGCTGTACATGAAAGAACCGACTTGGAACAAAAATCAGAAATTTACGTACCTTCTGTCATCACTAACTGGAAAAGCGGCAGCTGCCGTGGAGGGACTACAGTTTTCCGACAGTAACTATAGCAACGCCATTGATCTACTCAAGCAGAGGTACGGAAAAGTTGACGTGCTGGTAGAAATGCATATGAAAGAACTGACTAACTTGAATGAAGTAGCAAGCTTCAACGACCATGACGGTTTAAGAAAGCTGTCACAAAAGGTTCAAGTGCACATACGTGGATTGGAATCCTTAGGATTGAAAAGCGAGTCCTATGCATTGATGTTGCTTCCGATCCTGAAAAGAGCTTTGCCAGTGGATATGTACATTGTATTCCAGTTAAAACAAAGAGAAGTGATCAGTGGATCTTCATCATGAGATCAGAAAGTGGCTTTACGTCAAGAAGATATTCTTAGGCGCTTGATGAAATATATCGAAGATCAAGTTGAGTGCAGAGAGGAAATGTCAACAGAAAGGAGAGAAAGCTACAACCACAGGACTGAGAGTAAGCAGCATACAAGAACTGTTAATTTTCAAAGTACAGCTGCAAAGTTTTGCATATTTCGCAAGAATACCACTCATTATACTGATGATTGTAGGAAAACAATGCTTTATGAAGACAAGAAAATGAAGCTCAGAGAGGCAAACAGATGTTTCCGCTGTACCAGGCCTCGCCATACTGCTAAAATATGTAAGGCAAACATTAGGTGCAAGATATGTCGAAAATGGCATGCGACGTCATGTGCCGAAGCAAAGAACTGACAGCACAGTGTACAACATCTACTATTGGTGAAAGTGCAAATCAGGAAGAGAAAACATCTACTTGCCAGTTTATGAACATCTCATCAAGTGTATTTCCGCAGACTGCAGTTGCATTAGCAGAAGGTGGTATGTGTCGAGCAGTCATGTTATTGTCGTGTTCTGCTGGATACTGGCAGCCAAAGGTCATTCATACTGAAAAGCCTATCTGAGAAACTTGGCTGTAAGGTTAAAGGAAAAGAAAGACTCACGATAGGCTCATTCGGAGGAGGTCAAAATGAAAGAGCCATGAATTAAGTTAAACTGAAAAGTACCTCCAGTAGTGAAGAAGTGGTACTGGAAGCACTGGAGGTAGACATAATTTCAAAGGAAAGATTACCATTCCTGCCTATTTCACTGCAAAAGAAGTATGAAGAGGACGGATTCCAGCTGGCTGACGGTTCATGTAAAAGCACATCATGCCTAGAAATTAGAATACTTATTGGATCAGACCAGTATTGGCAAGTAATGACAGGTGGGATCCGAAGACTAGAAGAAAGGTTGACAGCAGCAGAAACCATATTCGGCTGGACAGTACAAGGTCAAGCTAGGATATCAGCAACAATGATGGAGAAGTCAACTGTAATGGTACTTAACGTCAATGTGAATAACTGCGACATACAGACAGAACTCAGCCATTTCTGGGATATTGAAAATCTAGGCATAAAGTGCCCTGAGAAAGAAACCAGGAGAGAAGAGGAAGTGATTCAGCACTTCAAGAGGCACTTAAAATTTGAAGAGAAGCGATATTCTGTCAGACTTCCATGGAAAGATAACGTGGAACTTGATGAAAATAAGATTGTAGCTATGCACAGATTACGACAACGAACTCGACGGCTACAGAAGGACGAAAGCATACTCCGGCGCTACGACAGATTATTTAAATAGTGGAGTAGCAGAAGTGGTCGACGAAAAAAGTAGACCGATGACACACTGCTACTACATGCCGCATCAGGCAGTAATAAGGGAAGATCGACAAACCACAAAGATAAGAATTGTATTTGATGCGTCTTCATCCTCGACAAAAGGGTTTTCTTTAAACGATAACCTCGAAACAGGACCGAATCTCAATTGTGATCTGGTGCATATGCTGATGAACTTCCGACACCATCACATAGCAATGACAGCTGATATAGAGAAAGCATTTCTGCAGATTTCAATACACGAAGAAGATAGAGACGCATTGCGCTTTCTTTGGTAGGACAGGATTCCAAGTGGTAGCGACGTAAAAGTTGTGACATGGAGAATGTCAAAAGTAATGTTTGGAACAGCTCCGAGTACTTTCTTACTTGCAGCAACTGTGCAAAACCACCTAAGCAAGTTGGAAGATAGCTTTCCGGAAACGATTAAGCAGCTGAAGAACAACATTTATGTCGACGACGTGATACTGGGAGCCAACTCACCAGAAGAAGCCGAAATACTTTATAAAGAGTCAAAAGACATTTTTCAAGAGGCGTCAATGACATTCAGAAAGTTCAAAACGAATGAGCCTGGATTACAGTGAACTATAAACATACAAGAGAAAAACACAGGCATGGAAACCTCAACCCAGATAAAGGTACTTGGCATCAGATGGAATTACGGGGAAGATAGATTGTACCTCCCATCTTTTGACATAAAGGACATCGATACGAGCGGTCCAATTACGAAGAGGCAAATGCTACAGCTAACAGCAAGAATATACGATCCCCTGGGCGTCTTCACTCCATTCAGTGACAGCTCAGCGATAAATACAAAACATGTGGAGGAAGGGAACATCTTGGGATGGCCCACTACCAGAAGATGAAACGGCGTCGTGGAGGAACTGGATTCAAGAGCTACGATTAATACAAGACTTCAGCATACCTAGATGGTTTGATATTAACCAAGGCAGCCAGCCTCTTCACACGGATCTTAATTTGTTTTCCGATGCAAGCCCGTACGCTTACGGAACAGCAGCCTACTTGATAAATACTTACGAAAACCAAAAACAGTCTGAGCTACTCATAGCAAAAGGACGAATAGCTCCAATAAAAGAAATGTCTTTGCCAAGATTCGAGCTAATGGCTACGATGCTATCTGCATGCCTCTCTGAATATATCACGAGAGGATTTGTAAGAAAACTAAACGAAATGAGATATTGGACAGACTCGACCATTGTTCTAAGTTGGTTACGCGGAAAGAAGAGAGAGAGAGAGAAAAGTCTTTATTCCAGGTCAGACTAAGACCTATAGATATTCCTCCGCCAGGAGGACCATGGCCAGCTGGTCGGCGAAGGCCGCCGACGCCAACCACACCCGCGAGTGGGGAGGTGGGGGGTTAGGGTAGTGAGGGGATTGTAGGGCTGCGGGGCAAGAGAAAAGGATGTGCTCTACATTTGCATACGTAGAGGGGCAGTTGGGACATGAGGGGTCTGAGCGGTAACGATAAAGGTATAGGCGTGCTGGAGTGATCAACGTGTTGAGCTGGATGGCCCTGAGGGTGCGTACTTGGGCAGTGGAGAGACTAGGGTGTGGGGGCGGAAGCGTCTGCAATGAATGCCGGAGGTGTTTGTAATGCTGCTTCAGAGTTTTCTTATAAAAGTGTGCCTCGTCCGCTATGGGCGGGCAAGGCCAGGGGATCGTCGGCGCCCAGCTATTAATCTCGCGGTCAAGCTCATGAGCGAGCTTATTGCCGACAATCCCCGCATGACCTGGCACCCACACCACAGTAACCAAAGCAGGGGAGAGAAGGGAGAGAGCATCATAAAAGTTGTCATGAAGATTATCGGGAAGTCTGTTGTCGCGAAGAGCCCTGATTGCCGCCATGGAGTTAGAAGGGTTAGTTCGTGCGTCGCGTGAAAGATCGCGGCCAATTCAAGGGATAGAGAAGAAGTAGGAAGTGAGAAGGGGCCAGCGGTGGAAGTGATGGGAATGCCAAGGGGGGTCGGCATTGTCACACAAGCAGTGGAGCCATGAGTTTGGTAATACGCTGCATCGACATAGCATGTGACAGTGTCCGGTGGAAAAGGGGCGTGGAAGTGAGCGTGGGCTTGTCGTCGTCCCTCATGAAGATGTGGGTTCATATTAGAGGGAATAGGGGCACAGCGGAGATTGCTGGAAAGAGGTCGTTGAGGGGTGTACAGAGGAAAGTCAATGGGCCGGAGGCCAGCCCGCTGCAGTAGCCAATGACCCTGCGCAGAGCTGGATAGGTGGCCAAGTTGTCGATCCCTATGGAGGCGCAAGAGCTCTGCAAGGGGAAGAAATAGGCCTGTTGCGTATAGTTTGGCTGTGGATGCGTGTGTCGGAAGATGTTATATATCTGTGACCTGTTGAAGGAGGGAAGTAGCACCAAGCTCGGAGAGATGCTTTTGGATTGTGGGGAGAGGAGCAGGTTGAGGGCCAAGGAGGGACCGGAGGATCAACCAGGCTGATTTAGTGTGGAGGGAAGAGTTGATAGAATCGCATATGCGATTCCAATTTGTTGTCTCAAGGATGGAGCAGTGAGTTAGTATGTCAGTGTTGAGTGTGTCTAATGTGTGTCTAAGCTGGATGTTGTTAGGTTGGGTACGGATGCGACTATGGAGGCGTTTACGGCGTCTCCAGAGACGCATGAGGTGTGGGTCAGCGTGGCCCGACGGGGGGTTAGCTTCTGTAGTGGTGGTTCGCCATCACTACAGAGCCAGCCATCCGGCTGGTTCGCCGTAGCGAGTCCACCCACACATCATAGTTGGGAGTTGACTCCTGGACTCACAGGCGACAAAAGAGGTCCCAGTTGGTCTGGGTGATGCGTTTTTTAGGTTGTGAGTGAGGGTCAGTTTAATTTCAGTTATGTGATGGTCGGATAGGAGGGTGTCCGGAAGGACTTGCCAAGTCTCTGGAGGATTGTGGCGATGGTGAAAGGTGAGGTCAGGTGTTGTATGACGTTTTGCGTTTCCATCTCGTGTGGGTGTGTCTGGTGTATTGACGAGTGTATATGAGTGCTGCACAGTGTGTGCATGAAGAAGGTGGCCAGGGCGCAAAGTGTTTGGGTAACCCCAGATGGTATTTGGGGCATTGAAGTCTCCGCCAAGAATAATGTCGCGGTGTTTTGGAAAGGATAGAAGAAAATGAAAGAGAGGAGAGAGAATTGTGGTAGAATTTGGGGGATTATAGACGTTCACAAGTGTGAGAGGTGGGTTCGGGGGGTCTGGGTAATACGAAATGGCTGTTACATATGGAAGTAATGTGGATGGAACATCTTCCACTTCATAAGCGATATCCCGGCGAATATAAACGGAAGACAGCGGTGCGGCAGAGTCGGCGTGCAGAGCTCGGTAGCCTGGGATGTTTTTGGCATGCCTTGTTTCTTGTAGTAGGATTAAGTGAGGTAGTGTGGTTTGCGTAAGGAGCCATTGCTGTAAGGGGGTGCGGTTTGTGGAGAGGCTACGGCAGTTCCACTGAATTATTGTGATCGCCATGATGCTTGTTATTGGAAGGGTTAGGTGGAGTGAGAAGGGTGGCGGGCTTAATTTTGGGGGCCAGGCCTACTGATGAAGTGGGTACGGGGTGGGTGCGCTTGAAGGGGTGGTTCTTGTCTTCCATAGGGCCTGGGGCATCATTAAATGCTTTATTTATGGTGGAGTTCAGATTGTCAAGGGACTGTGTGAGGTTTGAAATGAGCGTCTCGAGGTTGGAAGTACGTTGGTCTTGTGCCTCGATACGTGCTTGTTGCATCTCAACGAGGGATGTGAGTGCGGTTACGCGAGAGGTAAGCTCTGTCAGCCGCAGCTCCAGCTGTTCAACGCGGCAGGGAAAGGGGGAGGTTGTGGGTGCGGGTGCGGGAGTCGTCGGCGACCTTACCTGGTGTACAGGTTTCTGCAGGGGCGAATCTTGCTTGACTGGAGCAGGCGTGTGGTATTCCGCAGGCTTCAGTTGTGCACTCGGTGCTGGTTGAATCACAGGGGTTGGTGACATCTGGGTCAGACGCGGGTGCGGGCCCCCCCACTGGGCATGTGTAGGCAGTAGGCTTGACGAGGCGCGCACCTTGGATATAGATGAGGGACTGGAGGGTTTTACTGGGGGTTGTGACGTGTTCAGACACTTCCACTGCTGTCTGTGTAGGAGGCGCTGCTTCTTGGCGGCGTTGGCGCAGGCTTCATCCCGTTGCATCCGAACTGGGCATATTTCTGCAAAGGGAGTGTGAGGGCCTTGACAATGAAGACACCATGGTGAGCAGGAATGTGGTTCATCAGGCTGGCTGATGGGCGTGGAACAAGTGGGGCACAGGCACTGGTTTCCGGGGCAGGCACACGTGCGATGTTCATATTGCAGGCAGATAGTGCAATGATGGGCCCGGGGCTTATGGGGACGGCAGCGGAATTCGAGTCGTTGGTAGTACACGGAAAATGGAACGTGCATGCCGGCGAAAGTGATCAGGGCGGAGTTCGTATTTCCCATGTTTCGTTATGTCTCTTTTAGTGGGCGATAGAACACTGGACTTTTGTTAACTAGGGTTAACTGGGTTTATTAAGCATGGAGTACATAGGAATGGGTGTGGTTACATGGAGGTACAGAGAATAGAGTGAGTAGACGGGGCGGCTGACGAGCAGGGGAGGAGCAGGAGGGCCAGACGCAACTTGATACTTCGTCTGCTCCAAGTTCATAGACGAGGAGGGTGCCGTGAAGGAGGGAGTGGAGGTTTCAGAAGAGGCGCGCGGCCAGTGTGTACACTACTGTAAACAGTGTATGTAACGAATGGTGGCGCCATCTCCTGAACCTTCTTGTAACATCCTTCCTTTTTTGCAGACAACCCTTCAACCGATGACATAATCCTCGAGTCTCTTGGAAAGTTTCGTCGTTCTTGGAGGTCTGACGGGAGTGCGGTTTGTCTGGCTTGTCACGCTGGTATCTTCTGGTTGCGTTGTAGTGTCTGGCTTTTCGTGTTTATTATTATCGACAGTTGCAGAAGGTATCGGTCTGATAAATACTCAGTTCCTTCGCAGGACGCTGTCGCCAACTTGAACGTCATACGATCTTTCGTCAATTCCTCTTATTATTGTCCCTTTGACCCATGTCGCGCCTTTCAGTGGTCGAACTGTGACCCTTTGGCCTTCTCTGAGGCTAGCCAAATCCTTGGCTTGTCTGTTATAGTAATACGTTGTTTTTTGCCTTTTCTCCTTTCTTTTCTCGCTCACGTCGACTGTTTTGGGCTGCAGTAGCTCTGACGATGTTGGTAAAGTCGTTCTAGTGCGGCGACCCATGAGCAATTACGCAGGACTAACGTTTAGTTCTTGCAGCGGAGTGTTTCTGTAATCAAGAAACGTCATTTGTGGGTCTGAGTGGCTGTCTTCTGCTTTCTTGAGCAGCATTTTTGCCGTCTTTACGGCTGATTCAGCCATACCATTGGAACGCAGGTACCCGGGGCTTGACGTTTTGTGTTGGAAGTTCCAGCTTTTTGAAAAGTTGTAGAATTCTTCGCTGGTGAATTGTGGTCCATTGTCGCTTATCAGAATTCTTGGTGTTCCGTGTCGTGCAAAGTGAGACTTTAGTTTGAGTATTACTTGATTGGAGGTCATTGAATTCAGTTGGTCCACTTCCCAAAAGTTGCTGTAGTAATCCACTGTGATCAAGAAGTTCTTTCCTTTAAATTCGAAGATATCGCATCCAACTCGCTCCCATGGATAGCTTGGTTCTGGATGAGGAGAGAGTGTTTCTCGTTGCTGAGAGTGTGCGTGCTTTTGACATATTTCGCACCCTGCGATGAGGTCTTTTAATTCTGCATTCATTCCTGGCCAAAAGACACATTCACGAGGGCGTCGTAGACAGCTCTCAATCCCGAGATGTGATGAGTGGAGTGTTGCTTTGATCTCACCTCGCAGAGACATTGGGACAATTAGACGTGATCCCTTGAAGATGAGATTGTCTTCAACTGCAAGCTCATCTCTGTATGGGAAGTACACGTGCATGTCTTGGGGTAGTTGACGCTTATCTTGTGGCCAACCTGACAAGATGATTGCTTTCAACCTTTGCAGTGATTCATCTCTCTCAGTCGCAGACCGAATCTTCTCCAGGGTTTCTTTTCTCACAGGAAGGTAGTGTACGACGTTGACGTTTTCCAGTTATTGTTGATTGCTTTCGTTGGGAAGGAACGCTTGTGACATTGCGTCAGCCAAAAGTAATTCCTTGCCTGGTCTGTGCTCGATGACAATGTTGTATCTTTGCGTCTGAAGAATCATGCCTTGTAGTCGTCTTGGAACTTGATCCAATTGTTTCTTCAGGATCGCTTGAAGGGGCTTGTGATCGCTGATGATCTTTGTTTCTCTTCCGAATGTGTACTGGTGGAACTTGTTTAATGCAAACACGATAGCCAACATTTCCTTTTCAATTTGAGCATAGCGTATTTCTGTCGGTGTAAGTGCTCTGCTGGCGAACGAGACTGGTTGTCCGTCTTGAAGGAGAACTGCTCCGAGTCCAAGATCGCTTGCGTCACATTGAATTTCTAGCGGCTTTCGTGAGTCGAAATAGGCCAGAATTGGAGCTCTTGTCACAGCATCTTTTGCTTTCTGAAATGCTTCTTCTTGTGGTTTTCTCCATTGCCATGGTGTGTCCTTGACAGCGGGTTCTCTCAATGGCTCTAATACACTCGATATTTTCGGCAGAAATCTGGAGAGGTAGTTGATCATTCCGCAGAAGCGTTGAATTTCTTGGACATTGACTGGCTTTGGCATCTGTTCAATTGCCTTGATTTTATTTGGATCAACTTTTAGTCCTTCTTTCGTTAGCACGTGTCCTAGGAAGACAGTTGATGAGGCTCTAAGCTGCGTTTTTTCTTTGTTGAGACGAATTCCAATTTGTCGGCATCTCTGGAGTAGACTCTCTAATTTCTTGTCATGATCTTTGACAGCATCTTCATTTTTACCCACTCCAAAGACAAGAATGTCGTCTGCAACGCAGAGAACTGCGCTCAGTCCTTCAAGTGCCACTTGAAGTCTTTTCTGGAAAATTTCGCTGCTTACCGCAAGTCCAAACGGCAGGCGGAGCCATCGGTAACGACCTTTTGTTGTTTGAAATGTGGTCATAAAGCTTGACTCATCATCGAGAGAACATTGCCAATACCCTTCTCGCAAATCTATTTTTGAGAAGATTTTTGCTTTGGCAAGGTCGGGTAACACATCATCGAGGATGGGCAATGTGTGACGTTCTCGTTCGAGAGCCTCGTTGAGCGCTTGTGGGTCAATGCATATTCACATTTCACCATTTTTCTTGGTTGCAAGAACTAATCTGCTCACCCACTGCGTTGGCTCTGTTACGCTTTTTATGACACCTTTTTTTTCCAGGCTCGCCAATGTTTGTTCTAATCGCGGTTTAATGCTGACAGGTGGGGGGGGGGGGGGGGGGGCACTCTGCAACTTGTTATCGCTTTCGGAACAGCATCAGGCTTAGTCACCAAGTGTACTTTTCCCGGGAGTGTTCCTAGAGTGTCTCCAAAAACATCTGGGTATTTTTCCACTATGTGATGAGTGAAATCCTCTTCTGGTATTTCATCGATTCCAGCCACAAGGTTGTAGTCTATAGTTATCAGACCCATTTTCTCAGCTGTCGATCTTCCGATCAGAGGAGTGAAGTCATCTTTAACCACTACAAATGCTACAGGATGTATCTGTCCATTTGCGGTTGTAACTTCTAGTTGCGCCTTGCCTGAACAGTGAACCTTGCTTCCATTCCACGTTCGCAGTGTTGTGCACAGCTATATCTGCTGTAGCTTGACGTGTCTAGACGGGATGACATCCACAGCTGCACCGCTGTCCACTTGAAATTTCACTTGTGTTCCGTTCACTCTCAGAAACGTGTGGACTGAGCTTACTTTGTTGCTTTGAACTGCCAGTATGGTTTCATCCTCACTATCTACTTCCAGGCCAGCAGCTACCTTGCTGCTTTTACAAGCTGCTGCGAAGTTATTTCGTTTTTTGCACTTGCTGCATGTTTGTTTCCAAGCTGGGCATGCTCCTCTTTTGCGCTCATGGCTACCACCGCAATACCTGCATTTTGGTATGTTAGATTTTTGTGGCTTTCCTTTTGCGCTTTTCGAGTTGGCATTGGTGCGATGGACAAATTTCTTTACTGCGTGCACGGTCTCGTTGCTTGGTGTAGTACCCTCTTTAAATACTTTCATTTGAATTTTCGTAGCTTCGTGTGCTCGACACACCTTTTCAACCTTCTCTAGGGTCGGATCTTCCAGCTTGAGAATGTCTGCACGAGCCTTTTCGTCATAGATACCACAGACGATCTGGTCGCGAATCATTTTTTCTCTTTCGTTTCCGAATCCACAGTCGCGCGCTTTGAGCTTCAAATCTGTTACGAAGCTGTCGAACTGCTCTTCCTCCCGTTGCATGCGAGTTCGGAAGACGTATCGCGAGTACAGCTCATTGTGCTTCGGTAAGAAATGCGTGTCGAGGAGGCTGATGACATAAGCATAGTTAAATTCTGGATATGGCCTTTCCGTAGTTGGTTCCCCGAAGTCCAAAGTGTTGTAGATATCAAGCAGTGAAGAACCACTGACGGTCAAAAGGAGTGCTACTTTTCGGTCAGATGGTGCTCTCGCTGTGTTAGTTGCTTTGAGATACAGCGTGAAGCTCTGCTTGAAGGCTTGCCATTGTTCCGCAGCGTTTCCTCTGGAGTCGAATTTCGCAGGTGCAGGAATCTTCTCCATTGCTGATGCGCTGACGTTAGAACTAGTTCACTTCTGACACCATGTTTCGTTATGTCTCTTTTAGTGGGCGATAGAACACTGGACTTTTGTTAACGGGGGTTAACTGGGTTTATTAAGCATGGAGTACATAGGAATGGGTGTGGTTACATGGAGGTACAGAGAATAGAGTGAGTAGACGGGGCGGCCGACGAGCAGGGGAGGAGCAGGAGGGCCAGACGCAACTTGATACTTCGTCTGCTCCAAGTTCATAGAGGAGGAGGGTGCCGCGACGGAGGGAGCAGTTTCAGAAGGGGCGCGCGGCCAGTGTGTACACTACTGTAAACAGTGTACGTAAGGAATGGTGGCGCCATCTCCTGAACCTTCTTGTAACAGCGGGCCAGTAGGATATCGGCTTGATAACTGTCTAAATCACGCAGAAGTTCTTCTTGGGTAGCGTCAGGGGCAATTCCGTGGATAACCCCCGGCACGAGGTGGTTGGAGCTGCGAGGTATGGAGCTACGGCATATATGCGGCCAGCGAGCATGATACTCTCAACGCTGAGAAGGCGGCTGGCGAGTTCTATGTGGTGGGTCTTGAGTATGGCGAGGCGGTTGCGATTGCGTAGATGGACTGAAACGTCGGCACAAGTATGCGCCGGGAGCTTTGCTGCTCGTATGAGAGCTGGGAGAATGTCCAGCAGCTGGGCGGAGGTGGCGGAAGGTAACGCTGGCAGGTGGACACAAGCCACATGGAGGCCAAAACTTGGGCGGGCAGCAAGTCTAGGCTTTCGGACATTTCCGTGCGTTGTCCATTCTCCTTCAGGCTCATCCAACTCGATAGGGGTTGGAGTGGAAGTGGGATCTAACGTCGGCGTCTCGTCAGCCATGCCGGCACGCAGCAGTGGTAGGGTAGGGCTAGCGAGGCCGTCACCGCTTCAAAACTTGAAGTGGCCGAAGACAACAATTCGTGGGAAACAGGGAGAAGGCAAAGAAAAAACGCGACAATTTTGTCGAAAACAGAGTGAAGGAGATAAAGGAGAAAACGAAACTGTCAGAGTGGAATTACGTTGCAAGTGAAGAAAACCCAGATGATTTTATGGCTAGAGTTGTAAGCGCAGAGCGTCTGATAAACTCAGAACTATGGTGACATGGTCCAAAATGGTCAGTTCTGAAAAAGAAAACTACAGAACAAACCGAAGCAGAAGACGACACTGAGCATGGTGAAAGTTATGCGATTAGCACATGCACCTCAAATGCAGCAGTCACAGCTTGGGTTCTCAGGTATATCCGGAATATACGAAAAAAGAGACCAATCATCGGAGATCTGAGTTTTGAGGAACTGAAGAATGCTGAGACGACAATAATCAAGCTAGAACAACAACACATACGAGAAAGCATCATACAGAGCAAGAGCATTCCTACGAAGACAACAAGGATGTTTCTTCATGGTGCGGAAGTCTTTGAAGACGATCAAGGTCTGATAAGACACAAAGGTCGGCTACTTCAAAGTGGATTATCATACAACGAAAGACATCCTATTGTGCTGCCAAAGTGGATGGCTGGTACAAAGCTGCTGGTACGCCATATCCATCAACTCAGGCTGCATGGAGGAATAAGCGTCACATTATCACAGCTTCGAACTAAGTACTGGAAGACAGCTCGTGAAGAAGACAATTCATGGATGTCTGAAGTGCTAACGATTTGACGCCAGACCACTGCATTAAGAAACAGCCCCACTTCCTGCTGACAGAGTCAATGAGCGACAACCATTTGACGTGATCGGGGTAGATTTCGCGGGTCCGTTACTTATAAAAGACGCGATGAAAGGCACTACAAAACAGTATGTTGCAATATTTGTATGTGCTACTAGACGAGCTGTACATCTCAAAGTTGTAGACAACACGACAACAGAAGCATTCTTACATGCATTCCGAAGATTTACAGCGAGACGAGGGCTATGTTGCATCATTTACAGTGACAATGTAAGGACGTTCAAGAAGGCCAACAGAGACATCAATCGTATGATTAAAGAACTACAGGAAGAAGTCTCCAAAAGAGCAAGCCAAGGAGATCAGATCAAATGGAAGTACATCGCAGAACAAGCGCCTTGGTGGGGAGGCTTTTATGAAAGGATGGTACGAAGCATGAAATCAACAATGAGGAAAGCTATTGGAAAAAGACTTATCAAGAGAAGAGATGCAAACCCTAGCAACTGAAGTTGAAGCTGTCCTTAATAACAGACCGTTGACCTATGTATACAGCAAACTGGATAAGCCTCTAGCTATTGTGCCGGCTGATATAATGGGTGGAAAGCATAGGATCAAAGACAGTACAGAAGGTGAAAAAAAAATCAGCATAGAAGAAATGTGGAGAAATAAGCAAAGAATTACGAAAGATTGGTGGAAAAGATGGAACAAGGAATATCTGAAAGAACTCGGAGAGCAGTGTAACACAAGAAAGCAAGAAATGACAGTGAACTAAGGAGATATCGTTTTGATCGGTGCACATACTCCTAGATCCTTCTGGAACCTGGCTAAGGTCATTGAAGTATATTCTGGAGTCAACGGGAAGCCGCGCTCCTGTCTCTTAAAATCCAAAGGAAAGCTTGTTCGGAGACCTGTTCAACACCTTTACACACTCGAAGGTTGCTTCCACTGATGAGAAGGAAACTTCGCGGCCGGAAGCTATTGAAACTCATGGGAGCAGACAAGACGAGAAAGAAGAAGACGGCGGGCTCCAAAGGCGCGCGTGCTAAGAAAGCAATAAAGAAAAAAAAAAAGAAGAATCTTGATTTCGTTCGCTTCGAACGCAGCTGTCTCATGTCGTTTCTGCGACACCCGCCTTTTCCTTTGATCGGCATGGCCACTGCTTCTAGCCTTCATGATCGAGGTGGTGCTCCCGGTTTTCATAATCATCGATATCATCGACTTCACGAGCTAGTACTTCTTCGAGTCTTGCAAAATTTGTAGTTTCGTCTCAAGCGGCGCACCTCCAGCTGCTTCCACGGTGCAATTCTGCGCTCGATGAGAGAGAGAGTGGGAGGGAGTGCCCCTCGCTTATGGCTTTCTTCCCCCCCTCGCCCCCTCCTCTTCTATGGACGCTTGCACGACCGCTGGCGACATGGGCGCGAAACAGCTGGCGCCATCTTGTGCACGCTGTACCAACTTGCGATGCTCTCCGTGGCTTTCACAATTGGCGTGCGGGCGAAATGCGCTATGCGGTAATGGCGGCAGATACGAACTCGTGTAGGCAAACTTTTCGCGCCGCCTTGGTTAAGGGTAACTTAGAAATGCAAATTTCACGATTATTCTGCATGAAAAACACCACCCAGAAGCAAAATTTCAATCGTTATATCCGTTATGCAGTGAATAAAATCGTTATAATGGGTTTTTTTTTCTCATAGCCCTAATGTAGAAGTTGATGCTCTTAAGTAGACTCATCATTATAACCGATATATCGTTATATGTGGTATCATTATATGTGGACTGCACTGTACATGGCTTACAACATGGTTGATACCATACAAGCTCAAGCAAAATAATGGTCTGAGCACAGTGGGCATTCTTCTGCGTGAACATGCCACATGGCTTTCAGTGCAGTAAGGCCATTGAAAAGAAGGGGAAGGCCTTGAGCATGTTGAAAAGGGGAGAGCCCTCGGTTGAAGTGGAGCAGGCTCTGTCGTAGGGGGCAGATGAAGGCCTTCAAGCAGAAAAGAAGTTCGCATCACCTTGTTGTATTCTTTTGTGCTCACTGCCTCGTGTCTCGTTACCTCACGACATTTCCACTTTCCTTCTTAACAGGCAGTAGTACTGATAGCAGACAACAGCCATTCTGTTATAGTCGGCACGTACAGCGTATGATTGCCATTTACTCTATTAATGTAAAGCGCATTAAACATCTTTCGTAAAAGATTTTGCAGTGCCTCTAAAGAACAGCACATCAGCTGTGACACCACTGCAACATGTTACTCGAAAATTGGAATGTTTGTTACCAACAGAGTCGGTACGGTGGAGTAATATAGTGCGCCCATTGTAGTTGTGGCCGTACCGCAGAGCCAGAGAGGCCAGTGTGCCAGCCCAGGGGATAAGGCGGCCCAGTTACTGTTCTGTCACTTCTAAATTCGTGGCCCCAGTGACACTGAAATTTAACATTGACATGTAGCAGAAGCCCTCTACCATGGTGTCCCAGTCCTCCCGCAAGTGTAACAGCGCCTCAAGTGTAGAAACCAACTGATTTTACTTCTTCACAGCAGCAAATAACACAGGGTTCGCACAGCCCCTTGAAATCCTTGAATATCCTTGATATTGACAGTATAAGTTCAAGGGCCCTTGAAAGTACTTGAATACCCGTGGGCTCCTTGTAATCCTTGAAAATCCCGTGGGATTTGTTCCGCTAGAGGAAATTAACGATGTACCTCCGCAAGTCATGCTGATATTTAAGGCCCTTTCGCTTACGAATGCCCATGAAAACAAGCTGTGTTGACTAAAGGGCAACATCAGGAAGTTTCGGTTTTAAATCTCGCAGCCCCTAAGTCGTCTGGCAACTAATATGCATTGGAAATCCAATCCAATGCGAGACATATCGCTCGCTCGGCTTGCGTATAGTGCCTAGAATATACTCTTGTGTGCCGTCCACCGAGAGTCTCCAACGCGGGACGGTGGCGCGGGCTGTGATGCCTGCCGCCGCGGGCCACCAGACGGCGATGCCTGTCGGCATCATGCTAAATCCTGCGGTGTTCGACTCGCGTTCGTTTGCGATGCGTTGATTGCTACGCGTCGATTGCAATGCTTAGTTCATTTCTCGCCTTGCTGCCGCTTTCGTTGCAGTCTTTTCTTATTGTGAGTGGGTTTTTTGCATCTATGTGTGCACTCGTCTGTCTAAAGAAACTTTGAACAGGTCGCGAAACCGCGATTTCCCAGAGACGCGGAAAGAAACGGCTCATCTCATTACCCAGCGCGTCCGCAGACCCCGAACGTATTGCGGATTGGGACAAGAACATAAGAGGCAGATCGCCGGGCAAATGGGGAGATTCGCGCCGTGTCTTGCCTGAAGTCCGCCCATGTCTCAGCATGGTCCGGCACAGTCTCGAAGTGCAGCGCACCAAGCGGCCGGCGGCGGCAGGCATCACACTCGGTGCTACCGCGACACCCGCTCTCGGCACACTAGTATGTGTCTTTTAGGTACTATAGTCGGGCCGTTTGTCGGCTTCGTGCGCGCCATTTCAGTGAAGTTCGCGTTTGCGTTGTGTGTTTACTTTGACAAGATGCCAGGCGGGAAGTGCAAGTTTCAGCCTGCGTGGCTGCAACATACGGACTATCGTCACTGGGTGAGACCGGAACCAAGCGATCCTTATCGAGCAATGTGCGCATTATGTCAGAAGACGGTCGACATTGCAACGATGGGGGAATCTGCCTTGAAGAGCCACCAGAAAGGCGAAAGGCGACGAAGTTTCCGTCGAACAGCCAAAGAAAAAGAAGCGGAGATAACAGCTCTCGAAAGATAAATTAATGCGAAAATAGGGCTCCTTTCCTAAGTCATGTGAGGAAATAAAATTACGCTAACACTCCTTGAATTCTTCCTTTTTGCATCCTTGAAATCCTTGAAATGTCCTTGAATTTCCAGCCAAATATTGTGTACGAACCCTGATAACAAGCTGTGAACATACTTCAATGAAACTGTGGTCTGTGAGAATGCTGTCGATTCGACATTGGGCCTCTTCGATTATCTGTCCCTGACAGTCCCGGACTACCTGAAGCAGTGTTTTCAGCCAATGAGCGTTGCTTGTGCAGCCTCTCGAATAGTCTGGGACTGTCAGAGAGGGATAATTGAAGAGGCCCAATGTTTGTGTGGTCCTGGCTGACATGTGGGCTTCTTTACTACTCAGCTGCCCATTGTTTAGTTTACCCACATTGCCACATGTGAACTCACACTAACAGCTAGGGAAGAAAGGCACGGTCACCAAACCGGGCAATGTTCGCAAAAAGAAAAGCTTTAATGTTTTCCAAACCTTCATATACTAGAACTGAGCTGCAATCAGTGCTGGCAGACTAATTTAGCGTTCCCTTTAATAAGAGCTAGTAGACAGTATCTTGATTTTTATGTACCTATGTTACTGATAGTTCACTGCATTTTTGTTAAGCAATGCTAGAAGACTCTTGAGCACATGCAGCACCATATCTTCTTGCCCAAAATTTGTAAGCATTAAATTTTGTGGAAAGGGTTCTGATATTCGATTCAGTATTCGTCTCTTTCTGTCTTGATTCAATTAAACATTTCATTCGTAATCTACGATTCAGTATTCGCACACACCGAGTAAATTGTTTCAACTGCCTGAGTGCACAATACCTGTTTTAGTGTATCAGTTAGCTTTGAACCAAAGGTCAGGATGAGAAGTTGATGTCTTTTGCATCATTCAAGTCAATTTCATCATTCAAGTCATTTAATTTTGCATCATCCACACCGTCTTCGAACTGTGGTACAGTAGACTTCCATTAATTCTACTCCGGTTAATTAGATTTTTCGGTTAATTCAATTCCGATTGCATCATCCACACCATCTTCGAACTGTGGTACAGTAGACTTCCGTTAATTCTACTCCGGTTAATTAGATTTTTCGGTTAATTCGATTCTGATGGAAGATCCTGGCCGGCACTAATGCATTTCTATGGGCCCAAACTTTCATTATTTCAACCCTAAAATTGGCCTTTGCCGGATAATGTGTCTGTCCTGTCAGGGTCGATTTAACAGAAGCCTACTGTACTCGCCACATCTTATATTTGATGTTACGGCATCCACGCTCTTCAGAATGTTGGAACTGTTAGTTGTTGCCACTGCTATGTCACCAGCCGTGGAAATAGCCAGGGATGCTAAGTATGATAACCTCTAACTCACAACTGCTGGAACAATGCACATGTTTACTG
The DNA here is from genome assembly GCF_013339745.2 of Dermacentor silvarum. Lineage (NCBI taxonomy): Eukaryota > Metazoa > Arthropoda > Arachnida > Ixodida > Ixodidae > Dermacentor > Dermacentor silvarum. Next base: position 15,377,674 of record NC_051159.1, read on the forward strand.
ATTTCCCACCTCTTTACCCAGGTGTGAGCAGAAAAACAAGTGCAATCCCATGACATAATAAGGAGTAATAGTGCAGCTTCTGTAGGAACTCTTTAATGTTTACCCCATGCAATGATTCATCTAATTGTGTTGTCTGCCTAATATAGCAACCTTCATAGATTACAGGGAAATAGTGTAGGAATACAATGACGAAGTGAAGCACAAAGAATACGGCACTGTATCTTTTAAATTAAAACAAATGTTTAACTTGCTCGTGGATCGGTCTTTATACCGACCATCACGACAAAACAAGAAAACCCAGGCATAGATACTGCTCCCTTATTCAAATCATGAATGCCCATTGATGATGTTTTATAAAAATGCCAGCTCATTTTCACACGAACTTACAGAGAAGAGCTTGCGCATTTATTGCCCTCACATGCTATTTTGGCATCCTCAATTGTCTTTGAAGCTGCTACGCTGTCCTCATTGTATTCCTATGGTCTTTCCCTGTAAATGAATAATTAACAAGCCCAACTTGAAGTGCTGCTGATCCAAATGGGACTAGGAAGTGGCCGGTGTTCCGTCTTTATTGACACATGTACATTGCTTACGGTATTTTGGTGAGTGTTTGTCACCCACTATCCTCTTTTACAAAGTTATCGCTCTGTGCTCCACCGAGACAGATGCTGCCCTTAAAAGGGGTCGCTATTGAGGTCACCATAAGGGTCAGGTGCATGCGTGCTGGCTGGTCAAGTTTGAATTATCCGGTGAAGGTCAATTTTAGGATCGAAATCACGAAAGTTTGGGCCCATAGAAATGCATCGGCGCCGGCCGGGACCTTCAGATGAGATTGAATTAACCGAAAAATCGAATTAACCGGAGCCGAATTAACGGAAGTTTACTGTAGTAGTGGTGTACATTCTTGAACGAACATGGGCATTACCAATTACGCTGAAATGCACAATGAGTCACATATAAATAGCTGACGTACTTGAGCCGTAGATCAAACTTTGACGACTGTGCTTGCCACCATCATTGTGCTTTGTCTGTTACTTGTTATTTCTTGGCACAAGTTCGCCATGAAGAGTTGGTTTCGTGACTCACAGTTTTGGTATGGCATGGTTCTTCACCATCACCACAATACGACATTATAAACTCTTTTCTCTGCAACCAGGACCAGTTGGCCTCAGAGAAGGAATTTGAGCTGCTCCGCGAACGGAAGGCACGCGAGGCTGAAGAGGAGCTTCGACGCTCCGTCCAGGAGCGAGAGGAGGCCCTGCAGGCGCACGTCCGGCAGCTGGAGAAGGAGCGTGCCAAGGTCGAGCAGAAGGTCACCGACCTCACCCGGAGCAACGAGCAGTACGAGCAGGTGGGATGCTTTTGCACGAAGGTCCACTCTTGAGAAGAAATACCAGTCTGCCAAGGATTCACAAAGGTGTCATTATGGATAAATGGCTTCTTTGTCCTAGAACGAGCTGTTGAGAAAGTGGCCAAAAGACAGAACTCAATAAGAGAGCAAGTACAGTGACTGAATGATTATTTGGACTGATACAATTTAGACCGCTTATAACGTAAGTCGCCGGAGTCGCGAATATCCGCACTATAAGCGGTACCGCACTATAACCAAAACAACTATTTTATTGCGATAATGGACACTCCAGGCGCATTTCTGCCATCGCTGTTACCGTGCTCCATGTTCCGTATTCACTTACTAAATAAATTAACAAGCACGGTGTCACGCGCGCACAGGCAAACATGAACACATCTCGCTTGTTGACCGCGGAAACGAACTGTCAAAACGCTCGAGTGACGAAGTGCGGCTAGGGAATTAACCTTCGTGCTATCATGCCTCTCACTTCAACGTGAGTGGCGAAAACACGGCGCGCGGCGGACTTTTCCCGTCGCATATTGCTTTCAAGATAGGGCCAAGGCGATCGTATCGGCGAAGTGGATCGTCGCAGATTACGTCCTGCTTCGGTCCACTGAAACTGTTCCGCATTGCTTTGCTGGCAAAAATCCTCTCCTTCTGTTTCCGCCAGTCCCGAATGCAAGTTTCGCATTCTCCAAACGCCCGTGATGCGGCCCGATTTCCATCTGTCTCCGCACACATGATCACTTTCCTTTTAAATGCGACATCATGATGAACTCGGTACTTCATGCTGATAGAACAGACGCAGAGAATGTGAAGACAGATGGTAGACTATTGCCTAAGCCCGTGTACTGCACCACATGGAGGAAGCTATGATAGCGAGGCTCGAGAGTAGCTAGGCTCGACGCGCGTGCGAGGCGGTCATTTCGAAATGCCGATGGCTATATGATAATGCAGATTTAGGGTCGTACTCGATTATAACGCGCACGCAATTTTTGGACCTGTTTTATTGGAAAAAAAGTGCGCGTTAGATTCGAATAAATACGGTATTTTTGGCTTGAGGGGAACGCTTGCCGTCGAGGTTAACTGCCAAACTTTCAGGCAGCCGCACTGTAACCGGTATTTCGTGTCCCGCAACTGCACTATAAGCGATACGCGTATACATAGAGTGCTATGGGAAAATTAACGGGAGTCTGAAAATACCGTATTATATCCGGTCCTGCACTGTAAGCGGTTACACTATAAGTGGTCTATACTGTAATTCGAACAAGCTCGAATATTCGGACAGCTTCGCGGCACTCCCACTGGCCCCATAAGCTTAATGCATATGGACGAGTGAAATTTTAGACAGCTTACAGTATGCCGTTCGATAATTCAGACTCCACCTGCATGAACACCTGCTAATTTGGCCACCAAGTCAAGTAAATAGAGCACTATTCTTGTTTTGACATGCATCCGGCATGTCAACGAACCTCTTTCAATGAATCTCTTTCACGCCGAGATGGGTTGCTGTAGATGCGCTGCTGTTCGTAGAAACTTTTTGAAGCCAACTTCCAGCACTCGGTATGTGCCGCTTGGTCTTTGCTGGTCTTCAACGAAGCTCTTTGACACCAACTTGGGTCACTGAGGATGTGGCAGTAGGTGTGTGCCATTCTTAATGAACATCTTTGGCGCCAACTTGGGTTACTAGTATGTGCCGCTGTAAGCATGCCACTCTACAATACCTTAAACTTCTCCATTGCTGAGAGGAATCGAACACACGTCACAAGCGCTCCTCAAGGACAGCAGTTAGATCGATAGATTATCTCAATTTATCTGCCAGGAAATTTGTCACCATTTTGTGTGAGCCAATATTTCCGAAATTGGCATTTTTATTTCAAAGGGGTCAACGACCAGCCATGATGCTGCAGGTCAAGTCGAGCCGCAACCACGCTACAGATGAAATGACGCTTGTCATTCTATCTTGTGCTTGAAGCCTGTGATAGCCTGTGTGCTTATGTCACACATTTAACCGAATGGCGCGACCGATAAAAACCAGAACTTGTCGAAACTGTGCAGTGAGCACAACAGTCGGTAATGGGGAGCAATAACTCTGGCCTGCTCCGTATGTTTTGTACAGTAGAACGCCGCTGTTACGTTCCCGTGTGCTGCGTTTTCCCGGCTGTTACGTCATTTTCGGCCGGTCCCAGCATAGCTCCCATAGGACCCAATGCATTGGTAAGCCCGCTGTTGCGTCGCAACTGTGGGACCGTTCTTGCATTTTCCATTGCAAACTGCCACCACGCGCCGGCCCAAGCATCCATGTTGACTTTGCATGTCGCTTGCCTTGGTGCCTTGACGATGGGATTGGCCGCCCAAAGTGCCCGGGGGCGATATCTATGACGTATTTTTGGTTTCCGCCAGCAAAAGCATGGCCTTTGAGATCGGTATTTGCTATCTAAAGATGGTGTCTGTGACGTGTTGGGGCCCTAAAATTGGTTTTGGCGCATAGCTGTTCCGTATAAAGTCGAAGGGCGATAACGCCGTTGCCGCACACCGTATTCTGTATGTGCGAGAGAAAGCGTGCGAGGGGAGCCGACAACCGGGGCTAAATCTGGCACTCGCAAGAAACAAATGTGGGGAGGAAGCACGCCTTCTTCCATCGCGCTCGAGGCACAGGGGAGGGGGTTCTCTGGCGGTGGCCACGCGGGCGCCGTAACGCCGGCGCGGCGTTGTACTCTGGCATCAACTGCCTACTGCGCAGTCATGCTGGTTGTATCTTGAAGGCGATCTGCGTTCGGGGCAGAGTCTAGGCAGTGTAGGTGTGTGCGGTGGCTCGTAGCTTTGTGCGTGCTGTGTGTTCTCGGCGCTCAGTGTGCGTTGAAGGGATAGACAGCACGAAGCTCACATCGCTCGCTGCTGCTTCGGTACTCCCTCACGCCAGCGTTTTGATGGCGAGTGTCCGTGCTCATCGAGTGTGATGTGGTCATGTTTGCCTGTGTGCGCTAGCAGCATGCTTGTTAATGTAGTTAATAAGCAAATGTTTACAGTTTATACAGACGATAAAACTACTATCCTTACTTTGTATAGCTGTCTACTAATTTGCTATCACAATCGATGCTTCGACTTTCGGGCGAAACTGCGACTTTTTTTTTTTAAACGTAAGAATTAAAATAAAATTGTGTGCAGTTCATCACTTCTCAATTTTTCCTGTTTCTCGGCTATTGCGTTTCCCGGCTCTTATGTTTTTTTTCTTTACAGGTCCCATGAAAAACGTATCAGCAGGGTTCTGCTGTATTGTCAAAATTTATGTCACCTCTAACATGTAGCTGTGGTTGAATAATACAAAGTAGAAATTCTTACGTTATTATTTAAGGGTTACTATAGTCCACAAAATGTGGCACCACTCCAATTTTTTATTTTCGTAATTTTCTCGCTTGCAAATGCTCTGTTCTCGCTAAGAATGGCGAATTCATTATTACAGAAGCCTTATCTTTCAATATAGCTCAACTTAATATTTCTCTTTAGTGTCCCTTGAAACAGAGTATAGGAACAGCCAGCCACAACCGTGCTTGAATGCAGCAGCTGCTTTCATCTCGCATGTGATCTCGCACTGCACTGTGGTTACTGGAAACTGGGTAAAAGTTTACGTCATCTTGCTCTGTTCCGCTTGGGGCGGGCCTGTTTAATGATGGCACTCCAACAATCTGTGCCTTAAAAGAACAGCTGCAACTGGTAATCGACACGTTATCTCTCTTTTCTTTCTTTTGATCTGCAGAAGTTGAAGGAAAAGGACAAGGAATTGGCACGCATTATACAGCTGAACGAAGAGCAGAGGAGAGCTGACAAGGAGGTTCACAAGTATGTTTACCTTTTGTTTATCCATGAATGCTTGTGCTGACTTTTGCTTTCTTGTATGAGAAAACAGTCATGTGCTCTGACATCCATACTGGATGTGGCAGTGTGTGTGGCAATGTGGCAGTACAGTAGAACCCCGCTGTTACGTTCCCGGGTGCTGCGTTTTCCCGGCTGTTATGTTGTTTTCGGCCGATCCCGGCACAGCTCCCATAGAACCCAATGCATTGGTAACCCCGCTGTTACGTCGCAACTGCGGGACCGTTCCCGCATCATACGTTGCGAACTGCCATACCGCGCCGGCCCGAGCGGCCATTTTGACTTTTCATGTTGCTTGGCTTGGTTGCTTGACGATGGCATTGGCCGCCCAAAGTGCCGGGGGCGACAGTTATTACGTATTTTCGGTTTCCGTCAGCAAAAGTATGGCCCTTGAGATCCGTGTTTGCTATCTAAAGATGGTGTCTATGACGCGTCCGGCCCTAAAATTGGTTTTGGCTCATAGATGTTCCGTATTTATATATATGAAGTCCAAGGGTGATAACGCCGTCGCCGCGCGCCGCATGCTGTAGGAGTGAAAGCGTGCGAGGTGAGCCGACGATTGCGGCGCGCCTTCTTCCGTTGCGCTCAAGGCACCGGCGAGGGAGCGAGGGGGGAGTGATACCTGGCAGCGTTGTGCTCTGGCTTCAACTGCGTACTACGCGGCGGCGCGCGTGCCGTATCTTGAAAGCGATCTGCGTTGGGGGCAAAGTCTACGCAGTGTAGGTGCGTCGGCGGCTCGTAGCATTGTGCGTGCTGTGTGTTCTCTTTGCGTTGAAGTGATAGACAACAGCACGAAGGTCACTTCGCTCGCTTCTGCAGCGGCGCTTAAATTCCTCACCCCAGCGTTTGACAGCGCGTGTCCGCACTCATCGAGTGAGATGTGTTCATGTTTGCCTGTGGGCGCTGACACCATGTTTGTTAATTAGTTAATAAGTGAATGTTTACAAGTTTATACGGTTGATAAAACTACTATTCTTAATTTGTATAGCTCATCGCAATCGATAGATACTTCGGCTGTCGGGCGAAACTACTTTTTGTCACACGTAAGAATTAAAATAATATTGTGTGCAGTTCAACACTACTCCCATTTCTCAATTTTTCCTGTTTCCCGGCGCTTGCGTTTCCCGGCTCTTACGTTCTTTTTTTACAGTCCCGTGAAAAACGTAACAGCGGGGTTCTACTGTATTAGTATTGAATCGTTTTGAAAGCTAGTTCACCAATAAGTACAGAGGTGGAGTTTTAGTTGTCAGATAAAGCAAGAGGATCCTCTTTGAGCCTAGGACCGTGTGCTTTTGTAGCACCATATAATTCTGTCCTTCGAAAATTTAGTTCCACAAGATTTTTTGCACCTTCAAATTCATGAAAACCACACTGCTGCAGAATGGAATGAAAATTTTATTTACCCAGTGTGTTTTGTCAAGTTTCGAGAATGTGGACTCCATGTGAGAACTCTACAGCAGGGGTTCTCAAGTACAGTCATCCCATGGAACCCTGCTAAGCTCCATAAAGTGCCAAGGAACCCCCCCCCCCCCCCCCCTGAATTAACCGAATGTCGAGTTATCGAGGGTATCAAGAAAACAATAAACAAATACTTCACTACGTCATCGCGCTTCTATTTACTCAATGAATCGTCAAATCTTGTTTCTATTTAGCACAAGACCACTGCGGAAGCTGAAATTCTCTTCATCTCATGACTGATTAGCGCTATCAGCGGCGAAGGCCTCGCGACATCCTTCGCGACGCGTGTTTTCATCTGAGACGCGCATTGCACACCAACGGGCGCACATCTCGATTATTTTTTCGCCACTCAGCTGCTCGCCAACAAATTGTCCGTCCATCGCGATGTAGCTGGTGCTTTTTATCTTCGACAGCTTTGCACTGAATCAAAGCGAAACAACTGCGGCCGCTATCGACGATCATGGACGGCGACTTTACGGTTCAGAAGGCAGGCGGCTGAACGACGCGCGCATCGAGTGAAAACGAAACTACTATTTGCTGCAACCGCGGCGGACGAAACTGCGGTGGTTATCGACGCGATTAGAGATAGCGACTACACACTTCGCCATCAACGCGGTGTTGCGCGCGGCGATAAACGCAAGAATAAAGGCTTTAAAGGTTAGGCACGAAGCGCTTCGGCGTTGCTGTCAGTCACGTGCCGCTTACGATCGCTGCTGAGGACCACGGCGATGCGGACTACGCCGATTCGTTTCGGTTGGACGCTACGCTGTTCTTGCTCTTCTGCGGCACGCATTTGCGGCGCTCCGCGCATTTTTAAATTTTTTTTTCCTCCAACGTATACAGGTACGTCTACACTAGCGACAAAAACGCGCGCGACACGCCGCGCGCAGCGAGCGATGCTGTCGCGCGCGCTAAGATTCACGAAAAGCGGCAGCAACGCGCGGCAAATGCTCGAATGGGTGCGAGACCCATTTTTGCGGCAGCCGCAAAACGAGCACCAATCAGAAGCGAGCTGCGCAGTTGTGGTGCCACCTGTCACACAAGCAAAGAATCATAATGGATGGGCTCTGAGATCGAGCAGTGACGCGCACGTCGTAAAATCTCAGAGGCCATGTCCAGTCAAGGGGGCTGTTTTTGTTAAGCCTTCCCACACCGCCACCGAGACGTCGACGAAGAATTCGCCTCGCAATGGAGGCGTTTTTGGAAATCGTTCGCAGATATGCGTGCCTATATGACAAATCGAACGTAGATTTTAAGGACAAGGAGCTGCGTGCCAACCGCTGGCACATGCGGGAAAGCAGAGTGTGTGCCTGGCTCTCAGTGTCCCTGTACCGCCATATAGGGCGCACCCAAAACTTTCTCGTCCGCTTTCTGGCACGTCAACGTTGCACAAGAAAAGAACAAATAAGTATTATAATGTTCACAGCCACCAGTAGCTCCGCGTCCGTATCCGACATGGCTGAGCGTGGCCGGCAGTCGCGCAACGAAACACAGACACTTCCAATGGAACACGAAACCGGCAGAACGGAGAGCGCGTTGTCACGAGAAGTATCGAATGGAACGAGACAACGCGGCACTCCACGCGCCATTGCCGCGTGCCGCAAAACGCGAGTGTGGACTTGCCCGCGCCAGTCTGCCGCGCGGGCGCTTGCCGCGTGCGGCGTGTCGTGCGCGTTTTTGTCGCTAGTGTGGACGTACCTTACGTCAGTGCGCACACTATCGGCACCGACCCTATCTACAAATAGGAGAAACGCGCATGGTGGTAAGCTACGGCCTCCGAAATTCAAGTGTGAAAGCTTAGGCGCGCTGCCCGTTCTCAGAGGTTGGGTGGCTAAAAGCTGCTTGCGTATTTATTGCGCAGTTCGCGTGTTGTTGTTACGCACTGTGATGTGCTTTTTGACACTCGGGCATGGGTAATGGAGGTTCTTTCGATCAAGCGCACCTTGTGTTCGCCGTTTTAGACACTTGTTGAGAGCGGGACCAGGGAAAATTTATCAGTGGCTCGCGGAACCCCGAGCAGGGGCCTGCAGAACCCGTAGGTTCCGCGGAACCCACTTTGAGAACCCATGCTCTACAGGAATGATGCGTACAGTGAAATCTCAATATAACAAACTTTACGGGACCTCAGAAAATGCTTCATTAATCTGAAAGGTCGTTATAGTGAAAGCCCCAAAATTAACCATTCCGCCCATCAACCCATCAGTTGTTTTCATATGAACTTTCCACGAAAGCATCACTGTTGGCTCTCAGCTTGTGCTGTTTATGTTTTTTATAGATTCTGCCGTCACGCACCACAGAAGCACCGTATAGTGAGAGTGACACGTGTAAAAGAGACGCTGACACCAAGAAAAAATCACTCATGAACAGAAAGCTTAATGGCGCCTCCAAAGTGCAGTGTTTCTTGTTTGTTTCTTTTTCACATTCCTTGCTGGGGACCCCGCAACTGTCAACATATTCAAAGCACTAGCCTGTGTAAACCACAGAAATGGAGGCCGTGTGGCATCATTTACATTTCTCTGCTCACGTAGCTGGTATGGGCATAGAAATAAGCACAAAAGATGGAAGAGACGCACCTGCGTTGCTAGGTGACACTTGTCTGGGTTGAGCATGTGCTTGCAAAACCTGATGCATTGTCGCCTCCGCAACTGAAAAAAAAAAGTTTTTCTCCTCCCGTGCTGTTTCAGGTTTTTCGAGTCCATGCGGCGCGGCGTCCACTTTCTGTGCCTTCTCATCTGCTAGCCTACTGTTGCGGCTGCTGTGAAGGATACATTGAAATCTAAGAATCCCAGGATTTTGGAATAGTATTAATTCATAATACTGAGTCATTGTTAACGCGACATGGAAAGTGAATAAGAATCATTATTCCGAAAAGTTCTGTATTCTGAAGTTCACAGTACTATAAGCAATCAGCAGAGGATTTCGGAAAAGTTTGTTAATGCAGTGTTTGTACTAACAAGGTTTCACGGTACAATACATCAATTATTTTATATCTGCCATACTTGGAAAGTACCCATTCAGGCACTTGAAATATATACTGGATGAGAAAACAGTCATGTGCTCTGACATCCATACTGGATGTCAGAGCTTCTTTCATTGTGAAAAGCAATGAAAGAAGCGAACCTGCTACATTATGGAATACTGATGCAGCAAACACCCAGACACCCTTCCAGCTCATTTTACTAAAGCCCCTTACACGTACAGTCGAACCCACTTATAATGATACTGCTTTTAAGAATATATCGGTTATGTATGTTTTCTATGGTGAAATAACCCGCTTACTACAATGCCCCGTGCCGCATTATCGGTTTAGTTTGGCTACTGGGTGTCCGTGCCGAAAGAGAATGGAATGCGAAATCCTTGAAAAGAACAAAAAGAAATTAAGCCACCGCACGCTGTTTTCTAGCCTCCTCCGCATCACCAGCCTCGCCAGGCCTCGCGCGCCTCTCCCCCACGCCCTTCCACTCCTCCAAACACGAATGGGCTGCACCCATAGCTTTAGCGCTGCACCACCCTCCGAAACACGAATGGACCGTGCCAACTGCGTTGATAGTGCTGGCCGCGATTGCTTGCTGGCCGCTCAAACTGCGCAGTTCTGCTGACGAATTACTACGGATGTTGCACGGCGCACTTTTGATAGCGATCAAGCCCAATCCGGATCAAATTTCTCAGTCGTAATTGACCCCTTTGCGCAAACTGTGCGAGAGAGCCAATCGCAGACGAGAATTTCGATCCGGATTGAGCTTGATCGCGATCAAAAGTACGCCGTGTGACACCGCTCATTTTGACTCGCCGCCGAAATGGAAGATGGCTGATCCGCCCGCTGGTCACCAGCAATGCACGATGTTGCCAGTGAATAGAAAGTGCATTGCTATAGATTTCGAAACGAAGTGCTGCTAACTGATGAGGCGATCGTCGCAAACATGCTTGCATCGGATAGCGATGGCGGCAGCAATGACGCAGTAGGGCCGGCTGCCTCAACGTTGTCCTCACAGGAGGATGATTGATTCAGTCCACATGATTCAGTCACATGATTCAGGCACATGATTCAGTCCCCCCGGGCCTTCATTTTTGTGAGGGACCTTTGCGAGATAAGGATGTCGGTAAGGTTCGTGTAAAGCAAGCAAAGCTGATGGACATGGCTTTTTTTTCGTGCAAGCCAGATGCTTGTGGTTATCTCGCCCCAGCGTTTTCTCTGGATTTCTCAAGGTGAGAGGCTGCCACGGCAACCTTCCCGCATTTTCTAAAAAGCCCCTTTTGAGGCCTCCAAAGCGATGCCTCTGCAGAGAGTGCATGTCCCTTGCCGCCAGTGACCTCGGTTTGCAGTTGTTATAGCAGTGCCATTCTTGCACACCGACAGCCACAACATGTTACACATTATCGGAGCACGCAGGAAGCAAAGTTACAGTCAACACAATCAGCAGCCAGATGGAAGAAGGTAGTAGTGGCACTGGCCTTCCCCTCACTACAGCTCTACCATCCCGTTATGAACGCGACAGCGTTAAGGGCCCCGTGTCGCAGAAAATTCGGCGCCGGCGTGGATGCCGGCATCCGTGGCGGAGAAATTCATCCCGAACCACCCCTACTGGGCAGGCCCTCCACAAGGTGCAAGGTTTTGGTGAACAAAAATAGAATTTCTCACAGTGAAATCCGTCAGAAAAACACTAAAGTATGACTTAAACAACCTACAGACATGGTGGCGTCGGATTGTAATTTGAATGTACGAGAAAACATAGTTCTGTTACGACGAAACTCAAACGCAAACCCCATTTCCAGCATTTCTACCATCCCAACATTGGTGTGCTAAGGTAGGGCGCATGCAAAAATCTTATCCAGATGGCATCGCATCCTCGGCAGGTCAAATTGGGACTTCGCCTGCCTATTGCGTTTTGGACATGCGCACGTGTCGGGGCAATAGCAAACGAATAATAAAATAACAAAAAAAGGTGCTAGGGCCTTCACATATTGATATAAAACAACTTATATTGCCCCTGGAAAAAAACGTCTTCCCAGTAATGCATTTATGTTTAAAAGTGAAGCCGACTTTAGGAGGATCGGTGTAAGCTTGGTCTTTGTAAGCTAGCTTTCCCACGTTCTGTGTTGCAATAAAGCCCACCGAAAGAAAAATTCGATGCGAACGTGGCCCGATAATGCCATTGCATTCCACTCTTAAAGGCGAAGCTTAAGCATCCTCCAATTGAAAAATTTTTTTCATGCAACCCGGTTGGAACAATTATTGGTTATAACAGTGGAATTTTTGTGGCACTTCAATGTTGTTATAGGTGGATTCGACTGTATTACTCAAACTTGCAGCATAGTTTCAATCAGGAGTGGTTCAAGATGTTTGTGGCAGGTTTCAATATCATTATTTACATCAGTGCTTTTGCTTTTGATGCGCTATTTTGGCGTGCACAATCCCGCACACAGCACCTGGAAAGGTGCTAACCTTGCTAACCACCACCGCTAACCTTCCTGCATATCGAGCATACAAGAAGAATCAGGGTGCATTGAGGGGCTGAATATTCAATGAAGCAACTGTTAGAGAAAGTGAGAAGCTTCTGGTGTGGTGGTCTTCTTCGGTGTGTGACACCGTCTTTGGTGGCAGGCTCAGGGAGGAGCGGAAGCGCAAGGAACAGCAAGAACGCGAGGAAGCGCGGAAGGACTCGGGCAAGACTGTTGCTGATAAGGCAGCCATGCCATCTCCACCAAGGACGCTGAAGCCGGCCACCAACGCTGCAGCCAACAGCAACAGTAAGTCTCTGAGCATGCTCGCTGAGGAGTGCTAGTGCACAGAAATCCGGTTATGTTAATAGCGAAGTGCGAACAGGTGGCTGATAAAACCACCTGCACTGTCTGCTGAGAAACACCGATGTAATCGTTGAAGCTCAAGTGTACATTGCAATATCCAAGCATCCATACCGAGACCCCTTTCGCATTATGAAGACACTTTTGGAATCGTTATGTCAATTACTGTGTAATGCAGCTAACTAGATATAATTGTCTACACTCAGTTGCAGTTGAACCTGGTTATAACAAGCTCTAATTTGACATGAAAATGATGTTGTTACATCCAATATTCGTTGTATGCAGATACCGTATTTTTCCGCATATAACCCGCACCCCCAATTACAACAGCCGGGGAAGGAAAAAAAAATATCCGCGCGTATAACCCACGGAAATAACTGCATGCAACAACGCTCAAATATTTGCAAACACAGTCCATCCACTGATGTGCGACGCGTCCATGTAGTATCGGGGGCCAGCGGCTTTGTTCCACCCTCTTTGGCGATGCTGATAAGCTGGATTCACATACGATGGACGTGATTGCAAACGAATCAATCACATGGCATCTGACGTGAATCAGATTGCCCAGCAGGCACAGCTAGCATTCATGCGACAGAGGATAGCAGTGCGGCCGAAGCAACCCTCGCATAGGCAACGGCAATTTCTCTCTCCACCGTAGCGCGAAGCGCTTCACTTAGCCCTTCCTCCATAGCGTGGACCGAGGGAGTGCCGTGGGAACGGGTGACGTATGAGTTCACCGGCGCCGCATGCACTATTCGCAAAATGCTGACCCATAAAAAGGACGAGAATAGACAACCATGAAGGAGGGGGGAAGGGAGCTTCAACATGCAGTGGTAGGAAGAGGGTGGGGATCCTTAGGAGATAACGAAACTAAATGGCAGAGAACTTTGCCTCGAGGTATGGCTACACTAGAGCACTGCACGGGCCGATTTTTTCAGCCCGGGCCCGTTTTTACGTTGGGCTGCCCGCCCGAGCCTGACCAAACTTTTTATGGCGATACCCGGGCCCGGCCTGGGCCCGGAAATAATATCCGTTACCCGCCCGGCCCGGCCCGCCACCCCTTTACCTTAGGCCCGAGCCCGACCCGAGCCCGGGTCGAAACCGGCCCGAACCCTGCCCGAGGCCGAAAAAGATCACCGAGCGGCATTAAAAAAAATAAAATAAAGAAGAGAATGAAAGGAATTGATTCTTAAGGCATAAATTATGCAATTATGAACACCATTTGAGCGGTCTGAACGCAAATACCAGTACGCGAAGTACAGTATAGACCACTTATAACGTAACCGCTTATAGTGCAGGACCGGATATAGTGCGGTCTTTTCAGACTCCCGTTAATTTTCCCATAGCACTCCATGTATACGCGATCGCTTATAGTGCAGTTGCGGGAAATGTAATACCGGTTACAGTGCGGCTGCCTGGGAGTACGGAAGTCAGCGGAGACGATGAACGCTTCCCTCAAACGGGCGCCCCAAGGAGTGCTCGAGGAAGAGAGACGAAGTGGAGGAGAAGGGCACGTGGTGCGAACGAACAGCCAGTGAGGCTGAAACTAGAATCTTGAGTGCGAGTCGTGAACTGTCACGGCGCGCGTAGCGAGCAAGGGCCACGAAACTGCCAACGCCGGCCAACGAAACTTCAGGGAGTGGGCGGGGCCGGCACGGCACGGCCAAGGGCGCACGCGGAGACCGTGGAATGTGAGGGAGGAGGGTGGCAGGGAAATGGATTTCGCCTCGGCAACTCCGCCGCTTTGGTGGCTCCCCTTGCCCTCCCTCGTAGCTTCCTCACTTTCGACTGTCACTGTGCGTGCCCGCCGCCGCTCCAGCCGGCTTGGCGCCAGCTCTCTGAAGTTTCGTTTTCTGCCGTTATCGGAAAGCGGGCGTTTCCTGGCGTGGGCAGTTTCGTTGGCCGGCCTGGGACAGCGCCGCTGCTTCCCTCTGCGCCGTAGCCGTAGCGTGCAAGGTCAACACGTGACTAGAAAGTAGAGGAAGCATAAGGAGAAAGAAGGGTTCACTGCCATTTTCTACGCATGGCTACGGTAGCATGGCTGAGACGTCGGCACGTACACGCATGTTCCGGCGCAACGCTGAATCGGCGACCTTGCCATTTGAGAGAGGGTGAAATATCCGCCACGTTTTTTTTTTCTTTTTTTTCTTTTTCTGTTCACGCGCGACATTGAGGGGTCTCTCTTAAGCTTTTACTCTATGGCGGTGCCGGAGTAATGCCGGTCGGAGGTGCCGCCGCGTGATTTGGTTCGAATTAAAGAGATTCGACTATAAATTGAATGTAAACATTCTAGCCGCATTCCTCGACTGTCGCATACGTGTGGCGGCTCGGTGCACATGCTTTGCTTATGTGCGGGCCTTGAAAATTGTTGCTTTGGTTATAGTGCGGATATTCACGATTTCGGCGACTTACGTTAAGCGGTCTACACTGTAGTACGAATGACCCAGCCGAGCAGTATCGCCAGCAGTTTCCAACAGCGCGACTTTGATGCGGCCCAATCCACTTCTTTCGCAGCGCCGCCACAGTATTTTTCAACGTCGGGTGCCTCACTGCAAAGCATGCGCTGCCCCAGCCGCTCGCTCCACTCAACCGTATCTAGCATACTATAGCCGAAGCGCAACCACGACCGGTCGTGTGCGCAGCGCATGGATGGAGTAAATGGAGAAACCTTCGCGTTGCTCCATGGTGCAATGCAATGCGCTGCTGCTAGGTTGCCGGTTGAGAACATGCGTGCAATCATGAATAGACGCAGTGCCATATTTCAGCCGCGTGACGAATTATCTTATCTTGCCAATCATCGTTTTACCAAATCGCCTTTGAAGAATCAGCAAGTCGCGAACGCACTTGCACCGCACCGAAAGCATTAATTACATGATTTAGGTAAGGAATACAATGGCATCCTTTGGTTTGAGGCGACTTCTGTCTTTCTGGACCTTTACATTCTGTTCAAACATTGCAAAATACGACGGAAGAAGAAAAGGGAAGTACACAGGAGTAGCACTGCTAGCTTCCAGCTGCGCTGGGGCAACAGGTATTTCAGAGTCTAGACATGCGAGGATAACTCACTGCACGTTACATGCACACCACCAGAAAGTCCGAGCCCGGCCCGGGCCCGCGTCAAAATACCTGAGCCTGGCCCGGGCCCGGGTCAAGAAGCACATGCCATGCCCGAGCCCGAAAAAAAACTGCCCTGCCTGGGCTTTCGGGTAAGCCCGAGCCCGTGCAGTGCTCTAGGCTACACGGCAGCGTGTGCCGCGCTGCCGTGAAGCCTCACTGCCAAGTAAAATTTGAGTATAACCCGCACCCTAACTTTACTGCTAACGTTTTTGAATTTTTGGTGCGGGTTATAGCACGAAAATTCGGTATTCGCTAGACTCTGGGATATCTGTGAGAAATGTTTTGTACAGTGGAACCTCATTGATACGATCTTCATGGGAACCGGGAAATATAGCGTATCATCCGAAAATCGTATCATTCAACGTATTATCCAACCAAATCGTATTATCAGGAAAAGAAAAAAAAAGTGTTATCCTGAAAAATGTATTACGCAGAATTGTATCAACGAGGTTCCACTGTATTTACAGTAAAAGCTCGTTAATTCGAATTTCGCGGGGACGCCCAATGAGTTCGAATTAAACCGAAATTCGAACTAACGAAATTCATTGAAAAAACAGCAGGAATTGAGACCGGGTTGTTGGAAAATCACTCAAAATATTTACTTGCGAAAATAATCCGTGATCACTGTCTGTTTCCCTTCTTTGAATGCGATCGCCATAGCCTTGTTTTCCAACGCGCGAACGTGGCAGAAAGCAGCCTCTGCGTCTTCCTCGAAGCTGAAGAATAGACGCGCGACACGCATAGCCTCCATTAGTTCCAAAGCTGAGGGCCGCGTGGGTGCATCATCCTCTTCGTCATCCGCACCTACATCGACGACAGGCGCTTCTCCACCAGTCACCTGCGCGATGATATCATCGTCGGTGATTGTGCTGCAGACCTCTGCACAGCGATCTGCATCGACGTAGTCGTCGAAGGTCACGTCCTCCAGCGCATCCCGCAATCCGGCAGGAATGACCACGGCCTCGCGCTCGTCGGGCTCGCAAGCTGTGCCCTCATTGGTCACACAAAAGCCACTGTGGCGGAAGCAATTGGCAACAGTTGTTGCCGTGACCTGATCCCAGGCCCGCACCAACATATGCAAGGTCGTGAGCAGCGTCACATCGTAGCGACACGGCACCGAACGATTTCGTAGCTCTGACGTACACGAGGCCTAGCGACTGAATGTGCGGCACACGATGCGAAGAGCGAGCGCAATCAATGACGACAGTGACGCCGCTGCGCTCGCGCCATCTATCGTTGAGCCTTGAAAGCTTGCGGCGGCAGTATAAAATACCACCACGCGGCGGCGCGCACTTCAAATTATCGATAGAGGAGCCGATGCGCGCGTGAACTAACGAGTTGGTTAACCCATAGACGCCTATATATTGTGGCCGGACCATGACCATCAGTTCGAATTAACCCGAAAGTTCGAATTAATGAGGTGCGAATTAACGAGCTTTCACTGTATTTCGTTATGTCTGATAAATATTGTTATAACGAAGTTGAAGGGGGAGCCAAAATTAGTTTGTTAAATCCATTATTGCATATTTTGCACTATGAATCTCTATAGGGATTTCAAGGAGAATTTCACTTACTTCGTTATATTGTTGCAGGTTATTCGTTAAAGGTTAAGGTTAATCAGGCAAACTTGCAGTTATGTTCCTGACAAACTAGGCAGGTTACCAAAGTAAGTCTCATATTAAACGATCCAGACCATCAGTGCGACCTTGCTGGGAAACATGACTAATGTCTTTTCACACGTCTGTACAGGAATATGCATTTCTCTCTTAAAATCGAAGAAAACAAAAAGATTGGCCAAGATTGGTCAAGCAAGGTTGCATTTTATGTCTGCATCGTTCAATATGAGACTTACTTTAGTTACCTCAAAAGAATTCGCTCCCAGGCTGGTTGGTACATTTCTTTCAGTACTAAGTTTGCGCAGCGCAGTATAAACAGAGCAGGAAGGAACACAAAATATTTGGAATGTCAGCACCTGTCTACATCGTTCTGTGTTCCTTCATGCCCTATTTCTTTTAAAGCTTTGCACTGAAAGTTCAGTTATTTGCCTAGTTTGTCAAAATAGCTGCAAATTTGCCTTCTTCTGTGCTCTTTGCAGTGATTGATATATAGAAAATTCCGGCTATGTCACTTCCACTGTCTGCAATACAGCAGAGTATTGTCTTTGAGATTCGCTTCTATTAATTGCTCGGGGCTGCATCCAAAAACTGCAGTCATAGACAAATTTGCAGCTTTTCCATGACAAACTAGGCAAGTAACAATGGCAAGTGTTGCTATGAACAATTCGCGCCATAAAATGCCATCTCTATGCAAAATTTGAGCAAGAATGGAGCTACAGAAAGTGCTAAATCTTTTTTCTACGATTGTATGCATTCCATAATGGCTGGTCTAAACTTCAGTGCAGTACAGATATGTATTGTTGTGAGATCAATTAGCATTTCAAAATAAAAAATAATACCGGCATACATAGACCTCTAGAAAGCACCTGAGATTATGATTAAGTAGATGATGCAGGATCTCGGGGGCAGTTTGTGGATTGGGGCTGCCAAGGCCAGAGCGTGCCACGGCGTGTTTGCATACAAGATTGTTTGTCCACAACTCTCACTTTTCACAGCAATACTTTGTGTAGGCTTCACCTCATTGCACAATGGTACTGCGGTGAAGCTATTACGATATCCTATTATGCATGCATGTAAGTCCCTTGCCGCAATCTTTTTTTTTTTTTTTTTGTCAAATTTTTTCGCTGGGTACACGGCACATTTGCCCGCCACCTTTCTTCTTTTGCTGCGCCATGCTGAAGGCATTCAAACCTTTGTAAAACGCTTGCCGAAGGTTCCGCAGTATGCACACTAGCAGCTCGCAACCAACAATCGTTAAAGATAAGTAAAAGATAAAAAAAAAAAATGAAGACTTCGCACAAGGCATTCACATTCGCGTTGATGGCAGACGCCTGGTGCACGTTCTCGCCAAACACCGCTGCCAGGGGAAAGTGGGGTACTGCATGTTTCTGAAAAGGTCCATTGAGAACTGCAAGTTTCTCACTTGCTTCATTTTGCTGAAAAGTGCGCACAACTGAGTTTGCTTGCAGGCGCTCGCAACGCATGCCTCACTTTCACGGTGGCCACACGTCTCTGAGGCTGTATTCTCTAACAGTACACTTTTACAGCCCTTCGTCATTGGTTCGCATGTGATTTGGAGGCTGCCACCATTGCTGAGATCGCACCTTCAGTGTAACACTTGATAAAAGGGGAAAATAATATGTAATGATTAAAAATATGTACAAGCCCTGGTTGTGTCAAACCTATCTAAAACATAAAAATAAGTTCTGCAAATTTTATTACATTTGGAAAAAAATTATTATGCTAGTTTATCCATTTATCTGCAATAAACCACGTATAAAACTGCTCACATGTAAAATTTTTTTGTTGCTATTGTCGACTAAAAAATAATTCCCAGAATTTTTCTAGGAGAACTGAAGAACTTAAATCTGCAGTAAAAAATCTGACCTTGAGGGAATGCATTTCTTGAAAAAAGTGGGACCCTTAAAGTGTTAAAGTGTGCACTTTGAGAATGTGGCTGCTGTGGCTGGGATTCGATCCCACGACCGCTGAGCACGAGGTCGTGGGATCGAATCCCAGCCACGGCGGCCGCATTTCGATGGGGGCAAAATGCGAGAACACCCGCGTACTTAGATTTAGGTGCACGTTAAAGAACCCCAGGTGGTCCAAATTTCTGGAGTCCCCCACTACGGTGTGCCTCATAATCAGATCGTGGTTTTGGCACGTAAAACCCCATCCGTTTTTTTTAGCATTCTGCCTCGTGTGTCACCTCCTGGCTATACCACTGACCTTGACATTTAGTTTCCCCTAAGGGGGAAGTCTACTATATAACGTGAATTAAAACAAAAACTTCTTCAGTTCTGATTTCTTCCTTTTTTTTTCTGCAGCAACTAAATTTACATAAGAGCAGGTTAAGGATGGTACTTATATATTAGGGTCGTGCCTTTTACTTACCGTCCTAGTCATCAACGTTCAAGCACGTGCTACGAGTAACCAAAGAAGATATTATCGTAAATATTCTAGGTGTTTGAGAAAATTTTATTTAGATGGTACTGGCAGATATAAAAGAATTGTGGTTAAAATTCAGAAGTTGCTAGTAGTCATAAAAATCAGTACATTACATAACGCAGTGCTCGGGCTGTGCCGGAGTGTTCACAAAATTGGTAAATAATTGCCACAAAAAAATGAAAAGACGTAGCAGGCTGAAAGATGAGGATGCTCACGGTGATTCGAAAATGTCGCTGAGACAGTCCATGAAAAGTATTTTACGGGAGGGTTCAAGCAGAATGAGGTAGCACGCCAGAGCTCAAAGCCACTGAAAGAGAACAGAGCAGAGCCAGGGAGCAGTTGGAGAGGTGGGGCTTGCCTTAAGTCAGAACAGAGCACAGGGGTGTGCGAGTAGTGACGTGATACCTGATTTCGAGTTTCGTTTCAAAACTGGTCATGCATTTGGCAGGGTCTCTTTTTTTTCACATCCTTTCAAAGAAGAATGGTGCACCAAAAAGTCAGTTTACTTTGCATACTCTAGAAAAAGCAGCGACAGACAGTGGGGAGTTCAGAGTGCAGGAAATTTAGCTTTGACCCCTCCCGAGGCAGAAACAAGCCTCAAATGGTCACGGATGCGCGTGCACAGCGGCAACCAAACATTTGAAAAAGCACGACTTTTGAGAACGAAGCATAGCCTTGTGTCACTCTGGAGATGCTGCAACCTTCCATGATTCCTAAAAAAAAGACACGCTGCTTATGGCGTAACCAAGGACTGGTAAGGAACAAAGACACAGACAAAGTGAAGCGCAAACTTACAACCTTGTCTGTCTTCTTGTTTCTAACCAGTCCTTAGTTAAGCCTTAAGCAGCGCATCTAGCTACAATGTCTAACCAACTAGCCCAGTCACGGCACTACTAAACTAAAAAAAAAATTGTTTGGCTCCTCCTCATCTTCCAACAGAACTGATTTTTTGCTTCACGCTACATTGGCTGCCAAGGAGTATTCCTGCTTCAGCTAATTTACTGCTATATGCTCATGCCCGTGCTTGTCTGCTTTAGAATCGGCATCGTCGCATGTGTCGTTTCCAGTTATTTCGAGTTATTTATACAGTTAAACCTGGATATAACGAAATTGACAAATTCCCAAAAAACTTCATTATAAAGAGGATTTCGTTATATGCAGGTTCGGCACGAAAATTCGAAAAAGAAACGCTTACCGTATTTACTCGATTCTAACGCGCCCTCGATTGTAACGCGCACCGTGCCGTTTTCCATTTTTGCCGAAGCACTCATCCTCGGAATATCACACCAGGTACTGGATGCGTGGACACGTGTCGTTTCGCACAAGCGCGAGGCATCAGGAACGAAGAGCGTCACGATGGCGTCGTAGCGTCGTATAGTGTTACAGTAGAACCCCGCTGTTACGTTCCCGGGTGCTGCGTTTTCCTGGCTGTCACGTCGTTTTCGGCCAGTCCCGGCACAGCCCATAGAACCCAATGCATTGGTAACCCCGCTGTTTCGTCGCAACTGTGGGACCGTTCCCGCATCATACGTTGAGAACTGCCACCCTGCGCCGGCCCGAGCAGCCATTTTGACTTTTAATGTTGCTTGGATTGGTGGCTGGACGATGGCATTGGCCGCCCAAAGTGCCGGGGGCGACAACTATGACGTATTTTCAGTTTCCGCCAGCAAAAGTATGGCCCTTGAGATCTGTATTTGCTATCTAAAGATGGTGTCTATGACGCATTGTGGCCCTAAAATTGGTTTTGGCTCATAGATGTTCCGTATAATGTCCAAGGGCGATAACGCAGTTGCCGCGCGCCGTATGCTGTATGTGCGAGTGAAAACGGGTGAGGGAAGCCAATGACCGCATGTAAATCTTACGTGCGCAAGAAAGAAAAGCAGGGAGGAAGCGCGCCTTCTTCCGTTACGCTCGAAGCACTGGCGAGTGAGCGAGGGGGGAGGAATAGCGGGGCAGCGTTGTACTGTACTCTGGCATCAACTGCGTACTGCGCAGCGGCGCGCGGTCGCGCGGGCCATATCTTGAAAGCGATCTGCGCTGGGGCATAGTCTAGGCAGTGTAGATGCGTCGGCGGCTCGTAGCTTTGTGCGTGCTGTGTGTTCTCGGCGCTCAGTTTGCATTGAAGCGATAGACAACAGCACGAAGGTCATTTCGCTCGCTTCTGCAGCGGCGCTTCCACATGCTGCCAGCGTTTGACAGCGCGTGTCCGCGCTCATCGAGTGTGATGTGTCACAGGGTGTGCCAGCATGTTGGCAACATCAACTGGAAAAGGAGAGTGCCGGCTTGGCGGGCTAGGCCAACTGTAGCAAGCGGCAGGATCAGGTTTGAATGAAGGGATGGGGAAAGGTCACGCCCACCGGGTCGAAGGATGCAAGCCCACCGCAGCCTCGCACACGCTCGCACGCACGCACACGTGCGCTCGCTTCGCATTTCGTCACGGCGGAGAAGGTGCTTCCGGTTGCTGCTCGCGCAAAAATGACAAAATTTGGGGTGACATCTCTAGGTTGTTAGCGGGGAAAATTCGGTATTTCGAGGGGGTCTCCCACTGCCACTTTGTTGCATAGAGGTCTCAAATACATGTGCTTCTATGGAGGAACGGCGGGGAATAGAAAAACTTCGTTATATCCAGGAATTCGTTATATGGAGGTTCGTTATGAGCAGGTGTAACTATAGTCGTTTCGAGTTATGAACATTGCAAAAAACTGATGTCTACCTGATTTCTTATCTCTGGAAGTGTTACTGCAAGGTACTCACCCGCATTACTCTCTCATAGACATGTGACTAGTTTGTTTACAGGAGGGTGCTTGCAAACCAATGATCCTGCATGCGTACCTCTGTTTGTGTGAGATGTCCGAGAGCTCACATCAATTGTGAGTTAGCACTTGTCCTTTAGCTGTCACAATACTCTTGCCTTTTGTTGCATTTTAAAATAGGCGTGAGGTGTTTCAGCCGTAGACCACCTTGCCCTCTAGCTAATGGCACCTCTCTTGTGCACGCAGACCTGAAGAGCCAAGAACCAAATGCTGCCACTCCAGCGGAGAGGCCGCAGGGCGTGTCAGTGCGTAGCAACAACAACCTCTCCCGATCTCGGTCTTTCCCAAACCTGTTCACGGCTGGCGAGGAGTCCGTCTCGGAGTCCACAGGCCCAGCCACCAGCGCGGCAGTACCCCAGTTTGACCGCACTCTGAAGCCATCGCAGAGGTAAGCTGCCTGGAAATCGTTATCATCATCAGTGTATTGTCACATCATGTAGGAACTAGGTTGTTATAAATCAATTGACTGGTTGTAACAAATCATTTAACTGAATAAAAGGAAACACTCTGGCCACATGACTTTGGCCCTAGCAGGCCTGCCTTCGATGCACACATGCTCAGGTCCCCATCTATTTCACAAAGCCATTGTATATCGGCTGAAAAAGTAGGTTGCTGTTGCTCAAAAGTTTGCAACAATCGCCGCCTAATTCGAACCCGTTGAACAACTTGTAACCTTGGCAAATTCCTCAGAGGACCACTGGAGTACGTTCACCAGAACTGTACCTAGTAGAGCACTGCACGGACCGATTTTTTCAGCCCGGGCCCGACCCGGGCCCGTTTTTACGTTGGGCTGCCCGCCCGAGCCCGACCAAAAGTTTTATGGCGCGACCTGGGCCTGGCCCGGGCCCGGAAATAATCTACGTTACTCGGCCGGCCCGGCCCGCCACTTCATTACCTAAGGCCCGAGCCCGGCCCGGCCCGGCTCGAAACCGGCCCAAACTTGGCCCGAGACCGAAAAAGACCACCGAGCGGCATTAAAAAAAAATGAAGAAGAGAATGGAAGGAATTTATTCTTAAGGCATAAATACATGTCATATGCAATTATAAACACCATTTGAACGGTCTGAACGCAAATACCAGTGCGCAATGTAGTACGAATGACACGAGCAGTATTGGCAGCACTTTCCAACGGCGCGACCTTGATGCGGCCAAATCCACTTCTATCGCAGCGCCGCCGCAGTATTTTTCCACGTCGGGCGCCTCACTGCAAAGCAGGCGCCGCCCCAGCCGCTCATCGCACTCAACCGTATTCTAGTACACTCTAGCCAAAGCGCAGCCACGACCGGTCGTGAGCGTAGCGCATGGATGGACTCAATGGAGAAAGAGAGCTTCTTGTTCCTCCATGGTGCAGCGTAATGCGCTGCTGCTAGGCGACCGGTTAAGAACATGTGTGCAATCATGGATGGACGCAGTGCCATACTTTATCCCCGTGACGAATTATCTTATCTAACCAGTTATTGTTTTACCAATTCGCTTTTGAAGAATCAGCAAGTCGCGAACGCGCTTACACTGCGCTGAAAGCATTAATTACATTGATTAGGTAAGAAATACAATGGCATCCTTGGGGTTGAGGTGACTTCGCTCTTTCTGGACTTTTACATTCTGTTTAAACATCGCAAAATACGGCGGAAAAAGAAAAGGGAAGTACACAGGAGTGGCACTGCTATCCTCCAGCTGCGCCGGGGCAACAGCTTTTTCAGAGTTGAGACACACGAGGATAACTCACTGCACGTTACATGCACACCACCACAAAGTCCGAGCCCGGCTCGAGCCCGTGAAAACGCTGCCCTACATGGCCCGACCCGGCCCACGGGCCGGGCCGGGCTAGGGCTTTCGGGTAAGCCCGAGCCCGTGTAGTGCTCTAGTACTCAGATCAGTCATTTGACGACCATATGGGGAAAGGTAAATTTGGTTGTGCAATAATGGTTTTGTGCTGTAATTCTTTCAGATAAGCCGTGTTCTAATGTCTTGGTTTCCTCGCACAATTCCTGATTAAACATTGCTCTAGGTAACGTCCTGTCGCCTACTCTACACTAGTCTCTTTCTACAAGAATGATGTTTAGCATGAGCTGGTTCTCTCTTTCACCACTTTGATCGATTGCCCACAATTTCAAAAATAAGGACAGCTGGGCAAGTTAGTTCGGTGATGAGATGAAATAGCGCGAAAGACAGCCACATCTCGTCGTTTCTCTGCTTTGCGTATGGCATCAGCGCTGTTCCATCGTGAATACAATTTTCAGGAAGTGTTTTGTATAGCTCTGGGAAGGGCATTTGAGAGGGGTTCACAGTGGATTGTAAATTTCTATATTGCAGTGTTGAGGCAAGCACAGTTGTCATATCTCGTCAGCCACGAGCACGGACCGGCGACGTGTTCTACCCTCGTGTGAGGAGCATCAGTCCGTCGTCAGGACAGGAGGTGGGCTTGCCTTTGCAGTACTCATTGTTGCCATAAAGAGGGAGAGGGTGAGGCCTGCTCATAAAATGGCAAACATGACTAAGTAGGGGTCATCTCATTTGTGAATAAAGAAGTCAATCGACTTAAAGAGCAACATTAAGAGGAAGCTTTAGCTTGGGGCCAACTCAAATTTTTTAAGTTTTTTGTGCTAAAATACATATGTGTAAAATGTAAAAATGCTTTTATAAGACAACCGGGCTGGGCCAATTTGAATCGAATCTGTTGCATTTAGGAGACTTAGGTAAATTCTGGCAACTCAGGAAACAGAATTTTGATTTACGGTTGGAATTGTTTGCAGAATTTTATAAAAATTGGTAAGCCTAAAAAGATATTCAAGCATGAAGTTTACAAGCCTGTAACTCTGCATTAAGACAGATATTGCAGTTCTGCAAACTGCATCTGTTAAAGCATCTAAAGCTGATGAAATTGATGTATACAGATTATGTGGATATATTATATTATTTTTTTCATTTTTCAAGTTTGCTGGCATTCTCTTATTATAACCATGTATCAACTAGCCCAACAAGCCACTCTCAAGATTATGTGAAATTGTCGCAATGTTTTTGAGGGTTTTGCAAAAGTCCTACTCACAGACTAGTATATTTGAGAACAAATCAATTTTGTCCACTTTAGATGTATTAGTGGGTGCATTTAATATAATTGTGTTATCATTTGTTATCGCTGAGTTACTGAGTGTCAAACTTAATAGTTGAGTTTTTTTTTAATTTCGCAATTTCGTTTCATCTTTCTAAAAAAAAAAAAACTGCCTTTCTAAATAAAGCATTTGCTTGCTAGAGTCACTAGTTTTTCACCTTTTCCTTTAAATGCAACAAGCCTTATCAAAATCGGTGCAGTGATTTCTGAGCAAAATTATTTTTTTTATTACCATGTACTTAGATTCGTGCGCCAGAGCTGAGGCTTCCTTTGAACGCGACAGCAGGGGCCCCGTGTCGCAGAAAATCCCACGTCGGTGTCGGCACTGGCGCCGGCGTCCGAGAAAATCATCCCCAACCACACAGGCCCTCCGAATATATTTAGATTTATGTATATGCCACACCTTCTTATATGACGTGCGGCATATGCGGGTTATATTGCCACACCATTCTATCACTAATGTTGCTCATGCCTTGTCTCACATTATTGACAAAGCTATTCCTCGGAATTTTGAGAATGACAATCCACAAACAAATGACATGAAACAAAACACCCACAGCGCATGCCTTTTATGTTAAATCTTCTCAGACTGAAATACTAAAAGTGCAGAACAAATACGAGACCCGAAAATTATGTAATTTCTTTGGCGCGGTTGTGCACTATCTCCGGGATCGGCCCACGCAAGAGGCCGCGTTTTCACCAGAAAGCTTGCCTATGTGCGTAGTGTTCGCCGCCAGTGTTTGCCAGTAACCATTACAGTTGCATAAGCTGCAGTCATCGGGAACTGTGAGTGGCAGTCAGTGACCTTTGATTGCTATCGTTTTCCACTTTTTTATATTTGAAATTAAGTGTGTCGTGAAAAGCTTGCAAAAATAGTCGTTTTTGATAACAAAACTGAAAAAGAAAAAGCTTCACTGGCATTGTTGCTCAGCTGTAGTGCTGCATGACCTACAATTCACAGGTCCTTGGCATGACCTTTGAGGTACTGTAGTGCTCCGTGGCTGCCCACTGCACGCTGAAAATTCTCTCAGGTGACATATTAGAACTTGCATCATAGCCGCTAACCACCGCGGGCACACATTGTCTTCACGGGTGCTGTTTAGAGGCTGCTAATAAGAAAACTGTACCAGCCCTGCGGCGCTGCCAAGATTGCTTCAGTGCTATATGCTACTCGATTATGCTCAGTTTAGCCTAAGTGAACTTTTGTTGCAGTTGGCCATTAAGTTTAGTTGTATTGGTAAATATATTAGTAAATAGTATTAGTAAACCTTCATGTACTCCGTTTTATACTTTGCAGGGAACACTGCATAAGCTGTGCCAATAGTGTGGTTGTAGAAGTCGCCATGCGTTCTAGTCAGTTTTTTTTTTTTCCAAGTTACTGTGTTTTAATTGTGAGCCCAAAGGGGGTGCTGTGGCCATTGGTCACAGAGACTTGTCACTATGTTTATTTGGTCGCAGATAAGTTCGTATCTGCAAAGTTTGTACCTGTAATACAGTAAAAGCTCGTTAACTTCAATTTCACAGGGATGCTTAAGGAGTTCGATATAAACCGAATTCGGACTAACGAAAGTCATTGAAAAACAGCCAGAATTGAGACCGGGTTGCTAGAAAGCACTTGCAACTCACAATATTTATTGAACAAAATAATCTTTGACCACTTTTTGCTTCTTTTCTGGAAGCGATGGTCGATGGTCAATTTGTCTTCCAATGCACGAAAGTGATGCAGAGCTTCACATTCACCCACCTTGAAGTTGGAAAAATAGGCGTGCGACACCGAGTGCCTCCGTTACAGCAGCCGACGGATTTTTCGGACTTGGTGGATATTCTGGACTTCATCTATACGCCGTCAGGGTTCCATAGAGCTAATGCAATTTTGCGACCATTTTTTCGGGCGAATTTAAGCCCCAAAGTTCGATTTTCCTAACTACATCACTCGTTCCGAGCCACACTACCCGATCTTAGGGCCGCCATGTTGGATTTTCCGCTGGCTTGGCCTCCAGTGGCCCGCTCCGTGGCCTCCAAGATTGCGAGTGCATGCTATTATTAGAGAGCGCACGCCATCCTCCAGTCTTGAAGGCCATGCCCGCTCTTCCTTGGCTGACAAAACGCTCCAAGGGACGGCACTTTTCCCGTTTTCGTTCTTTTTTTCGGTCAGCACTATCGTCATAACACTTATTATTCAGGCTCTACAGGGATTGCCCGAAATACCAAATCAGAAACCCCCAGTATAATCGGTGCGAGTTATATGCGAATTTAACCTTGAGGTGTGACTGACCTTCACGGCAGTGCAAAGTTCGCCTTGTGGCTTCACAGCTGCGCGGTCTGGGGAAACCACACCTAAAGGCGAAATTTGCACTGCCGTGAAGGTTACACCTCAAGGTGAAATTCGCATATAACCTGCACCTTGCCTTTACTGTTAAATTTTTAAAATTCTCGGTGCTAGTTACACGTGCGACGATACCATACTGCTTCACCTGCCAAGGTTGCTACAATTTGCATTTCTGTCTAAAATCTGGATCGCCGGAAATGTGGAATGCTACTGCTGTATTAAAACAGTAAGTGAATTCTCACATATAAGGGGGGGGGGGGGGGGGGTTGACTTCGAGGCTAAGGATTGTCGGGAAACAAATCTTGCCTTATATTGAAATAAATACAGTAATAAGCCAGAAAAGATGCAAGAAAATGTGGTTGATCCCTCTTATATAGGAATCGGTATAGAACACGAAAGTGAAACGTGTCTTCACAGAAGTAGTGTAATGTTTATTGCACATTGATATATAATGTCTATTGGTGTTTTGTGGCTAAAGCGCCCTTAGGCGTTGATGCACCCACGCTGACGCCTGGTGGCACGTCTCCTCCATCACGACTACCAACGTCGATGACCATGAGCAACCGTCGTGCATATGGAAGCTGCACTACGCTGCACACGCTAGCACAACGCGAAAGACGAAGCACGTAACTGACACACTAATACAACGCGCCAGACAAAGCACGTAACTGAATCGTCACCGAGTCAAATCAGCGCGTACAGCGCGTCGTAATTGCAGCCTCCGCGATCAACTTCAGAAACATTTTCAGAGCTAATAGACAGTTTTAGCAGAGCGTTCACGGTCCGCTCCGCTCAGACCGTCGTCTCCGAACGATTCGCGCAGAGCCGCTCAGCGGAACGCTAGCGGGAACGCCAATGCGCGTGCGCACAACGCTCATATCGGCAGCGGAACGAAGAACGCTGCCCACGGTCCGCTACGAAGCCATTTGAGCGGAGCGTTAGGGTGCGTCTACTGGTTGCTTTGCCGTTTTACAGCCGCGCTGAGCGCGCGTGGCAGGCGTCTCTGGCAGACGCGGTTGTCAAACAAGCCAAATCAACGCAGTTCATGCAGCCAGCGGTGTGCGTGAAACGTTAGCGGAGCGGAGCGCAAGCAACGCTCTGCTAAAGCTGTCTAATTGCGGAGGCCACGCTCCGCTGTGCTGAGTACGGTGAACGCCACCTAGGTGGCGTTGGTAGTGCTTCTTGATGCCAGCGTCCCTTCGAATGCTGGCATCGAGGCGTCGTAGTGCTGAGACCACCGAAGCGTTCACTGTCGGTGTGCGTTAGTGTCATAATGCAGTACTTCTCTTTTCTGCTCGTAGGCGGTGGCACCGCCCCAAACAAGAGCGCGGGTACACGGAGGAGTGTTAGATATATAAGGCGCGTCTGTGTAGCTCTCTGCAAATGCGTTTGTGGCGCAATGGGTTAAACGCTCGGCGATCTATCGTCGCGGACCGAGAGGTCGTGGGTTCGATTTCCAAATTTTGCATGTTTGTGGAACTTTTTCTTCTGGTTTCTTTCTTTGTATTATGTTCTATGACGTATTTCCGTGACGGAAATACGTCAGTGAAGTCTTGGTGGACCCCGGCATAAAACACTTTCGTGTTAAAAACGATGGACAAGTGGCGACGCTATCTTGAAGTTTCCACACTATAGTCGGGTACAACTTTAGAAGACAGGAGGAGGCCCCGCCCAGTTGACCGAAGCGCAGCAGCCAATTCCTCCGCGACTAAAGAAATAGTCCCGCTCAAAAAATTGTGACTGCTTCTAAAACGCGTATTTGTCGCTATAATTAAGATTTGTGTATCTTGACGAGTGGTTTGGTAAAACTATCATGATGGAAATGCTACCGCACATGCCAGATCGCGAGAGAAAAATAACTCCGTGCCTTCTACAACGCTGTGCGTCGTCTGCTACGGAGCAAGATCGACGGCACCGGGCGTAGCAGTTGCTGGCTTAATAGCATAAAATTCATAAATACTTTTTGTGTGTTTGCACAACCTTATTTTTTTAATGTGTTGGGCTTATTTTTAATTAATATATATATATTTTTTTTTCGCGGTTGCAAACCTGCGATCTCGTAAGTTCGAGCACGATCGCGCGCGGCATTCCGTGCCGGTTTTCGGCCATGGAGCCCAGCGAGGTGACATCGGAACGGAATCTTTTGTTGCCGAACGAGCCTTGTGTCGCCTTGATGACCACACCACCAAGGAGCCTCGGCAAGAACAAGAGCGGCCACATCCTGAACAGCGATTCACGCAACATGATCTTCCACTGCTACCCATTTTGGCGTAACAGGCAGCCTGAACGCAGCGTGGAGGACACGAGCAAGTTTGTCGCCGACATGCTCGGTGTCAGCGAAAGGACTGTGTTCAGGGTGAGGGAGGAAGTTAAAGCTTCGCATTTTTCGGGTGGCAAACTGACAACGCCCTCGCGAAAGCGCCCACGCAATGCGGAGAAGAGAAGACGCAGCGCGAAGTTTGACAACTTCACGTTGTGTGCGCTGAGGTCATGTGTGCACGATTTCTTTCGCCGCAACGAGATACCGACGGTCGAGAAGATAACTACAGAGTTCTCGGAGCGTATGGAACTCCCATCACTAAGGCGGTGTACCGTGCGTCGCCTGCTTGCCGAGATCGGCTTCAAGCACGAAAAGAGAAGCCGCAACTCGCTGCTTATCGACCGGGATGACATCACCGATTGCCGGAATCGCTACCTCCGTGACGTGGAGCGCTACCGGGCAGAAGGCCGAAAGATCTTCTACCTGGACGAGACATGGGTGACGGCGGGACACACTCGGTCGATCGTGTGGACAGACACCGTGGTGCAGAAGCGCAGATGCCTGTTCGCTCGAGCAAATGGCCTGACGACGGGTCTAAAACAACCTTCTGGGAAAGGTCAGCGCCTGATCGTGACGCACATCGGCAGCGAGGATGGTTTCGTCGACGGCTGCCTGGATGTATTCAGAGGCCAAAAGACAGGCGACTACCACGAAGAAATGGACGGCAATCGCTTTGAGGGCTGGTTCAAGGACGTTCTGCAGAAGTTGCCAGCTGGTAGCGTCATTGTTTTAGACAATGCACCTTACCATAGCCGGTGAGAAGAGAAATTGCCGACGACGGCCTGGAAAAAGGAAAAGATACAGGAGTGGCCCACAAGCAAGAACATCACCTACGGTGAAAGGATGATAAAGAAGCAGCTGCTTGAGCTGGTGGCATCAGTAAGGTCACGCTTTCTGAGCTGCATCGTAGACAACACAGCTGTACGGGCTGGTTGCATTGTACTCAGGCTCCCGCCGTACCACTGCGAATTTAATCCCATTGAGCTTGTGTGGGCCAAAGTCAAAAATGGCATCGCTGCGGACAACAGAGACTTCAAGCTGTCCACGGTCGACGTCATCTTGAGCGAGAAAATCAAGCAGGTAACGGCGGAAGACTGGAGGAAGAGCATTCAGCATGTGATGGACTTGGAGGCAAAGTTCAGACTTGACATGTCTGGGAGTGAGCACATTCAACCCATCATCATCCAGCTAGGTGAAGATGACACTGAAGAAAGCAACGCCGACTGCGAGCTGTCTGGCATTGAGCCACTCGACGAAGCATAAAGGCTTCTTATTAACAAAAGAACAGCCCTTATTAGGGCTACCAAAATTTTGCTGGTGGGTTCTCAACAACCAACCATCCATTCCGTGACCTCTCAAATAAATAAGCAGTTCCATTTATGGCATATTCCTTATAATAGAAGCTCAATTCTGATAAGCAACGTCCTGCACACATTGTGCTCGATTTAAGAAGTGGCATAGAAACACATTTAAATGCTGGCATATCTGAATTGAAACGCTATTGTTAACCCTGATTATCGTTGGCGGGCTTAAAAGCTCATTCGGGCAGCCACCGTCGAGTTTGACGCACCCCATAGTGAAATAGCAGAAGTCAGAGCACGCTTTATGGTTCTGTTAGCAGTCTGCACTGGAAATCGCAGTCATGTCATAGCGAGTGGTGGTGAAATAGCAGCAGACAACACGAAACTGACAGTCACTGTTAGCAGCTTGAATGCCAAAGCACATTCATGTGGTTGCATTGTTTACTTTGTTATCTGGCTCACACAAGTAATGCAAATAAGAGAACAAATATAAGACATCATTAGCTTAGTGAGGCCCAAAATGCTAATTCAGGCAGCCACCGTCGAGTTTGACGTGCCCCATAGTGAAATAGCAGCAGTCAGAGCACGCTTTATGGTTCTGTTAGCAGTCTGCACTGGAAATCAGTCATGTCTTAGCAAGTGGTGGTGAAATAGCAGCAGACAACACGAAACTGACAGCCACTGTCAGCAGCTTGAATGCCAAAGCACATTCATGTGGTTGCATTGTTTATTTTGGTATCTGGCTCACACAAGTAATGCGAATAAGAGAAACAAATATAAGACATCATTAGCTTAGTGAGGCCCAAAATGCTCATTCAGGCAGCCACCGACGAGTTTGACGCGCCCCATAGTGAAATAGCAGAAGTCAGAGCACGTTTTATGGTTCTGTTAGCAGTCTGCACTTGAAATCGGAGTCATGTCATAGCGAGTTGCTTTTCAACTCCCATTCCCATAAACAAAAATGCAGAAAAAAGGTAGCATCACCGCAAAACCCATGGCTTACAGATAGCCTTCTGAAAGCAATGCGGTCTCGTGAAAATTTGTACAAAAAAACTAAAAAACAACCTTTTAATACTAAACTACTTGCCCGTTACAAAAAATTTTCCAACTCACTTTGTGCTCAGCTGAGAATTGCGAAGAGGAATTATAACGAACATAAAATTGAAGAATGTGGTAATAACACTAGGAAAAAGTAGGAAATTGTTAACACCTTTTTAAATCGTAACACCCAGAACGTCATTTCGAGGATCATTCACAATAACAGGGAATACAGTAATCCGCTTGATATTGCTAATGCCTTTTGTGATGCTTTTTTCAATACTACTTCTGATTCCGCTTCATGCTGTAACATGTCATTTAACCGCCTACCTCATTCATTTTTCCTTTTTCCAACTACGCCTGATGAAGTAATTTCAATAATTAGGACCCTTAAAGCCACTAGCGCTGGCCTCGATAATATTAACGCTTACCATATTAAAATGATTGCACAACATATTGCTAACGTTCTCTCTGCTATCATTAACCTCATATTTAAAACCGGTGTCTTCCCACGTGAACTTAAACGCGGTCGAGTCATTCCTGTTTTCAAAAAAGGTGATCGCACGCTCATGCAGAATTATAGACCTATTTGTGTTCTTCCATTTTTTAATAAGGTCATTGAAAAAGTTATCGAAAAGCGTCTAACAAAGTATTTAAATAAATTTAGTATTCTTTCGCCCCATCAATTTGGCTTTCGTCCTGGTTTTTCAACTAATCTAGCACTTATAGCTCTTACTGATTACCTTAAAAAAGCAATTGATGAAGGTAAATTTGCAGCCTCCATATTTGTTGACCTATCTAAGGCCTTCGACACTATTGATCACGCAATTCTTTGCGCTAAGCTCGAAGCCATTGGAATAACAGGTCCGCCACTACTTCTAATCCGCAGTTACTTACAAGATAGAAAACAAGTCGTTAACATTTCTGGGTGCTACTCTAAAGAAGCTACTACTAATATAGGTGTACCGCAGGGGTCCATATTAGGTCCCCTACTCTTTCTAATTTATATTAATGATCTGCCTAGTTGCCTCTCCTCATCGAAGTGCATTCTGTACGCTGATGACACTACTATATTTAATTCTAACAATTGTGTAAAAACACTAACAAGTAAACTAAACGAAGATCTTCTGTCAATCTCCGCGTGGTGTGACCAGAATAAGCTGCAGATTAACCATAATAAGACCAATTTTGTCGTCTTCACCTCGCATCAGAGATCGCCTGACCACCGTCAATCCATTTCCATCAACAATCACCTAATCACTGCAGTTCATAATTGCTCCTATTTAGGTGTGGAATTCGATCGCCACCTTAAATTTAATCTTCACATAGCTAACGTAAAAAAGAAAATGGCATATGGAATACGCGCTCTAATTAAATCACGACCTTATTTCTCATTTTCTACTCTAATGTCACTGTGTTATGCTTTCGTTCATTCTCATATCAACTATAACATTGAATCATGGGGAAACACTTATAGCAGTCACCTAATGTCATTGCAAGTCATTCAAAATCGAGCTATTCGTCTAATAACATTTTCATCTCGTAGCATTAACGCTAGTGAGTTATTACATGCTCATAACATTTTGAATGTGACTGATCTTGTTAAATACAACCTCGCCATTTTTATTTTTAGGGCCATAAACAATAATCTTCCAGTAACCATCATACCAACGACGTCTCTTATTAATATAAATAATACTAGATTTGCAGACAATATGAACTTTATATTACCCAGCGTTCGCACCAACTACGGCAAGCAGTCATTACACTTTTCAGCTATATCCCTCTGGAACACATTACCATTTCCTTTAAAATTGTTGAAATCTCACCGGTTTCATACTGAACTTAAGCGCTTTCTTTTAGCTTTATCCGACTCCCATTTTTCAGTGTAGTATGTTTTTTCTTTCTTTTTTTTTTAAACTTTAACTGTGTTTCTATATTTATTTCCTGCATTCTTTTCATCGCCTTGGAAAAGCACCCTTTGTAGTTCTGCCTATTATTCAGTGATCTGCAACCTTGTTCTTATGCATTAACTGCTGCATTTTTTTTTATTTATGCCTTGTCTTTCAAAAAAACCTGTATTATCGTAAACTTTACATGTTGCCATTGTTTGTTTGTATTAATAATTCTTGTCATCATGCATAGGAGGTCCCATTTCAGTTTTTAACTACGGGACCTCCTTCTGTATATACTTACCATGTAATTAACCCCGTTTTTTGTATTGAATAAACTGATTCTGATTCTGATTCTGAGTGGTGGTGAAATAGCAGCAGACAACACGAAACTGACAGCCACAGTCAGCAGCTTGAATGCCAAAGCACATTCATGTGGTTGCATTGTTTATTTTGTTATCTGGCTCACACAAGTAATGCAATTAAGAGGACAAATATAAGACATCATTAGCTTAGTGAGCCCCAAAATGCTCATTCAGGCAGCCACTGTAGAGTTTGACGCGCCCCATAGTGAAATAACAGAAGTCGGAGCACGCTTTATGGCTCCGTTAGCAGTCTGCACTGAAAATTGAAGTGTTGTCATAGCCAATTTTCAATTTATTAATCTGACTCGAACAAGTAATGCGAATGCAAGCACAATTATTAACGTGATTAACTTTGCTAGCATTTTTTTGTCATATTTACGTACCGGAAAAATGCTCAGTAAAGTTCAGTGCGTTTTAGTGAGTCACTTTGTTCATTACAAGCCGTAGGCAAAGTGACGGACAGATTCAGACAGTGATATTGGGGAAGTAATAAATGGTGAAAGTTGCAAAAGCTCTCACAGCACTGCTTTGCTGGACTCCATCCACTAGAGAACTGCATTTGTAATGAATGAAAGCATCATGACAGGAAATGATACCCCACTGCACAATGTTATATATGTGTACCACCACATGTGACGGGCAGCAAAACCATCTGTTTATTAAGACTGAATGCAACAACATAGCAAGGTGCTGTTTCACAATATTGTTACGTAGGAAGACGCAGACGAAAAGCTATATACAAGTATATTTACAAAGAAATGCGCCGCACTTGGCCAAGAAGCCACAGCCCGCAGTAGCCTCTGATCTTCGTCGTCGTCTTCACACTGCTCGCCTCTTCGTCAAGGCAAATACTGTTCCGTAGCACTACCCCCGGCGGCAAAAGCACCGTCCCGGAGCGATTAAAGGCCGGACTCTGAAGCACTGTAGTAGGCCTTGAGCCTACTGACGTGCACGACATCACTAGATGCCAGAGTAGACGGCGAGGTCGAACTCACAGGTTCAATTTCATACGTCACAGGCGTCACCTGGCGCAGCACGCGGTAGGGCCCAGTGTATCGCGAAAGGAGCTTCTCTGAAAGCCCGATGTGACGAGAGGGCGACCACAGGAGCACGAGCGCACCAGGCGAAAACTGCACGTCACGGTGGCGGGCGTTGTACTGACGCTGCTGAGTGGTTTGCGAGGCCGTCAGTCGAGCACGGGCAAGCTGGCGTGCATGGTCGGCGAGGGCGATGGCGTCGCGCGCATACTCGCTTGTCGAGATCGCAGCAGGAGGAAGAGCCGTATCAAGGGGCAAGGTCGGTTCGCGACCGTACAGTAAATAAAATGGAGAAAATCCGGCGGTGTCGTGCCGGGAAGAATTGTACGCAAATGTGACGTAAGGAAGGGCAATGTCCCAGTCGTGGTGGTCCTTGGAAACGTACTTCGACAGCATATCGGTAAGGGTACGGTTTAACCGCTCCGTCAGGCCATTCGTTTGAGGATGGTATGAGGTAGTCAGCTTGTGTTGAGTGGAGCAGGAACGCACAATGTCGGCGATAACTTTCGACAGGAAGTTGCGACCACGGTCAGTAAGCAGCTGTCGCGGGGCGCCATGAACCAAGATAATGTCACGCAAGAGAAAGTCCGCGACGTCAGTGGCGCAACTGGTAGGGAGAGCCCGCGTGATAGCGTATCGGGTGGCGTAATAAGTTGCGACGGCTACCCACTTGTTCCCCGAAGATGACGTGGGAAAGGGGCCGAGGAGGTCTAATCCAACACGAAAGAACGGTTCCACAGGGACGGTGATCGGCTGGAGATGACCAGCAGGTAGCACCTGAGGTGTTTTCCGACGCTGGCAGGGATCACAGGCAGCAACATAGCGTCGGACGGAGCGAGCGAGACCAGGCCAATAGAAGCGGCGCCGGACGCGGTCGTACGTGCGGGTTACCCCAAGATGGCCTGCAGTGGGTTCGTCATGCATCTCAAAGAGCACAGTTCGTCGTAGATGTTTAGGCACGACAAGAAGATCAGAACCATCAGGGACGAAGTTCCTTCGGTACAGAATGCCGCCGTGGAGGACATATCGGCGAACGGAGGCGTCGGTAGGTGTAGAGCGCAGACGCTCGATGAGTGCTCGCAGCGATTGGTCCCGGTACTGCTCATCGGCGATGTTAGCGAAGTCAGACACAGAGAAAATGCCGTTGGCGTTACTACTGTCGGCGTCGTCAGGCTCGTCTACCGGGTAGCGAGACAGGCAGTCAGCATCCTTGTGTAGTCGGCCGGATTTGTAGGTAACAGTATACGAATATTCTTGGAGGCGTAAGGCCCAGCGACCAAGTCTTCCTGTAGGATCTTTCAGTGAGCATAACCAGCAAAGCGCGTGGTGGTCTGTAACAACGGAAAAGGGCCTGCCATATAAGTATGGACGGAACTTCGCAACCGCCCAAACTAGGGCCAGACACTCACGCTCAGTGATGGAATAGTTGCGCTCGGAGGGTGAAAGGAGCCTGCTGGCGTAAGCGATAACACGGTCGCTGCCGCGCTGGCGTTGTGCCAGTACCGCGCCAATTCCGTGGCCGCTGGCATCAGTACGGACTTCGGTAGGCGCAGAAGGATCGAAGTGGGCCAGAACGGGAGGCGTTGTGAGGAGGTCGATTAGATGCGAGAACGCAGAGGCCTCGTTATCGCCCCACTGGAAAGGAGTGTCTTTTTTCAAAAGCTCCGTTAGAGGTCGTGCTATTGCCGCGAAATTTTTCACGAAACGGCGGAAGTACGAACACAGGCCGACGAAGCTCCGCACATCTTTGACACACTTCGGAACAGGGAAGTGCGTAACAGCATGGATCTTGCCTGGGTCCGGTTGCACTCCGTGCGCGTCAACGAGATGTCCAAGGACAGTAATCTGACGACGGCCGAATTGGCACTTCGATGCGTTGAGTTGTAGACCGGCTCGACGAAAAACGTCCAGGACTGCTGAGAGGCGCTCCAAGTGTGTAGCGAACGTTGGGGAGAATACTATAACGTCGTCTAAGTAGCACAGGCACGTGGACCATTTGAAGCCATGAAGAAGGGAGTCCATCATGCGTTCAAAAGTGGCAGGAGCATTACATAGACCGAAAGGCATCACTTTGAATTGATAAAGACCGTCGGGTGTTACAAAAGCAGTCTTCTCGCGGTCTAGATCGTCCACGGCAATCTGCCAGTAGCCGGAGCGAAGGTCAATAGAGGAGAAATAGCGAGCACCGTGGAGGCAGTCAAGGGCGTCATCAATCCGAGGTAGGGGATACACGTCCTTTTTGGTAACCCTGTTCAGGTGCCGATAATCCACGCAACAGCGCCATGAGCCATCCTTCTTCTTTACAAGTACAACAGGTGACGCCCATGGACTACACGATGGTTCAATAATGTTCTTGGCAAGCATTTTGCGAACTTCAGCGTGAATAACTTGACGCTCAGCCGGGGACACTCGATACGGGCGGCGATGAATAGGAGGGGCATCGCCGGTATTAATGCGATGTTTAACAGCTGTAGTTTGGGCCAAGGGACGATCGTTAAAGTCAAAAATATCGTGATAGGATAACAAAACGCGGTAGAGCTCACGAGCGTGCTCGGACGGCATGTCGGGCGCAATCATTTTCTGTAAGCCGGCAATGGCACAAGTTGCCGACTGCGATGGTAGAGGAGGATCGGCTGAATTGTCGTCTACTGCAATAGATGCTACTGAGTGATCCTCGAATGAGCAAAGCTGGGCCAGAGACATCCCGCGTGGCAGCACTTGTGCCGTCAAGCCAAAATTGACCACGGGCAGGCAGACGCAATTCACCGTAATAGATAAAACTGTATGAGGCACTGTGATCCCGTGTGTAAGCAGGACGTCTTGCATGGGAGCCGCGATGTAGTGACCGTCGGGCACTGGTGGGGATGACACTAAGTCAACGTAGGTCAGTGCCGAAGGTGGCAAGCGAACGAAGTCGACGGAACGGAGGCGACTAGGGTGTGGTTCAGAGGGATCCAGAACAGGCAGGTCAAGGCGGAGAGTACTGGCGGAACAGTCGATGAGAGCAGAATGCGCGGAGAGGAAGTCCAAGCCGAGGATGATGTCGTGGGGACAGTGGGCGATGACTGTGAATAGCACGATAGTGGAGCGATCGGCGAAGGAGACGCGGGCGGCACACATACCAATTACGGGGGCTGTTCCGCCATCGGCGACACGGACAACAGGCGTCGTGGGGTGTGTGAGTATCTCCTTCAGCCGGTTACGAAGGTCAGCACTCATTACGGATACATGCGCCCCAGTGTCTATAAGAGCAGATACAGAAACACCGTCGACTTGCACGTCAAGAAGGTTCAGATGAGTGGGCAACGTCAGTAGAGGATTTGGCGGCGTATGGAGCAATGCAGCGTCACCTCGAGGCGCTGCATCGTCTAGTTTTCCGGCTGGGAGCGGCGTCCGAAGGGAGTCGGCGAATAGGAGCGACGGGGCTGAGGAGAGCGAGATTGTCGTCGTTGGGGCGAAGGCGAACGAGAATAGGGGCGGTTCGGCGCAGGAGAATCAGTGGCGGCATTATCGGAGCGTGCTGCATAGGGTCGAGAAGGGCCACCTGGGCGAGAGTAGGCAGTATAAGTAGACCGGGTCGGGGAACTCCAACGACTGCGACAGTGGCGAGAAATGTGCCCGATTCTACGGCAGTGAAAACAAATGGGCTTGTCGTCAGCAGTGCGCCATTCAGATGGGTTGCGGAAGCGTGGTGGGTAATAAGATGTGGGACGGGGCGTAATCGAAGAAGCCGGATGGGTATCAGGGCGATGGGCCGAGCAGACGGTGTGAAGACCCATGTTCGCGAACTCCTGGCGGACAACTGCCTGGATCAGGGAAACCGTGATTGCAGGTGCGTTGGAGGAGCTGGAGTGTAAGGCAGCCGGATAGGCGGCCTCAATCTCACGCCGGACGATCCGGGTAACATCACCAGTGTTGTTGGGACGAGGAGCGTCGGCACAGGAAGATGTCGCTGGGGTGTTGGGCAGACGGGCAAAGTGCTGGTCGATACGTCGGCTTTTAGCGAGTTCCAGGCGGCGACACTCTTTTATAACTGCATCCACGGTCGCCACGTTGTTGAATACGAGCAAGTTGAAGGCGTCATCGGCAATGCCTTTGAGGATGTGGGAAACCTTGTCTGGCTCAGTCATGTGTGCGTCAACTTTGCGGCACAGAGCCAAGACGTCTTGGATGTATGTGACGTAGGGCTCTGTGGACGTCTGCACACGGCCGGATAACGCCCTCTGCGCGGCAAGTTGGTGACCGTAGGGGTTTCCGAACAAGTCTCGGAGCTTTTGCTTAAGTGAATCCCAACTGGTGATCTCCTCTTCGTGTGTCCGAAACCAAACTCGAGGTGTGCCACCGAGGTAAAAGAGTGCGTTGGCGAGCATGATAGTAGGGTCCCACCGGTTATTGCGGCTGACGTGTTCGTACAGGCTGATCCAGTCGTCGACGTCTTCCCCATCTTTGCCCGAGAATACGCCAGGATCGCGGGAAGCGGGGAGAGCGATGTAGGTCGTCGAAGTGGCAGCAGGTGTCGGAGCTGGCTGAGTCGAGCTGTCGTCGGCGGGAGCCATGACGGAAGACTCGACGTACCGTCCACTGCGAAGCTCCGTGACGAGGTACAGGGAACGTCCACCTCCACCAGATATGTTACGTAGGAAGACGCAGACGAAAAGCTATATACAAGTATATTTACAAAGAAATGCGCCGCACTTGGCCAAGAAGCCACAGCCCGCAGTAGCCTCTGATCTTCGTCGTCGTCTTCACACTGCTCGCCTCTTCGTCAAGGCAAATACTGTTCCGTAGCAATATGGCACCTTTTCATATGCACTTCTGGCAAGCTACTGTATGCACTGATGCATAAACACATTAACAGGGGTAAGAGACGAAGTAACTATGCAAGCCACGTGATGCTTTTAACATTTTGTATCTGTCAATGTTTCTGTTGTCACAGCTGATAGAACTTTCTTTGGTGCAAGTTGGCTAATCACGTTGCAGCAACAGCACAAGAAGCAAGGTCAGAATAGTAGGAGAAAACAAAGCAAGGTGGCAGACGGAGGAGGCAAGGTAGACAAGAGAGAATGGCTTTAATGACATCGAAGAGGCCAGCCCTGCTATTCACTCGACTTGGTGCTTTGAATGAGACGAGTTAATGGAATTGCAAAGTAAGTTGTGGCTGCAGCATGCTTACAAGAACAAAAGCAAAGATAAAAGGATAGAAATAGGAATAAATACATACACGCACGGAAGAACTCACATATTCACACACATGAACACAAACGCGAAAACTAAGATCTAAAATACAAAAAAGGGCAAAATAACAAATATACACAAACACACAAGAAAACACGCACACACATTTAACGCAGACGCGAGTAGAACTATTAGGAGTCGGTTCACAAGCAGCTGTGCCTACTTGGTCGTACTTTTTTTTAATGCACACATTGGCTCTGTTGCCTTCACTGTCGTAGGAATTTTTTAGTAGCGACATATCACGACAAAGCGCAAAGCTGTGTTGTGGGAAAGCAAGTCGAGCGCTAACAGCACAGCTTATGCGCCATTGTATCACAGCAAGCTTTCTAAAGCTGGTGCGTGCAGTGAGCGAAGAGTTCTAAGCCACACAGCGACGCGAATACATGCCAAGCTCCCTTGCAACGGCACCAGTGTATCAGTCATAATTTTATATTAGCATTCAGGCTGACATTAAGGAAACAAACACTGCTTCCAAACACCTGACCATTAACAATCCAATGACATTCGCTCAAGGAGCGTGTGTTAGTCACTGATTGTTAGCATTGGTGGAAAGCAATCAATCGACGGTGCTACACAACACTCGAACGACGCTGCTAGACGCTCAGCTATCTTATCACACTGCTGCCAACGATCGGTCGTTTTCACGCTGAACTGGTAGCAACGAATCTTTGCGTTGGAGGTTGCTTTCACAAATCTTTTCTGTTGAGAAACTCGCAGGTTGGTTTCATCCGCGCACGCTTTTCTCATTTATCCTGATAATGGTTTTGCTCCATCACTTCACCACGTCCGACGAGAAACGCATGGGGCACAGTACACAAACACACCCGCCGCTCACAGTAGGTACCAGACTTTGGCGAACTCTCCTCATCGTAACTTCACATAGGAGAAAAACAAAATATCACGGAACAAACACGTACGATGTTTGTTTGCAGCGGTATGTCGCCGCGGGATCCTGTTTCCACACGAAGCGCAGCGTCACTGATGTTCGCTGCAATCTTTCTTCGCCGGCTCACGGCTCAGAACAAAAGCACGCGGCACAAATTGTGCATCATAAGCTCACAATAATATTTCCGGCATGACAGACCACCACAAACAATTCGAATTCACTCTGACGAAGGGAGGCGCACAGAGCTGACGCGACTCGGCCCAGTTCGAAGCGAGGGCGGCCATGTTAGGCATGTTCTCTGTCGGTGGGGACCACAGTGGTGGGGACCGCGGGGACACCGGCCGTCCGGCTCATGACGTCACCTGAAGTGCGCGCCTATTGGTGCCAGCTCGTGTGCATCCGCCTTTGAGGGGCAAATGCCGCTGTCTTCTAAAGTTGTATCCGACTATAGCTTGACACGATGTCATGGATTTTGAAGCCATTTTCTTAGGCTCGATTTTTTATCACTAGAGATGGATTGTATTGTATTCTAAAAACGTCAAAGACTGAAATTAGCAAGTTTCAATAACTTTTACTTATCAGCACTTGGTATGGCTGCAGCACTGGCTAAGCATTCTAGTTGTGTAACGACGAACAGTTTCAGTTTATTTGTCCTGCTTATTCACTAGAGCGGGAGCAGAAGCTAAAGGCTACACAGCCTGATAAAGGCCCCTGCTCCTAACGACAACATGTTTGCTTGATTATAGTAAATACTTTCAAAGCTTTCAAATGGCCCTGTACGATGCAATAGCAATGTGTTCATGCAACTAGAAAGCAATGAACATGCTCATTTCATTTCGGTGGGTAAAACAGCAAACACAAGGGATGGGCTACTACTCCTCGATGGCACTGCCGATGTCTTGATAAAGTCATGAAGTGAGTATGTTTGTTGTTTTCTAGTTGCATGAACACATTGCTATTGCATCATACAGGGCCACTTCAAAGCTTTGAAAGTATTTACTATGATCAAGCAAACATGTCGTTAGGAGCAGGGGCCTTTGTCAGGCTGTATAGCCTTTAGCTTCTGTTCCCGCTCTAGTAAATAAGCAGTACAAGTAAACTGAAAGTGTTTGTCATTGGCATAGTAGCTATGACGTTATGCTGCTAACCTCGAAGGCATGGGATCAAATCCCAGTTGCTGTGACCGCATTTAAACGAGGGACAAATTCAATAACACCCGTGTACCAAGCAGTGGGCGCATGGTAAAGAACCCCGGGTGGTCAAAATTATTCCGAAGTCTCCCGCTACGGCTTGCCTTATAATCATATCGGCGTTTTGGCGAGTAAAACCCAACAATTTAATTAATTATTTTTCACTTCATTTGTACATTTGCAAATCGCATTGCATCACAAACCACATTGCATTCTACAGGAATTTTGAGCTAGCTAGTTGGTATTTTATAACGTGTAGAGTTCAAGCGTGAAAGCAGGACGGGAACAACTAGGACAGACCCTGACATGTGCTAACTTCCCACAAAATTTTTTGAGTGAGACAACACGATTATATATATGAG
Organism: Dermacentor silvarum; assembly: GCF_013339745.2. NCBI lineage: Eukaryota > Metazoa > Arthropoda > Arachnida > Ixodida > Ixodidae > Dermacentor > Dermacentor silvarum. Next base: position 15,421,216 of record NC_051159.1, read on the forward strand.
GGGCTTTGTAAAAAAAAAAAGGAATACAGAAAGGGCACCAATAAAACATGCACAGCTCAACGCTACTGCATGGGTGGTGCGGGATCGACACTCAGAAAGCCTAATTCCTTCTGAAGTAGTGGATTGGCAGCATGCTAACGCACAGACCTTGCTCACCTTGAATTCTCGCTGCCTCTGCGATTTCTCTAGTCTCGTAAAATTGTACTTGTCAAATTCTGCGCTTGTCAAATGCACTTGTCAAATTCTGGTTTGAACCCGGACGTGTGACAGTAGGCTTCCAAGTGACCGCCAAGTGATCTAATTGGAAGTGAGTGCTTGCCCATGTGTGTCCTGGTTGTCGGCCCTGTCTTCCTGTCACGCTTCGATTCTACTCATTGCCTGTTGAATTTGTTGCAATGAATTTTATCTGTTCCTTCTCGTGGTGAAATGACTTGTCCTCTTGCTGACAGTTCAAGCGGTCGGCGGGACTTCGCAACCTGGGTAACACGTGCTACATGAATGCGACACTCCAATGCTTGGCCAACACCATCCCCCTGGCTCTGCACTTCCTGTCTGACCGGTACAAAGGAGACATCAATAGGTAAGCCAAGCTGCGATTGGTCTGCCACGAGCGAATGGCCATCCAACAGTGTTTCTCAGTGGCTGCGGCTTTCTCCTGCTGAATACCGTATAGATAAGGGCCGCACTCATGTAAAAGTCGCAACTTGACTACCTAAAATTGGAAGAAAAAGAAAAGAAAAGAATATTTAGATGTCCAAAGACGGTGCATGGGTGTGCAATTTCTTCAAACATTATGTTGAAAAACTTAGTCACAGGCGTATTAAACGCCATGGCGCAGAGGACAACTGTATCCACGGGTGTGCTGCTGAACCGAGCCTGAGAAATGACGGCAGCAACAGTGATGTGGACTAGATGGGCAGCAGGTACATAGTGCACAAGTGTGAACAATAACTCAATTATGAAAACAATAGTATTCACTTATTACGCCTTGTGAAAAGGGGGTGATCTTGTCAAGATTGCGAAAAAAATGCGGCACTTACACGAGTGTATGCAGTACAATACTGTGGGACGGATTCCACTACATTTCGATGTAGGCGAAATGTAAAAATGCTCATGTATTGAGATACAGGTGCACATTGTCGAGACGTGTGTTCCCAGACTCAGCTGTAGCCCCCAAGTGTGACACTGCGCAGTGTTTCGTAAGAGCCATCGATTACTTTCTTCTGTTTTTTTCACCACAGAAATAATCAAAGAAATATGCAACAACTCAAAGATGCGTAGTGGAAAAAAAAAAGGCAAAAAGAGTGGATATTTGAGGGCTGCGGGAGCAGGATGTTTTGTACCTGCGCTGGAAAGACAGGTGGACTGTGAACATGATGTCAACAGCGCACACAGCGAACAAATTCGGTCTTGCAAAGTAAAGAAAAGAAAGTAGGCACTAAGTGGACATAAGTTTGAGTGAGGAAGCTGGTGCTCATTGCCAAATACAACACGTAAGTGCTCGGAGTTGATAAATCAGACCAACTCATCGGATGCTACAATGTGTTCATGAAGTCTGTGCATTTCACTGTATCGATACAACTGTAGCGAATGATAGCTTTATCCTCTTTAGCGAGCATCGTCAGCAGCATCCCCAAGTGCCAGAATTGTCAACAAGATTGTGCTGTGACCAGTTCACACTCAGACAGGAACTGATTGAACTCAGATTTGATGAGCCACATCTTGCGGACCCCATTGTTCCTTCTGTTGTTCCCTCTAGGAGTGCAAATCAGAGGCAGTTTTTAATTCGACCTGCCGGCACAGGCCACAAAAAATTTAAAGATACAGAAAGTGTAAATTGTGCTACGAAAAAAAAAAAAAATTTATTTGTTTTCCGCAAAACATGTGCAGCAAACCTATGTTTCACCACATCAAGGAATTGCTTTTCCCAGTGGCACGGTAGTAATTAAGGCTAACATTTTGCTATGTACTAGTTAAAGAAATTTTGTACTCACACAGCTTTATTTGCAGGAGTATTGCATATGGCCCTTATGTTCAAAATGTATATTTTGAACTTTTTTTAATGTTCATTTTGTGCAAAGCAGCATTGATGGTTTCATAAATCTTTTATTTTGGTTAATATATTTTTGTTTGGTTAATGTGTTTCATAATATTTTTAATAAATCAGTTGTTTGAGACTAATATCATTGAAAAGATCATTTATTCCTCTACAATTTGATACCATACACTTTACTATCAAGCATTTTCTATGGCATGAAAAAAAAAAAAAAAGCTTTTCCTAAACTATTTGAAAACTACTGTTTTTCCCAGAGCAGGAAAGTGTTAACAGTTCACTTCACAAAATACGCTGAATAATGTATCATTCTTTCCATGTTCTGCAACTGTTAGAGTTTCACGATTCTGAAGATGCGTGAAATATAGTAGGACTAACTTTTCAATAGACTGGAATAACTGGCACTTGAAGGGGATATACAGTAGACCCTCGTTAATTTGACTCAGGTTAATTCGATCTTTCAGTTAACTTGATCCCGGTTAATTCGATTTTTCAGTTAATTCGATTCCGATTGAAGGTCCCGGCCAGTGCCCATGCATTTCTATGAATAAGCCCAACCTTTCTCTTTTCGATACTGAAACTGGCCTTCACCGGATAATTCGAACTTGATCAGTCGGCATGCACAAGCCTGGGCCCTGTCCCCTATGGTGACCTCAGTAGCGACCCCTTTTAGTGGCATCTCCTGTGTCTTCAATGCGTAATCATTTCTATGCCTACACAACGAGGAAACCTGTCCATCCGTCATGTAAGACGAATGCAATGGCTCATACCGCCATAAACAATGGCTCACATAACGCACATCATTTTCTGTCGAAAACGGCTATTTTCAGCCTGCCCTAAGAAGATTTTCAAGCAGAAACCGGCACTCGCAATGTCTGATTATGGTATTTACCTGATTCTAATCCGTGCATTTTTTGTTTGTTTTTTGTTCAAGAAAATTGGGCCAAAAATTGCCAGCATGGTGCACTCGGATATGAAACCAAAACAGCATTCATTGTGTTGTTATGCTTTGCCGCATAACACCCATGTATTGCGGCGAAGCTGACTTTAAAAAGGCGGCCACCATTGTGCAACACTTGCGAACCCCTTGCCCATTCTTCTTGGTAAAAAAAATCGGATGTGCTTTATATTTCTACTTTTTTAGGAGTGTTTATGTTTCCATGTTGCTTTTCTACTTTGGACATAGTAAGTGGGTGCACGTCTGATTTGGGGGCATGGGAGAATCCGGCAAATACTGGCAAATGAATCAGTGGTGTGTTTAGGCATTTTGATGCGAAAGCATCAGATGGCTGACTGAGAGAAAAAAAGGGGCACCTGTCATCTGTAGGATTGAAACGGCAGCTAATTTTGCATTGGCTGCAATGACACTTCACGAGCGCACCTCGACAGAGCAGAGCGAGCGAAAGTCAACAACTGTTGCCGTGCTAGCACACCAGGTAGTGCGTGAGGGAAGCGGGCATCGCTGCGACGCCACATCACCCTTACTCTCGCTTTTGGAAGCATGTGTTATCCATGCGTTCCTTGGTGGCTCAAGCTCTCGCCTGTGTTTTAACGGCACCTTGGTATGGTTAAATCAAAATGCACCAAGCGTCTCAACACGCTTGCTTGCCGGTGAGGAGTTCATAACTCAAAGGACCACTCAGCGGCATTCAATCGGACATTATGCTTTCGCATTCTCAACTCATAAGTGCTTAGGTGTCATCGGATTTTTTTCTGCATCTTTTTTAATTCGACCCGTCGGATAAATTGATCAATTTCGGCAGTCCTGCCGTGTTCGAATTAACGGAAGCTGACTGTCTATGTAGGCTATAACCTGTTACAGAACAGGCCTTCTGGTGTCTTCAGTATTTCGACCAGTTTCTTTATCCTAAGATCACTTACTACACGATGCCTGCGGTTTACAGGATGTTTCACATCGGCAGTGATGGCCGTGAGTGGCACTGCATAAAACTCCCAGTGCTAGGTTAAGTTCTATGGGCTCTCAGAAGTTCTAGAAACAAAGAGCACGGCACACAGTGCAGTAGTGCAAACGCAAAAGGGCATTTATTGCACCTTGTGTGCAATAAGCCAGCTAGCCGATATACGGGGAATGCAACCTGTCAATTGAACACTCTGAGGAATCGAGGAAGCTTGACTCACCGTGCAAGGATATCGAGAGAATAATGTTGGCGGAGGCCGATGCCCAAGTCGTTCATTGGTGCAGTCTCGATAACGGAGGCACATTCGAGTGATCATGTTTGCCCACTGAGGGCTCTGCTCCGCTCTGGAGCAGAGCCCTCAGTGGATGATGCTCACAGAACGCACCAATGAGGGCACAGTCAGTTCATGCGTGACGTCGTCTTGCAGCCGCAGAGAAGGAAGCAAACTCCTGTTGCACCCGAGTTGTTTATTTATTTTGTTTGAATGTACTATCATCCCCTTATTGGGTCAAAATAGGAGTGGGTTACAATATCTGCATTTTTATATGTGCAACCATACAACAATATTATGTGTTACAGCAATATACTATTACAACAATACAACGTTCTTGCAGGAATTACAATTGGTGCCTTTGTCTTTGGCACTAAGACCAGGTCCGAATTAGAAGCGTTACAGTCAGACGAGACAAGAACACGCCCTACTAAGAAAGACATTCTTAAATTAAAGACTACTCTCACTGACAACAGGTTTCAGCAGTTCGTTCCACTCCCGGGCCATTCGTAAAAAGAACAAGTACCTGTAACAGTTTTTAAGAAGTGTGATCTCTTTGACATACTCTGGCCAAATGTGTGGTCACAGGTCAGCTGGACGTACTAAAGAATCACCCAATGACGGAGAGGAACGAATTTATACATGAACAGCAGACATGGGACTACACAAACTAAGTACGGGTAGTACATTACACATGTTTGCCGCGCTATTGTCGCTAATCTCAGTCAGGTGCTGCAACCACTCACAGTTCCAACCTCAGTACGGCTGGGGCGTAGCTCAGCCGCACATCGCTGCAACAGTTACCGGAGCCGGGGTGCAGCTCGGCCTTGGCGGTTGAGGAAAGGCGATAAACGCAACGCATAGGGCGGCCTATCTCGGCAGCAACAGGAGCCGGGGCGAAGCCCTGCCACGGCGGGATCTGCCAGGTAGCTCAGCCTCCGAGTACTGTGAGCGGGGGCGAAGCCCGGTTTAGCAGGGTCATGACTGATGACGTCGGGACATGGCCAACCGCTCGATCCACAGTGCCCGGCGAGAGACGACCGTGCTGTCCCGCTCTGTTCAGCTTGCCGGCCCCGTTGCTCAAGCCGATCTTCCGAGACCCGCGCACCAATCGCGCGCACATTCGCGCTTTTCGGCCCCGCACACCGACACAAGCACTGCTTTCGATGCCTGCACACTTCAAAATGCTGTCCTCCTACCGCACATTCCTATCATGTTTATTTCTTGCTAGAAGTTCGATTGCACAACCTTAGCAAGTTTATTTCTTGTTACCCGCCACTTCATCTCATTTATACAGCGATGCTCTTTTCAGGGGTGCAACAGCTGCGCCAATTGCACCATTTTGATACAACTTCATATTTTTGCGCTGAGCTGTGCCAAAACCGTGATATATGTGGAAATTGCGCCACGCTGCGCCAAAACGCCCGACCTGCTGCGAAATTTCTCGGTTGCGCTAGTTTTAGCAGGAAACAAAGACCGCATTGGCAACCTGCAGCTTGGACATCGCCATCCAATCCAGTAGTGCAGACGAGATCCAAACACATGCTACTTTTAGCCACCATACACATGCATGCCCAGATGAGACGTTGGCATGTTTGGTGGTCGGCGCCGAAGAATATTTTTGCTGCTGGTTGCAGTGCGGCGTATTGTATATGCAGTAAAATCTCGCGGAGACACAGAGTGCGTGTTGCTTGCAATAACGAAAGTAGTTCGCCATTGCTGCGTAGACTCAACAAGATCTTCGCTGTATCCGTGCGCGCGGTCACAAGCGGAGCGGGTACGAATACTCCACGGGAAACTAGCTTGTACGGTACAGCAAGCGACCCGGCACTGAGGGCGTCAGCTTTGTAGGTGAAGCAATCCATAAAACTAGCAAAGTTTCGGTTTCACGCTGTGACAGGCACCGCGTTTCACTGAAATGGCGCCGATTTTCGCTGTACACCGCCGAAACGCCGAAAGATTGTCAAACAGTCGCTGCATGTTTCGACTACCGCCGGAACGCCGCGACACGTAGTCAGGAAAAATTTTTTTTAAATAATCCGAAAGGGAACCACTCGCGAAGAAATGCATGTGTACTTTCCACATGTTTGGCGGAAAAAGTTGCATGCAGTGCACTGCTGGGGCACGATCGAGGTCGTTTGGAGCGCGCATTGAATTTTGCCGGGCACGGCCTAGGTCAACCGTGCACACAAAACTGAACGCGCACTCCGAACAACGATCTCCGATCGCGCCCCTGCCCTCACCTACGCTGCTAATGTGAATTACTGTATACACTCGCGTAATGAATGCACTTTTTTTTTTCAGAAATCCAAAGCAACCTCATTTACCTGAGCGTTTATATGCGGGGTAAATTTAATGGCGTTTTATGAGCAAGCGTTCTTTGTGAAACTGCTCCAAATTTGGGATTTAGTGCTCCGAAACGGAGGTTTTTGTTTTCCTTAACCTGCTCCAAATTTAGATTTTCCTGCTCCAAAAGCAGGATTTTCGTGCTCCAAAAATTGCTCCAAATCCTATTTTGGCTGTTGCACCACTGTCTTTTACTTGCTCAAGTTCACTTACGATGCTATAAAAAAATTCATCCTTTTCTGTTTCGTTCATAATTTCGGTGAAGTCAGGTTTGCTCTGTCATAAAGAGGTGACACCAAGTTATCATGCAATATTTGGGAAAAATGAAACACAAGGCGCATCATTGCACACCCTCTAACTTCAGGACACGTTTTTGTTCATCTGGATCCCACACTTTGCACTCATATTCCAATATTAGAATACCAGCATTTTGTACATGGCCAGTCTGGTTGGTGTGGGTCCAAGTTTAAGCATGCGTCAGGTAAATCCCATTCATTGATGCTGATTTAGGCATTGCTGATTTAAAAGCATAGGAAACTGAACGAAAAGATCCACAGTACATTTCTGTTAATTTGACTGCTTAATTAAGTGTTTCTGTAATTATATCCCAACCGGCACCCATAAATTTCCCTATAATTATTTTGGTCCTGAAATTGGCTTTTGCTGGTTAATTGGAACTTGGCTTGTCAGCACACATGTGGCTGACCCCAGTGGTGACTCCAGTAGCAGCAGTGTCTATCTTGGCAGCGCATAAGGCACAGTGAATGAGCTGAACAGACGTTATATCCTGTCAAAAATGGCTGTTTTCTGCCTGCCCCAGGAAGATCTTAAAGCGAAAACTATAGCTCGGGATGAATTATTTCAGTATTTACCCGATGCTAATGTGCACCTTTTTTTCTGGAAAAATTCCTGAGAAAATTGCTTGCGAGGTGCAATCCAATACAAAACCAAATCCAAAACTGCATTCGCAACAACCTACCTTCAGAGTCAGCCTAGCCAGCGTCATCACCATTGCCATCACAAGATAGCAACCATGGATGATGATAATTATGCACTGCTTTCAGTCCAATTACTAAAGCACATTCGAGCGATACATTATTGTTTATGTTAAGCGAGAGGCAACAAGTCGCGTCATATGTTCTTGGTGTTCAGAAGAATGGCACGCTTTACATTACAATCTAGCGAAGTTGTTAGTCTAGTCATGGGCCACCATCCCGTTTCAATTGTTGAGGAGTCGTCTGACAAATGCAGAATTTCAAATGTGCTGTGGACCTGACGAAGGAAAACATGTTTTGGTTCTTCGTAGACAGCGATTGAGGGTGGTGACGGTGGACATTGAGTAAATACATTTCTGTTCTGTGAGGGTAAAGTTCGCTTGTTTTGACTTTTTCTTGTTGCCTGAATTGGAAGAATGCTATATTCTCTTGCTAAAAAATTGTGTGCGCCTTCGATTTCTACTTTGTTATTTCTACGTTAGTCCTTTTGTGAGTGCATATTCAATTCGGGGGCATGTTAGAATCGGCAAATACTGCCAAATGAATCGCCAGTGTGTTACAGCGTTTTTTTATCCTCTTGGTTAATTTGACTCACATGACTCCATCAAATCGCCATCAAATTCGTCATCGCTGGATTCCGATTCCAGCAAATCTGTCTAGTTTGAATTACCAGAAGATGACTGTAGTTGCATTTTTTACATGCTAAAGCGAAGTCCCAGGTGTGGATAGCTCAGCAAACCAATTATAAATACTAATTACTATACAAATTAAATTTTAACTGAAGTATTATTTTATTGTTTGTTTTTTTGGGTTTTGTTTTTGTACTAATGTGATTTCCATGCTCAAAAATAAAGAGGATTTAGTTGTTTTAATTTTCTTGATGTAGAATGGTGCTTTGGCATACTTTCAAGTAGTTTCAAAATGAAGTAAATGTCAAATGGAGTATGAAATGGCGGGTTCCTTTTTCACTTCCTCGCAGGGACTCTCATAGAAGCACTGGTGGCGAGACGGCTCACGAGTTCAAGAACCTGCTTGCTCAGATGTACTACAACGACAAGAGTGTTTCACCAAAAGGGTTCAAGGTTGGCCTTCTTATGTTTGCATGGCATTCGTGTAGGTTCTTTTGCAATAAAAGTGCTGTGTTATGCGGAACTTCTCAGTGCCATCTAGGTGCTGTAAAGCACCGAGCAGGCATCCGGGCTTGAGCAAAACATCTGCACACCCAAATCTAAACAACCTCAGCATATCAGACATCCAGCCCCTTTTGAAGAGATTCTTAGCTGACTTCACACGGGTTTGCCATATGGTGTATCTTGTGACCACATTCAGAAAAAAACTACCGCCTCCAGAGCATTGTAGCGAGTTGCAAGAGGTATCAAATATAGGTATGAATGAGACAAGAAGTAAGAATTAGCCGCAGAGTAAGTAAAATTAATGGTACAGGCATAATTAGCACCAATACAGTCAAAAATTAAGCACCTTGCTGTATGCTCCTGCAAAGAGTGCCCCATCGTAGATATAGATGTGTTGAGGCAAAACCACTATATCGCACACTTTTGGGAAATGGAGCTAGTTCACTTGTACTAAGCAGGGCTCACGCAAGGCAATGGTGTCCAGAAGGTGGCTTTGGTGTTGTCTAGAAGAAGCGAGAATTAGTCGCAAACTAGGTATAGTTTGTGCCAATATGGTCAAAAATTAGCCACATTGCACCATATACTGCACTCTCTCCAAGATTGGCCCACCTGTGCTCTTGGTCAAAAAAGAAAGAGTCAACCAAGTGTCAATGCTAAAGAAGACAAGGGCGACATAATTACCTTTGGAATACAATTAAAATAAAATACAAAATAATTGAATAATGAACATGAAAAAGAGACATAATGGACAGATATGATCAACATTTAAACATCAGCTCATTTGAACCACCATAGAGGTCGACCTTGTCTCCTTTAGCATCAACAAATGTTAGACCCTTCCTTTTTTATTGTCTGTATCAACATGTCAAAGCTCCGAGAAGCTGGAACCAATCATACAATAATCACTGCTTGACTGGATGAAGAATGCTTTGCATACCCACCAGTGCACGTGTCCAACAATGCTAGCGCTTTGTTTATCATTTTTAACATATTGTTTGTACCTAAAATATTCATTTGATGACCTTGGTGAAGTTAGTTGTGGGTGCTTTTTAGGCTGCTTAGTTTCTATTAAAGGAAACTTAGCCATTATTAAACTTTGCTATTGTACATTGGCAAACTAGCGGGAAGGCAGGAAATGTTAAGTACGTGCAAAACATTTACCATGTCAGCTTTATTGTTCAGAGCTATCAAATGCCCAACCACTCAATCAATTCTGCCGTTGGCTGTCTCGCCAAACCAGACCCTTGTTTTCTTTTGCCATTATCTACAAATACTGATTGAACTTGGTGCTTTACACTACTAGACCATGGGTTCACAAAGTGGGTTCAGCAGAACCCAGGGGTTCCGCGAGCCACTGATAAGTTTTCCCTGGTTCCGCGCTCATCAAGTGGCTGAGACGGCGCATGCCCAATCAAAAGAACCTCCATTACCCATTTCTGAGTGTCAAAAAGCACCATCGCATTGTGTAACTGGAACACACAAACTGCGCAATAAATCCACCAGCAGCTTGTACCACCCAGCCTCCAAAAAGAGGCAGCACGCCTAAGCTTTTGCCCTTGAATCTCGGAGACCGTAACTTACCACCATGTGCATTTCTCCCATTTGTAGATCGGGGCCAATAGCGTGCGCGCTGATGTAAACGTTGGAGGATTACAAAAATAAATGCACGGAGCACCACAAATGCGCGATGCAAAAGAGCAATAACGGCGCTAGCGTCCAACCGAAACGAAGCGGCGGAGTCCGCATCAGTCCGCATCGCCATTTGTCGTCAACAGAAATCATGCGTGAAACATGTCTGACAGCAATGTCAGAACGCCTCGTGCCTAATTGTGCCCCTAAAGCCTTTATTCTTGCATTTATCGCCGCGCATAACACCGCGTAGGCGGCTGGCCGTGTGCCTTCATAAATGCATAGTCGCCATCCATGATCGTGTCGATAGCGGCCGCGATTTAGTCCGCAGCGATTGCGGCAAACAGTAGTTTCGTTTTGACACGGTGCAGGCGTCGGCCACGTGCCTTCAGAACCGGAATGTCGCAGACCATGATCGCGTCGATAGCGGCCGCGGTTTTGTCCGCAGCAGTTGCGGCAAACAGTAGTTTCGCTTTGATTTAGTGCAAAGCTGTCGAAGATGAAGCGCACCGACTGCATCGCTATGGGCGAACGATTTGTTGGTGACCAGCTCACGCTTGACAGAATAATCGGGATGTGCGCGTAGTAGTGAAAAACGTGTCTCAGATGAAGACACGCGCCGTGGTCTCGCTGCGAGCACTGTATAATCAGTCACGAGAATTGCAGCTTCCTCACTGCTCTTGTGAAAAATAGAAACATGATTTGCTGATTCATTCAGTGAATAAAGGCGTGTTGACGTAGTAGGCATTTGTTTATCGGTTTCTTGATACCCTCGATAATTCGACATTCAGTTAATTTGGACATTTTTTTCGGTCCCGTAGAATTCAAATTAACAAGGTTTTATTCTCAAAGTACATTCCGCACTAATTCTAAGTCCTCGTGTGATGAAACATTATAATTAAGTGTCCCCGTGCAATAAGCACTGAAAACTGTCATCCTTTCTCAGCATAAGTCTTGATTGCGATGCTGTTTTGTCTTGGTTCATAACTATTAATAAATTTGTTTGTAGGTTGTATAGCTGTTATTAATCTGTATAGTGTTGCATAGTGTTATGACTGTATAACGAAATTCTAACTTATTAGTATAGTGTCACATGTGTTCCTTTTCTTGTTGTATTTGTGCCCCCCCCCTATGTAATGCCCTCGGTTGCGAGGGCCTTTAAGTGTATTTTGTATAAATAAATAAAGAAATAAATATTGCACCCAGTTTGGACCACGTGTGTTGCACGTCACCGTCAAAGTGGCCTGCCGTACGCCACCGTTGGCCCCAAACATGTTGCACGTTAAGCCTAGTCTCTTAGCCTCTGTATTAGGAAGGGGGGGGGGGGGGGAGGTTTCCTTGGCACTTCATGTAGCTTAGCAGGGTTCCCTCGGACCAACATGCTTGAGAACCATGTGCTAGACTGTAGGGAGAAACAGCAGTTTGACCTGGTGTTTGCTTGCCGTTGCAGTGCCTGATGGGAAGGCTGTTCAACGTCTATGCTGGGTATGAGCAGCAGGACGCCCACGAGTTCCTCCTCAACTTCATCGACAAGCTCCATGAAGACCTCAACAGGGCAAGTCATAGATTGCTCATATTCGTGTCTGCATCTCATCCCACCTACGCAGGCATCTTGAAATGGCGGAAGAGTTTTGTCGCTGTGAATGGAAGTACACAAGCTGCTTGCATAAGAGTCGTTTCAGTCCAAGTGTCCAAGACTGGTCGCTCAAACACTTGGATATTTTTGTAAAAAAAAATCATGGCAATTATCAAGTGCGTAGCCAGAGTGGGGCTCTGCCATCCTTCTCGGCTCAGCCTTGCACGCTTTCCCTCACACACACGTCATACAGCGTGTGGGGCGCGACAGAACCTTATCGCATTTAGACTTTACATGGAACTTAACGGCAAGAGGGTCTTGATGCTACACTGCTGTGCCTTGGCAGCCACTCTCTTTTGAGCAACGCGCAATTTGAGAGGTGAGTTTGCAAGCAGCCGCATGTATTGCAGCCATTTGACCATCTGCGTCCACAGCAGTTTCCATTTATTGCCTCAGTAATCCTTCGCTATTCTTCCAATATTCCTTAGCAGTGGCAGTGAAATTTTGCTATGCAGTCGAACCCACTTACAACGATCCCGGATATAACGATAATCAGTTATAATGACCACATTTCACTGCAGTTACAATTTTCCAACCCTGCCTATTGAAACTGTTCAGATACAACGAACGTTTTCAAAAGTGCCGTGCTGTTATGATCAACTCTAAAACTCGGTTTCAGTAACAGGTAAGCACACATGAAGTTAAGAAGCACAAGGTGCAACCAAAGTGGACGCATGGCAGCGCCCCCGCTACAATTCAACCGCAACGAAGATACGACCACTAAGATGAGCGAGCACTGTGCATGAATTTTAGAAGTCTGGAGGAAAGTCTCTCACTTTCAACCATCTCCAGCGTGCTTCAGGGCGAGGCCGTACTGTGTGCAGGAGCCTTGGCCTTTGAGATAGCACTCGAACGCTCGCCAGTTTTCTATAAATGTTTACTATGGTGTTCTACCTTTCGAATTTTGTATAGTAAAACCCCGGTGATTATGATTACAGCTGGTACGAATTTCGGTGTGATATCAATTCGTTACATTCCCCAGCTGAAATACATTGCTCACAATACGAAAAACGTCGACTGTTCTGAAAGCGTTGGCGCACCGCTACGGATCATATGAACACGTGAGCAACAGCGGCAGTGGCGGCTGAGCTAGCAGAGCGACCGGCACAGACAAACCGGCATAGCAGGATCGGGGTGGGATCCATAGTCGCCAAGTAACCAGCTATGTCACGTGGCTGCGCAGTCTCTCATTAGTCCCCCCGTCAAGAGGACCAGACCACATCAAAGCCTGATGCTTTGACCAGCGAAGAAGAAAACGAGGACCGTTGCAGCAATGACGGTCGCGGCAGCAGCCATGACGGCCAAAACGCTCCCTGCATTCGACGTGCTGAGATGTTCAGTGGTGTGCGAAAACTTTCGTTAGATCACGTGCGCACATTTTTACGCCTTCCAGAAGGCGATTGTTGATGATTTGGGCAAGAAGAAAAAAACACACGGATAGGAGAACCCCATTGATACGTTTTTCAGGGGACCATAAAAAAAAAAGTAGGAGTTTCGCCCGAAAGGCGAAGCAACGATTGCAATAGCAAATTAGTTGACAGCGGTACGAAGTAAGGATAGTAGTTTTATCGGCCATATAAACTTGTAAGCATTCACTTACTAACTAAATTAACAAGCATGGTGTCACGCGCACACAGCTAAACATGAACACAACTCGCTCGATGACCGCAGTAACTTGCTGTCAAAACGCTGGAGTAAGGAAGCGCACCTGCAGCAGCGAGTGAATTGACCTTTGTGCTGCCTCTCGCTTCAACGCGAACTAAATGTCGAAAGCGGAGCTCATACTAAGCTATTCGGCACTAGGCACCCTTTGTCAACATCGCAGATCGTTTTGAAGATGAGGCCCGCACGGGCGAGCACTTTGCACACGTCACAGGTTGCTTTCCAGATACGGCGCCAGTGCGGTCGTTTACTGCAATGTGCCGGTCACTTGTTGCAATGCACAAGCTGGCTGCACCGCTAAATTTATGTGACTGCTACCTTCAAACGCAACGTAAGATGCTGGAACATTAGAGATTGGCGACGTATCAAGGGGAACTTAATACATGGAAGTCAATGGGGATTTAGGTGGGGACCGCGAAAACACGACGCAGCAGCCAGGAAAACGCAGGCAGCGAGGAACATAACGGGGTTCCACTATTAGGAATCTTTTCTGCTAGAAATACATTCATTTTTCTTGATTTTGTGTATGTTTTGATGATGCGAATTTTGGGTGATACGAATATATTTCACTTGACCTCGTGAAATTCGTATCACGGAGATTTTACTGTGCTTGTTCGACCGAAGTGATATAGAAAACGTAACTCCGCAGCACTCGGCGTGTGTGGCTGATGCTGCAGCCGTAATGGCAAGACCTTTGCAAAATGTCGGCATGCCACAGTAGTTTCCACTTCCAGCCAACTACAACACTTTGCTGTTGGATGCAAAATGCACTTGTGTCCCGCTGATAGTAAAATATGTCACAAGCTCTTGAAGAAAAAAATGGCAGTGTCTGCGCTCGTAGTTTCTAAATGGCAGGGGATTGGGACTGACCGGGCGCCGTTTTGAAAGAGCTACGACGCCACATTTCATTCCTTAGACAATGTTTTTAGCAGACACTTGCAGCTAGATGCCAGGAAGGTGCAGGGAACAAAGATGAAGATATTTAAATACAATTTTCACACCAAAGTGGTGACGAATAGTAACTGACGGTGCCAGCTTTAGTATAAATAATTTTGCACATTTTGAAGGGCGAGCCCAAATATAACGAACTTCTGATAAAAGACTCACTTCCCGTAAAACTCTTGAGTTCATTGTGAACAGTTTCAACTGCATTGAAATCGTATATAAACACACTTCGTTACATTGAGGTTCAAAATGCATGGTGCTTTACGGACACAAAGTTATAGAAAGTTAGATAATTCATTATATCAGAAATTTTATTATACTCAAGTTCATGACATTGAGGTTTAATTGTATAAAAGATATAAAAGTTATTTTAGTGTGTAATGCTGCACACCTTGTCCTGTTGAACTTCCATAGGTTTGTATTCAATATGTAGTGGTGTTAATTGCCAGCTTCAGTCAGAAAAAGCTTCCTAGGAGCCCCAAATTTTGACAAAAATCTGGTAAATTGTTGTTTTCTTGGTGGCAAAACTACTATTGGTATGTTCAATAATTATTTTATTTGACTGCCCTAAAACTGTACATTACAGTAAAAATTCTATTGTGCCAATACATCTTAACGATTTTCTGAAAAAGCAAGACAAACACACCAATATAGCCACTCACTTTCAAATGCAGTAAAATCTCGGTGATACAAATCTCGCGGGGTCGTGTTAAATATTAGTTTCACGCAAAATTCATATCAAAACATACACACAAAAAAATTATTAATTTTTTTTAACAGAAAAATTTCTAATAGTGGAACCTTGTTGATACGTTCCTCGCTGCTAGGTTTTTCCAGCTGCTACATGGCGTTCTTGCGGTCCCGAAGTAAATCCTACATTGACTTCGATGTATTAAGTTCCTTTTGATACGTCGCTAATCTAATGTTCGTGCATCTTACATTGCGTTCGAATGTGGCGTTCACATAAATTTAGCGGTGCAGCCAGCTTGTGCATTGCAACAAGTGACCGGTGCGTTGCAACAAGCAACCAGCACATTGCAGATACAGCGCGGCTGCGCACACGCCATATCTTAAAAGCAACCTGCGACGTGTGCAAAGTGCGCGCCCGCGCGGGCCTCATCTTCAAAACGATCTGCGAAGTTGACGAAGTGCACCTAGTGCCAGATAGCTTCGCATGCGCTGTGCTTTTGACATGTAGTTCGCGTTGAAGCGCGAGACAGCACAAAGGTCAATTAGCTCGCTGCTGCAGCTGCGCTTCCTACTCCAGCGTTTTGACAGCAAGTTTCCGCGGTCATTGAGCGAGTTGTGTTCATTTTGACCTGTGCGGGCGTGACACCGTGCTTCCTAATTTAGTTAGTAAGCGAATGTTTACAAGTTCATATGGTCAGTAAAACTGCTATCCTTACTTCGTAAGGATAGTAGCGAACGCGGCAACATTAGTAGCTGTCTACTAATTTGGTATCGCATCGTTTCTGTGCCTGTTAGGCGAAACTGCAACTTTTTTTTTTTTTGTGGTCCCTTGAAAAACGTATCAACGTGGTTCTTCTATCTTTGTGCGTTTTCTTCTTGCCAAAGTTGTCAACGATCGCCTTCTGGAAGGTGCAAAAGTGCGCGCACGTGATCTCACGAGTGTTTTCACACGCCACTGAATGCCTCAGCATGTCGAGTGCAGGGAGCGTTTGGCTGTTGTGGCTGCCGCCGCACTCATCATTGTTGCAGCGGTCCTCGTCTTCTTTCTCGCTAGTCAAAGCATCAGGCTGTGATGTGGTCTGTTCCACTTGACCGGGGTGACCAATGAGAGATTGCGCAGCCACATGAAGTAGCCGGTTGCTTGGCAACTATGGATCCCACCCAGATCCCACTGTGCCAGCTTAATTGTCTGGGCCGGTCGCTCCACTGGCTGGGCCGCCACTGTTAACAGCTCATTTGTTTATATGATCCGCAGAGGCGCGGCAACGCTTTCGGAACAGCCAATGTTTTTCATATTGTGAGCAATGCATTTCGGCCGGGGAATGTTATGAATTCGTATCACATCGTAAATTCGTACTAGCCGTGATTGTATCATTGGGGTCTTACTGTAAATGGTTCTAAGATTGACTCCTAATTATGTTTGTTTATTACCTACATTTCAACCGAAGGCATTAGAGTAGGGGAGTTGCAACAACATTCGGTCTGCACCAAGTTAGCCCGTGCATTGCATCGAAGTGGTACAGATCTGAGAACGCATTCTCCTTAATAGCACATGATATGTAAAGCTTTCCAAGATTACAAATCTCTCTGAGAATATTCAAGACAAACATATTACATTGCATATTGCATAGCATACACGGCATAACAGGATGACGGAGTACAAATATTTGTTTGATGTAGCAGTGCTGAACACATGAAAAGCAATTAAGGAACACTCTGTTTTGTTTAACATCAATGTTTTTTTCATTATATTCTGCTTAGAAACTGCTCAGTGCACTGCTTTGGGATTCTGGTGGGAGCACCAGGTTGCATGTTTAATTTTGCCACCGTGACCACATTCTGATAGGAGGCTGGAGTCTGAAAATGCTTGTGTGCCAATGTTTGAGTGCCCTTCAAGGAACTCCGTGTGGTTAAAATGAATCCTGAGCCTTGCACTATGGCATCTCTTGTTGCGCTAGTATTGCCTTGTGCCATTAAACCATGAAACAGTGCCCATAACTTTCTGGTGACCATTCACAGGCGTTACATCGCAAGGGTGCCCCTGCGCCTTTGCCACCCACGGATGAAGCAAACTTGTCTCTGAACGGGCGCATCAACCGTTTCTGGTGCCAGCACTTAGACCGGCACCTCTCGGTGGTGTCGGACCTGTTCGAGGGCCTGCTGGTGTCCAACCTGACCTGCCTGGTGTGCCGCAAGTCATCGAGCAGCTTCGAAGTGTTCTCCTGTCTGTCGCTGCCCATTCCAGCTGTCAGCGGGTCCGTCTGTTACCTTCAGGTGAGCGGGGGTAGTCTAAGGCAAGCAGCTTCTTGTTTTTGGAAAGTCAAACAGAGCCAAGCAAGCGTGCATATGCGCGTGCATGCATGTGTGTGCACATGTGTGTGTGTGCATGCAACATAAATGTGAAGTGAAAAACGGGGCACAATCACATAGCCTCTTACAGAGCTCAGATCTCTTAAAGGGACACTAAAGAGAACATATAAATCAGTTTACACTCATGGAACCATTCTTCCAAAACTCTGTCTTTGTTAATTTTGCAGTGAAAGGTTGGTTTTTATAAGAGAAAATGAAAGTAAGTTTCATTTTTCAAATCTAGCTCTCAATTTCCAGCGCAGGTGCAACAATGTGATGCCACTGATTTCGAAATATATTTTCGCAATTCGGCCATGGTGGCTCAGTAGAAGTTCTTGAAACTAGCTGAGTTCAGTCTTTAGCTCTTTTAGAGTACAATGTAGTCCACCTTTGCTGATCAGAAATAACTAGGCCCAGATGCCGTCAAAATGCATGACATCACAGCAAGGTAACGAAAAAAATTCAAGACATTGTTGTTATCTGCACTTCATTTTTGCCTGTTTTTCTGATTTACCAAGCCTCTCCTCACCGTAAGAGTGGCTTCCTTGGCATTGTTGTAGAAAGGTAATTTTGTAATACAGCTGGTAATTGGCTTTCTCTTTAATGTTCCTTTAACAGAAACAAATGACCACTGTAACACCCATAGTCACTCAAGTACTTTCTGTTTGTACATAAAAACACACATAGCAGGCACTCATGCAGGCATGTTTGGCAGAAGTGTTAATTTGACATAGGCACATATGTGCAAACACATGTGCATTTGGCAAACACCCTTGCGCATGAGTGTTTTTATGTGCACAGCGGCCATGAGCAAGTTGGTGAGCAGGAGCCTCTTGTTATGCAGGACTGCCTCAAGCTCTTCCTGGAAACTGAGAGCATGTCGGGAGAGGCAGCATGGGACTGCCCAACGTGCAAGCAGAAGCGCAGGGCCGAGAAGCGCATGATCATAGCCAGGCTGCCCAAGATCCTCATTGTACAGTTTAATCGGTGAGCATGCCATTTCCAGCTGGCATCGCCTCTGTGATGTCCATTCTGCAGCTGACGATATGCAGCACACCACATTCTGTTATCTCTACTCATTAATTCATCATCTTATTCACCATTTTTCTGCTAATTATAAGGACATTAAAGAGCAACAATTAACTACCGTAGTTTAGACTGGTGAACTATTGTAGCAGAACCTTACTACAGTAGAAACCCGCTGTTACGTTCCCGGGTACTGCGTTTTCGCGGCTGTAACGTCGTTTTCGGCCGGTCCCACCACAGCTCCCATAGAACCCAATGCATCGGTAACACCGGTGTTAAGTCGCAACTGTGGGACCGTTCTCGCAACATACGTTGCGAACTGCCACCCCACGCCGGCCCGAGGAGCCATTTTGACATTTCATGTTGCTTGGCTTGGTTGCTTGACGATGGCATTGGCCGCCCAAAGTGCCAGGGGCGACACTTGTGACGTATTTTCGTTTTCGGCCAGTAAAAGTATGGCCCTTCAGATCCGTATTTGCTATCTAAAGATGGTGTCTATGACGCTTTGCGGCTCTAAAATTGGTTTTGGCTCATAGATGTTCCGTATAAAGTCCAAGGGCGATAACGCCGTCGCCGCGCGCTGTATGCTGTATGTGCGAGTGAAAGTGTGCGAGGGGAGCCGACGACCGTGTCTAAATCTCGTGCGCTAAAGAAAGAAAAGCAGGGAGGAAGCGCACCTTCTTCCGTTGCGTTCGAGGCACCGGCAAGGGGGGAGGGATAGCTGGCGACGTTGTACTGTACTCTGGCATCAACTGCGTACTATGCGGCGGCGCGTGGTTGCGCGGGCCGTATCTTGAAAGCGATCTGCGTTGGGGGCAGAGTCTACACAGTGTAGGTGCGTCGGCGGCTCGTAACTTTGTGTGTGCTGTGTGTTCTCGGCGCTCAGTTTGCGTTGAAGCGATAGACAACAGCACGAAGGTCACTTCGCTCGCTTCTGCAGTGGCGCTTAAATTCCTCACCCCAGCGTTTGACAGCGCGTGTCCGCGCTCATCGAGTGTGATGTGTTCATGTTTGCCTGTGGGCGCTGACACCATGCTTGTTAATTTAGTTAATAAGCGAATGTTTACAAGTTTATACGGACGATAAAACTACTATTCGTACTTTGTATAGCTGTCTACTAATTTGCTATCGCAATCGATACTTCGGCTGTCAGGCGAAACTATGACTTTTTTTCACACGTTAAAATAATATTGTGTGCAGTTCAACACTACTCCCATTTCTCAATTTTTCCTGTGTCCCGGCTCTTGCGTTTCCCGGCTCTTACGTTTTTTTTTTTGTTACGGTCCCGTGAAAAATGTATCAGCAGGGTTCTACTGTATCTTAATTTGGCAGAAAAATGTCCATTATTATCGGAAAAAATGGAAGTCAAATTTCCACTTCTAGAATATTGCGCCCAAACATTGGCACCAGTACGTTAGTGTGACATCATGAAAGTCAAAGTATTTTCTTTTCTTTGCACCATTTCTATGCTAAAAAATTTGTCAGAACTTGCTCTGTGGAGTCTTTGACTCCTGTGGAATTCATTGTGGTCCTGCTATGCTAGGCCCAAGTTGGTGCTCTCAAAAATTTGTGACATCACAATGATCTGGCGCAGCAATTTTAATGAGGCATCACTCTACCAGTCTTTTGTTTCTGCTTTTTTACTTGCTTGTTTGAACCATGTGAAGTTCAACAGCATGTGTTCCAAAGCAGAATTTTAGCTTATTACATCAGTGGTTCTCAGCCATGGATGTGTTGGGGACCCCTTGTGGACCGGTGGAAGTCATAGGGGACCCCTTGCAGTGACGTGGCAAGGGGGGGTCAAAGGTTTATTTTCTTGTCGATGAACAAAATTTTCAACGAACATTGTGACGTCTTTTAGTTCTTTATTATCTTGTATGGAATGCTGCCGCAGTTCTGGGAGCAGGTCCCGGAACTGGGAATGAGTCAAGGCTAAAAAAAAAACTTTATTAAATTTTTTTTTTCTTTATTATTATTTTTTTTTTCTGGCAGCCCGCATCTAGCCAAAAGCGTCCAGCCTGAGTAAAACGAACGCGCTACGGAACTGCGTTGCGCGGTGGGTGGAGCAGCCCGAGAAAAACAAACGCGTTCTGGCTGGCTCTGGCAACCCGCGTGTAGCCAGAAGTGGAAAATCGAAAAGGCCCAGTGTTGCAAAGGCCCCTTTAAAGTTGCTTTAAGCTACTAAGCAGTTAAACTCAGTTGAATACGTTTTTGGAACAACTGTGACATACGACGTGGGGCTAGGCATCGGCGTCATGCACTGCTGTGTTCATCATTGCCACCAGGTTCCGGTGTGAGACTGCATGGCAGAGCAAGAAGCTGCAGACGTACGTGCACTTCCCCGTAAACAGCTTTGACATGAACTGCTACGTGGACCACACCCGGGTGGACACCCAGCGCAGGCCACCGTACCACCTGTACGCATTCTTGGTAAGCACTACCCCTGGCATGCCTCACACATGGCCATGCATCCGTAGTACAATCCACACCTAACTATGTAGCATTTCCCCAAACCATCATAACTTGAATGCGTCATCAACCTCATAGGAAAAGAAGTGCTTGAGGCGGTGCATACCTAAAACAGCAGAAAAATATTGCAGAGGATTTGGTGACTAAACTAAGGTTTACGTAATCGGTACAGAAATACTAATTTGATGTTCTCAGTGAACCATATTGCACATCACCCAAACTTGCTACTGTCACAAGAAATTAAAAGAGAGCTCGAAATTGTAGACGTACAAGATGAGACAGAAGGCTTTCTTGCGGGGCTAAATTAGTGCCAACAAAACATTGTTTAAACAAAAAGAAAAAATTGAATACATGTCATTCCAATGTAGCGTGAACATTTTTTCATGCTTATATAGAACAAAAAACAAAAATTAAATACATGTTATTCTAACGTAGTGAAAATTTTTTCATTCTTATATAGTGTGGGGATGCGCGATTCTCACGCGTCCCCTGATGTGGTTTTCCCGGCATAGCTCGTGTCTCCTGTAATCCGGCTTCTCCGCATGGCTATGCACCGGCGGCGGTCGGCGTGGATGTTACGAGAGGGCACGAGGGTTGCGCTGCTAACGCCACCTGATGGCGGGGTTACGCGGGCGCTGTTCCTCTTCAGGTTGGGGTCGGTAAGCGATGCGGATGTCCCGTGCATGCGCCGATCCACGCTTCGCGAGACCGTCTCGAACATGGATCGTTCGAACAGGCCACCGTTCGTGTAACCGTACACGTGAACGACTAGACGATGGTGTCATAGCATGGTTCGAACACATTCGCTCGCTATCCTGTCGCTGTGAGTCGAACTTCCTTGATTTGTCGCGCGCCCATGTGAATGTTCTATGCGTAGTAATTCGGCTAGCATGCATTAGTGTATGAAAGGTGCAATAAATGCCCTTTTGACTGTTTGCACTACTGTGTCGTTCCTTTGCCCCTTTGACCCAAGAGCGCGTGTGAGACCCCTCAATAGATATACAGGTTAAGGCATCCAAATTACATGAAATAAACAAGTAGCCATACAAAACGGAAAACTCATATGGAAGATGACATTTTTTAAAAATCTTTTTTGACTGATCCGAGAAAAATTCATCAGGTAGATCATTAAAGATTTTTAAAACATAGACACATCATCGCGCCTCACCATACCTAGTTGATGAACGAGGAACTTTGGTACGCTTGTAGTCCCTCAAAAGTTGAGGGGCTACATATTTCTCTCTGAATTGGTCGTTCCAAAAAATAACGAAGAACCACGGTTTGCTTAAATAATGACTGAAATGAAGGAAAACTTAATGCTGAAAAGAAATTGTCATCTGACACCTAGCCACAGCCATACACAACACTTTTCAATATATTTTTTAATAACCTGTCAATTTGCGTTTGCCATCGCAATGCACAGAAAGCGAATACGGTGATTCCGTATCGTAATATGCTGTATGCGAGAGCGTGCACCATGGTTTTCTTTACCGATAATGGCGTGAAACCTTTTATACTAAAAAGCAACCAAGCGACACTCCTAAGTTTGCCACACAGATAGGCCAGATGATGCTGCCACGACATGCTGCTATCAATAAATAAACCGAAATATCTCACACAGTCTACATACTGAATAGGGGCACATGTACATGATACGCAGTGCTGATCATGCAAGAATACTGGGATGTTTATTGCTCTGGTCTTTAAGGTATTTCTAAAACATATTGTTGCAGGAAGAAAGCAGGCCCACAAGTGTAGAAGGATGTATATTTACAAGCGAAGAAATATGGTGTTCAGGCAACGGCCAGAGACTTCGTCTTCCTCTCGTTCGCGTCACCTTCTTCTTTCCCTTCACCGTAACATCACCCTCCCGGTGGGGTTAGCTCCGTCCCGGTGCAGGTTATGGAGCGTCGCTTAATGGGGAGACATAGGGCTTGAGCCTGGCGACGTGAACAACATCGCTGGTGACGTTGGGAGACACTGAAGGCTGACCGACTGGGGCGATCTCGTATGTCACGTCGGACAGTTGTCGTAAGATCTGGTATGGACCAGAATAACGGGAAAGGAGTTTTTACGACTAGCCGACTCGACGTGAAGGCGTCCAGAGAAGGACAAGGGAACCAGGTGAAAAATGGTGGTCTCGGTGCCGAAGGTCGTAGCGTCGTTTTTGAGAAGCTTGCAAGACTGTGAGGCGATGACGCGCGACCTCTCGGGCCTGGGCGGCTAAGGCAATAGCATCGCGAGCGTAACCAGTGCTGGCGTAGCTGGCGCATTGCATAATCCAAAGGGCATGACTTTAAATTGGTACAGACCGTCCGGTGTGACGAAGGCGGTTTTCTCGCGGTCCATCTCGTCGACGCTAATCTGCCAATACCCGGAGCGGAGGTCAATTGATGAAAAGTATTGGGATCCGTGAAGGCAGTCAAGAGCGTCGTCAATGCGAGGCAGGGGATAAACATCCTTCTTTGTTATCTTGTTGAGGTGACGGTAGTCAACGCAGAAGCGCCACGAGTTGTCTTTTTTCTTTACTAAGACAACCGGTGATGCCCACGGGCTACTGGAAGGTTCAATGATGTCCTTGTCCATCATCTTGTCGACCTCTTTCTGGATTATGGCCCTTTCTGTTGCGGAGACACGATATGGCCGCCTATGAATGGGGCTGGCGTCACCGGTGTTGATGCGATGCGTGACAACAGATGTCTGACCAAGTGGACGGTCGTCCAAATCAAAGATATCCCGATAAGATGACAGGAGGTGACGATGAGCTGTTGTTTGCTCGGAAGGAAGGTCAGGGGCGATCATCTTACAAACATCGTCCACAGGCGTCGAGCACGAAGGAATGGGTGACAAAGGTGCGTTGGTACTCAGGAAGGATTCGGAGGCCAAAGAAGAAATCTCAAATTCATCCAAAGGAGTGATAAGTGCGACGGCAATGCCGAGTGGCAGCACATGCGTCGAAAATCCAAAATTGAGGATGGGCACCCGAGCGCAGTTTTCGAGGATCCGGATTAAGGTGCTCGGTAGGGCAATATTTCGTGACAAAACCACGTCAGTAAGCGGAGACACGACGTACTCGCCATCAGGTACGGGAGGACAGGGCGTCAGGAGGACATTGGTAGCTGCCTGTGGAGACAGCCGTGCAAACTCAGCAGAACATAAGCGGGGTGAAGCACAAGTTGTTGCGTCTACGTCGGCAGGAAGCGGCAGATCCAGCTGTACAACACCTGTGGAGCAGTCAATTCGGGCAGAGTGTTTCGAAAGGAAGTCGAGGCCGAGAATTAGGTCGTGTGGACAGTGCTCGAGGACGATAAATAAAACAACGCTATAAGGACCCGCAATGGTCACACGTGCTGTGCACATTCCAAGAACAGGTGAAGTACTCCCATCGGCGACTCGCACAGTGCACGGTACGGCGGGAGTCAGAACCTTTTTGAGCCTTCGGCGGAGAGCAGCGCTCATAACTGAAAGCTGCGCTCCTGTGTCAACGAGAGATGTGACAGGAACACCATCAACTTCAATGTCCAGTAGGTTTCCACGTGTAGGCAGGGTCAACAGAGGATTTGTGGGCCGGGTCGGAGTTGCAGCTTCACCTCCGGGAGCTGCACCGCCTAGTTTCCTGAAGGGAAGCGACCGGTTGCAGATGGGGACGAAGAGCGGTGAACGAGAGGCGAACGGGACCGACGGCCTTGCGGAGATGGGGAGCGGCTGGATCTTGGTGGAGCACTGTCGGCGTTGATGTTCCAAGGCGGCGTGTAGGGCGAGAAAGTGCGATTGTCTGGTACTTGGCGGTAGTGACTCGGAGACGACCACCGAGGAGACGACGACCAGCGATTACGGCAATGACGGGCGATGTGTCCAATACCGGAACAATTAAAACAGATGGGTCTGTCATCCGGTGTGCGCCAGTCAGCGGGGTTGCGGCGGAGTGGCGGGAAGCTTTGCGTCTGGGAGCGAGCGGCCGGAGAAATCTGGTAGGTGTTCGTATGGCGGACCGAGCAGAGAGATGGAATGCCCAAACTCGCTATTTCTTCCCGAACGACCGCTTGTATAAGCGAGATAGCGGGCACACTTTCCTGACAGTCGGAACGAATTGGAGCCGGAGCCATGGCCTCAAGCGCACGGCGAACGATACGCGTTAGATCTTCTGATCCTGTCGGCTGAACGAACCGCGGCGGGTCTGCGCACGAAGATGTCGCGGCGGTATTGGGCAGCCTGTCGAAATGTTGAGGGACGCGGCGGCCTTTCGCTTGTTCGAAGCGCCGGCACTCCTTTATAATTGCATCCACAGTGGCACAATCCTTACACATCAGGAGATTGAAGGCGTCGTCTGCAATACCTTTTAGTATATGACCAATCTTGCCCGCCTCGGTCATGGTGTTATCAGCCTTGCGGTAGAGAGCCAGCACATCCTGTATGTACACGACATAGGATTCTGTGGACGTCTGAGCGCGGCATGCAAGTTCTTTTTTTGCTGCCAACTGACGACCGACAGGTCTGCCAAACAGGTCACGCATTTTTTCTTTGCAGACATCCCAGCTTGTTAGGTCAGCTTCATGCGTATCGTACCATTGCTTCGCAGTTCCTTTCAGATAAAACATGAGGTTTGCTAGCATCATTGTTGGACCCCACCTGTTGTTGTCGCACACTCGTTCGTACATCGCAAGCCAGTCCTCGACGTCGGTGTTGTCCGTGCCACAAAATGTCCCCGGGTCCCGCAGATGAGTGAGGATGACCGTTGGCGTGGACTGCTGAGGCGTTGTCGGTTGTGTCGGTTGATCTGCCATTGTGGCGGCAGGTAGATGACGTCCACTGCGAAGTTCCGTGATTGTACCCAGCACCTCCACCAAAATGTTGCAGGAAGAAAGCAGGCCCACGAGTGTAGAAGGATGTATATTTACAAGCGAAGAAATATGGCGTTCAGGCAACGGCCAGAGACTTCGTCTTCCTCTCGTTCGCGTCACCTTCTTCTTTCCCTTCACCGTAACAATATTGTCACGTAGTAGTGACGCTGAAGAAAACAGTCGTAAAACTGTGTACGACGAAACTGGTTGTTTATTGGGCGAACCTGTGCCCACAAAATCAAGGTACACTCAAAGCACAACGATAGCGGCGAACACAGTCGGCGATCGTCGAAAATCTGATCAGCGGCGAAACGCGTCGGCTTTTATACCTGAGTCATCGAAGGTTCTAGATTAATCCCTGATGCCTGCGTGTCTTCCAGAAAGTTCTAGACAATTCGCGTCAGTCATGCAATCAGATAACATAAGCGTCGGTGAAAACAGGCAATGGAAAGAAGCATCGATAACGTTCTAGAAACTTCCGATACAGGCGCGTCCTGCGCCGAGCGATAACGTTTAACATTTGTTAGCCAGTTGAAAGCGGCCACCGGTGAAACATAAACATGTATACGTGTCAATACCCTCCCCTTAAAAAGCATCGTCCCGATGCTACAAACAAATGTGAAAGCGAAAACAAAACCACGCGTAATAAAGAAAAAAAAAATAAAGTAACAAAGTACCTAAGTTCGTCAGCGGGCGTAGAAAGGCTTAAGACGCACCACATGGATGACTTCGGGTCGTGCGCGGCGCCGCTGTGATTGCGAAATGCCGTCTGGCACGAACTCATAGTCCAGTGCGCCAATACGTCGGATGATCTTATATGGTCCGAAATAGCGACGTAAGAGTTTCTCGCTAAGTCCTCGTCGGCGTATCGGAGTCCAGACCCAAACACGGTCTCCGGGCTGGTACTCGACGTAGCGTCGTCGAAGATTGTAGTGTCGGCTGTCGGTTCTCTGCTGGTTCTTGATGCGCAGGCGGGCGAGCTGTCGACCTTCTTCGGCACGCTGCAAATAGGTGGCAACGTCGAGATTTTCTTCGTCAGCGACGTCTGGTAGCATGGCGTCAAGCGTCGTTGCCGGGTTCCTTCCGTAGACCAGGTTGAACGGCGCCATGTGCGTCGTTTCTTGCACGGCCGTGTTGTATGCGAAGGTCACGTACGGAAGGATGGCATCCCACGTCTTGTGTTCGACGTCTACGTACATTGCCAGCATGTCGGCGATGGTCTTATTTAGGCGCTCGGTGAGGCCATTCGTCTGCGGGTGGTAGGCGGTGGTGCGGCGATGGCTTGTCTGGCTGTACCGCAGGATGGCTTGAGTTAGTTCTGCCGTAAAGGCCGTACCTCTGTCGGTAAAGAGGACTTCCGGGGCACCGTGACGCAGGAGGATGTTCTCAACGAAGAATCGGGCTACCTCGTCGGCAGTGCCTTTGGGCAAGGCTTTTGTTTCGGCGTAGCGGGTGAGGTAGTCCGTAGCTACGATGATCCATTTATTCCCGGACGTCGACGTCGGAAAAGGCCCCAGTAAGTCCATCCCGATCTGCTGGAACGGTCGGCGAGGTGGCTCGATCGGCTGTAGAAGCCCGGCTGGCCTTGCCGGCGGTGTTTTGCGTCGCTGACAGTCTCGGCATGTCCTTACGTAATGGGCGACGTCAGCAGAGAGGCGAGGCCAGTAGTATTTTTCTTGTATCCTCGCGAGAGTGCGGGAAAAACCGAGATGTCCAGCCGTTGGGTCGTCATGGAGAGCTTGCAGAACCTCTGGACGCAATGCTGAGGGTACCACGAGGAGGTAGTTGGCTCGGAGAGGCGAGAAGTTCTTCTTTAGGAGAATGTCGTTTTGCAAGAAGAACGACGCCAATCCTCGCCTGAACGCCTTCGGCACAATGACGGTCTTGCCTTCCAGGTAGTCTACAAGGCTCCTTAGTTCCGGGTCGGCTCGCTGTTGTTCGGCGAATTCGTCGGCACTGATGGGTCCCAAGAAAGTGTCGTCATCCTGGTCGTCTTGTGGCGGCGGTTCGACGGGGGCGCGAGACAAACAATCGGCGTCAGCGTGCTTTCGCCCGGATTTGTAAACGACGGTGATGTCGAATGCTTGAAGTCTCAGGCTCCATCGTGCGAGGCGACCTGAAGGATCCTTCAAGTTAGCTAGCCAACATAAGGCGTGGTGGTCGCTTACAACTTTAAAGGGCCTGCCATAGAGGTAGGGGCGAAACTTTGATGTAGCCCAGATGATGGCGAGGCACTCCTTTTCTGTTGTGGAATAATTTGCTTCCGCCTTCGATAGCGACCGGCTAGCGTAACTTACAACCCTTTCTAGTCCGTCAGTCCTCTGCACAAGCACGGCGCCGAGACCTACGCTGCTTGCGTCAGTGTGGACTTCGGTATCGGCATTTTCGTCGAAATGCGCAAGTATTGGCGGCGATTGCAGGCGTCGCTTCAGTTCTTCAAATGCTTCGACTTGCGGCGTCTCCCACTTGAACTCGACGTCGGCCTTCGTGAGATACGTCAGTGGCTCAGCGATCCGTGAAAAATTCTTGACGAAGCGCCTGTAATAGGCGCACAGTCCAAGAAATCTACGCACTGCCTTCTTGTCAGCGGGCGGAGGAAAGTTGGAGATGGCCGCAGTTTTCTGAGGGTCGGGGCGCACTCCAGACTTGTTGATGACATGGCCCAAAAACAAGAGCTCCTCATATGCGAAGCGGCACTTTTCTGGCTTCAACGTGAGTCCGGAGGTCTTGATTGCTTGAAGAACTGTTTCAAGGCGCCGGAGGTGTTCCTCGAAGCTTGAGGCAAACACAACGACGTCGTCCAAATAGACGAGGCAAGTCTGCCACTTCAAGCCTGCCAGTACTGTATCCATGACACGTTGGAAAGTGGCAGGCGCCGAGCAAAGACCAAACGGCATGACCTTGAACTCGAACAGTCCGTCTGGTGTTATAAACGCAGTCTTCTCCCGGTCCCTCTCGTCGACTTCGATTTGCCAGTAGCCGGTTTTGAGGTCCATGGACGAAAAATACTTTGCGTTGTAGAGTCGATCCAAGGCGTCGTCAATCCGTGGGAGGGGGTATACGTCCTTCTTCGTGATCTTGTTGAGGCGACGATAATCGACGCAGAAACGTAGGGTTCCATCCTTTTTCTTCACTAACACCACGGGGGACGCCCACGGACTCTTCGACGGATGGATGATGTCGTCGCGTAGCATTTCGTCGACTTGTTGCCTTATGGCCTCGCGTTCGCGCGCCGAAACTCGGTACGGGCTCTGACGGAGTGGCCGGACATCTTCGTCGGTTATGATGCGGTGCTTGGCGACAGGGGTTTGTCGAACTTTTGACGACGACGAGAAGCAGTCCTCGTATTGCAGGAGCAGAGCCTTTAGTTGTTCTTTCTTGTGCCTGGGAAGGTTCTGATTGACGTCGAAAGTTGGTTCAGGTACTATAGTCGTCGTTGCAGGTGCACTGGAATCCGTGAAGGCGAACGCACTGCTGGCTTGTACTATTTCGTCGATGTAGGCGACCGTGGTGCCTTTGTTAATGTGCTTGTATTCGGGGCTGAAGTTCGTGAGCATCACCCTTGCTTTCCCTGCACGTAGCTCAGCTATGCCTCTAGCGACGCAAATTTCACGGTCGAGCAGTAAGTGATGATCGCCCTCGATGACGCCCTCCGTGTCTACAGGCACTACGGTACCGACGGAAATCATTACGCTGGAGCGAGGCGGAATGGTGACTTGTTCTTCAAGCACATTCAAGGCATGGTAACTTATGCTTGTATCCGGTGGTATCGCGTTGTGCGTTGAAAGCGTTATCGACTTGGACCTTAAGTCGATGACTGCACCGTGTTGATTTAGAAAGTCCATGCCTAGGATGACATCCCTGGAGCAGTGCTGCAGGATTACGAAGCTCGCCGGGTAAGTGCGGTTGTTTACCGTGACTCGCGCTGTGCAGATTCCAGTCGGCGTTATTAGGTGGCCTCCCGCTGTCCGGATATCGGGTCCTTGCCAGGCTGTTTTCACCTTCTTCAACTTGGCGGCGAACGGGCCACTGAAGAAGGAATAGTCGGCTCCAGTGTCGACGAGAGCGGTGACGTTATGGCCATCGATGAGCACGTCTAGATCGGTAGACCGGCGTCTGGCGTTGCGGTTAATTCGTGGCGTCGGATCACGGCTGCGTCGGCTTGCTCTGCTGCTGCTACGTCGCGTCGGAAGGTCTTCTTTCTGCGGCGAAGTGCTGTCAAGGCTGTTGCTAGGCGGCATGCTGATATCTCGTCGTGATGATTCGCGAATCGTCGTCGTCGTCGGCGGCGGAGGATCTTCGGCATTGCGTCGTACAGCAACCGCACCTCCATCGGTTGCTGCCTTTAGTTTCCCGGGTAAGGGCTCGGAGATCGGCCCCGGTTGGGACCGGTGTACTGACGGCGATGCGGCGAGATGTAGCGGCCCGGGGACGGCGAGCGTGAGGGCCGTCGTGGTTGCCACTGGGCTCCGGCGAGGTAGTCGGCGATGTCGCGCGGTCGTTCACCTCGATCGGGACGCGGCGCGTTGACGGGGAACCCTCGTAGGCCCATTTCGCGGTATGGGCATCGGCGGTAGACATGGCCGGCTTCCCCGCAGTGATAGCAGAGCGGGCGGTGGTCGGGAGCGCGCCAAATGTCCGTCTTCCTCTGGTAGCTGCGCTGGGCGACGGGCGGGCGTGCTGGCGGCGGCGGCGGTGGAGGATGGAACTGCGGCGTTACGGGGCCCTGGCGCGAGCGCGGAGGGGGGCCTTGACGACGGGCGACGGCGGCGTAGGTCAGCGCTTCCGGCTGGGCTTGCGGCGATTGTGGCTGCACATCGGGAACTCCAAGTGAGCGCTGAAGTTCGTCTTTGACGACGTCGGCGATAGATGCCACGTGAGGCTGCGACCGGGGAAAGAACTTATGCAGCTCCTCGCGAACGACCGCTCTGATGGTCTCGCGCAGGTCGTCGGCGCCTAGCGCTTGAGCGTCGGCGTAGTTGGTCAGGGCACGGCGGTTGTATTGCCTGACGCGCATTTCAAGCGTCTTCTCCATCGTTGTAGCCTCGGAAAGAAATTCGGCGACAGTCTTGGGCGGGTTGCGCATCAATCCGGCGAATAGTTGGTCTTTGACGCCCCGCATCAAGAACCGAACTTTCTTTTCTTCAGACATGTTGGGGTCGGCGTGGCGGAAGAGGCGAGTCATCTCCTCCGTGAAGATCGCGATGTTCTCGTTCGGCAATTGCACTCTGGTTTCTAGGAGAACCTCTGCCCTCTCCTTTCGTACGACACTCGTGAAGGTCCTCACGAAGTTTTCACGAAAGAGGTCCCACGTAGCCAGGGTGGTCTCTCTGTTCTCAAACCAGGTCCGAGCAGCGTCATCCAACGAAAAATAGACATGGCGTAGCTTGTCGTCGTCGCTCCATTTGTTGAAAGTCGCGGTCCGCTCGTATGTCTCCAGCCAGGTTTCAGGGTCTTCAGCCGATGATCCACGGAAGGTCGGGGGCTCCCGAGGTTGTTGCAGCAGGATGGGGGACGCTGGGGCTGCCATTGAGGTCGTTGACTTGGCCTTGATCGCTGTGGTCTTCTCGGGAAGAAGTCCGTACTCCGGCAGAAGTCCTTGCTGCCTACGGCTAGCTCGCTGGTCCTTGGTGACGTTGGCGTTGTCCTCCGGTTTCGGGCTTGGATCGCGGCTTTGCGGGGGCGTTCGCTGCATGAACGCACTAGCACCTCCACCAGATGTCACGTAGTAGTGACGCTGAAGAAAACAGTCGTAAAACTGTGTACGACGAAACTGGTTGTTTATTGGGCGAACCTGTGCCCACAAAATCAAGGTACACTCAAAGCACAACGATAGCGGCGAACACAGTCGGCGATCGTCGAAAATCTGATCAGCGGCGAAACGCGTCGGCTTTTATACCTGAGTCATCGAAGGTTCTAGATTAATCCCTGATGCCTGCGTGTCTTCCAGAAAGTTCTAGACAATTCGCGTCAGTCATGCAATCAGATAACATAAGCGTCGGTGAAAACAGGCAATGGAAAGAAGCATCGATAACGTTCTAGAAACTTCCGATACAGGCGCGTCCTGCGCCGAGCGATAACGTTTAACATTTGTTAGCCAGTTGAAAGCGGCCACCGGTGAAACATAAACATGTATACGTGTCAATATTAACTGTGTCTTCCTGATATTTACATTAATACAATTTTTTGCAAACCAGTACATTACACTATGTGTTGTATTTTGCAGGGCGCCCAGAGCCTTCTCATAATTTATATGCTTTGTTAATATTACCATATCGTCAGCATACTGATAGATAGTGCCTTTAGGAATTACTAGAGGAAGACTGTTTACGAATATATTAAATAAAAGAGGTGATAAAATCGACCCCTGGGGAACACCGGCTGTAAGCCATTGCTTGCTACTGACGGTTTCCTTGTCGGCCATACCTATCTGTGACCTACCACACATGTAGTTTCGCAGTACGTTGTGGAATGGTTCTCTGAATTTCATTAAAGTTAGTTTCGCTCGCAGAATGTTATGGTTCACTGTGTCAAAAGCTTTTGCTATGTCAAGAAATAGCGCACAGGTGAATAAGTTATCAAATGCAGAATATGCTTGATCTGAGAATTCTTCTAAAACGCTGTGGTACCTCGATTCGCAACGAAACCAAACTGCCTGGGCAATAAAATCGAAAACTTAGTTAAAAATGACGTCATGTATTCGTACAGGAATTTTTCGAGTACAGTATATACCACTTATAACATAACCGCTTATAGTGCAGGACCGGATATAGTGGGGTCTTTTCAGACTCCCGTTAATTTTCCCATAGCACTCCATGTATACACGTATCGCTTCTAGTACAGTTGCGGGACACGAAATACCGGTTACAGTGAGGCTGCCTGGGAGTACGGAAGTCAGCAGAGATTGCGAACGCTCCCCTCAACCGGGCGGCCCAAGGAGTGCTCAAGAAGAAAGAGACAAAGTGGAGGAGAAGGGCACGTGGTGCGAACGAACAGCCAGTGAGGCTGAAACCAGAATCTTGAGTGCGAGTCGTGAAATATCACGGTGTGCATAGCGAGCGAGGGCCACGAAACTGCAAACGCCGGCCAACGCTCGCTTCATGATAATGGCAGTAAACAAAACTTCAGGGAGCGGGCGGCGCCGGCATGGCACGGGGCAGGGCGCACGTGGAGACTGGAATGTGAGGGAGGAGGGCGGCAGGGAAGCGGATTTCGCCTCGGCAACTCCGCCCCTTCGGTGGCTCCCCTTGCCCTCCCTCGTAGCTCCCTCACTTTCGACTGTCACCGTGCGCACCTGCCGCCGTTCCAGCCGGCCCGGCGCCAGCTCCCCGGAGTTTCGTTTTCTGCCGTTATCGGGAAGCGGGCGTTTGCCGGCGTGGGTAGTTTCGTTGGCCGGCCTGGGACAGTGCCGCTGCTTCCCTCTGCGCCATAGCTGCAGCGTGCAAGGTCAACACGTGACTAGAAAGTAGAGGAAGCATAAGGAGAAAGAAGGGTTCACTGCCATTTTCTACGCGTGGCTCAGACGTCGGCACGTACATGCATGTTTCGGCGCAACGCAGAATCGGCGACCTTGCCATCTGAGAGAGCGTGAAATTTCCACCGCATTCTTTTTTTTTTTTTTTTTTGTTCACGCGCGACATTGACGGGTCTCTCCTAAGATTTTACTCTATGGCGGTGCCGGAGCAATGCCGGTCGAAGGCGCCGCCGCGTGATTTGGTTCGAATTAGCAATATTCGACTGTAAATTGAATGCAAACGTTCTAGCCGCATTCCTCGACTGTCGCATACGCGTGGTGGCTCGGTGCACATGTTTTGCATATGTGCGGGCCTTGAAAATTGTTGCTTTGGTTATAGTGCGGTACCGTTTATAGTGCGGATATTCGCGACTCCGGCGACTTACGTTATAACCGGTCTACACTGTATCTGGGAAGGTACCGGCAAAATTGAGATTGGTCTATAATTTTCAACCTTATCTTTCCTTCCTCCTTTATATAGTGGCTTAACTATAGTCATTTTCAGAGTCTTGGGAATTACTGCGGTTTCTGAAAAGCCATTAATTAAAAAAAGCAAGACGTTCGCAAGCACATCGAAGTTTCTTCGCAGAGTGCCTACTCATATGCCATCTATTCCTGGTGGTTTACTTTACCGAAAACTAAAAAGAATCCTTTTCAGGTCAAGCATTGAGAAGCTAGGCGTAAAAGTGAATGCAACGTACAATGATGTTCCTATTGGGATAAAGCGCTTTCAGAAGCACGCAAGAAGAAACGGTTGAATGCGTTAACTAACACTGTTTTGTCATCTGGAAATGAGTCAATAGGATTAGAAAGCACGTCACTTCCTCTCCTAAGATTATTTATTATAGACCACATTTTCACAGGACTTTTGCGCGATTGGTTGAATTTATTTAAAAAATACACTCTTTTCGCTGGTCGCAAAAGCCAGATTACCCTGTTTCTTGCCATTTTATAATCAGCTTTTAAGCCCTCACTTTTAGGAGAATGTTTGCAGCGCTTCCAGAGCCAATACCTAAACGATATGGCATGCATAATATCGGCATTCAGCCAGCTAACATTATTTCTGCACTTTTTCATAACAGTATACCGTATTTACTCGAATCTAACGCGAAATTTTTTTTCAATAAAACAGGTCCGAAAATTGCGTGCGCATTAGAATTGAGTGCGACCCTAAATCTGCGTTACCACATAGCCGTCGGCATTTCAAAATGGCCACCTAGCACGCGCTTCGAGCCTAGCTACACTCTAGCCTAGCTGCCGTAGCTTCCTCCATGGGCTGCAGTACACGTGCTTAGGCATTAGCCTTCCTGTTTTCTGCGTCTGCTCTATCACTATAAAATGTCGAGCTCATCATGATGCCGCATTTAGAAGGAAAATGATCTTGTGTGCGGAGATGGACAGAAATCGGGCCTCATCACGGGCGTTCACCGAAACTTGCGTGCGGGACTGGCACAAAAAGAAGGAGAGGATTTTCACCAGCAAAGCAATGTGAAAAGGTTTCAG
The DNA here is from genome assembly GCF_013339745.2 of Dermacentor silvarum. Lineage (NCBI taxonomy): Eukaryota > Metazoa > Arthropoda > Arachnida > Ixodida > Ixodidae > Dermacentor > Dermacentor silvarum. The sequence goes on from NC_051159.1 coordinate 15,456,196, forward strand.
TGCACCAAAGCAGGACGTATTTTGCGACGATCCACTTCGGCGATACGATCGCCTTGGCCCTATCTTAAAAGCGATCTGCGACGTGGAGAGTCTGCTGCGCACTGTGTTTTCGCCGAGTCGCGTTGAAGCGAGAGGCATGCTAGCACGAAGGTCAATTTGCTTACCGCGCTTTGTCACTCCAGTGTTTTGACAGCAAGTTTCCACAGTCAACGAGCAAGAAGTGTTCATGTTTGCGTGTGCACGTGTGACACCGTGCTTGTTAATTTATTTGGTAAGCAAATGTTTGCAAGTGTTATACGGCCGATAAAACTGCTATCGCAATTGATGCTTTGCCTTTCGGGTGAAACTGGGACTTCTTTTATTCGTTGCAATTTTAGTGCACCGGGAGTAAATCTTTGTTTTTCCAAACGAGAGAAAGTTGTATTTCTGTATGAGAGCATGAGGTGCATGGTACTGTAAAGGATCTTTTTCTTTTTTGGTCATGGAAAACGGGTGTGCGTTAGAATCGAGTAAATATAGTATGTACTTAGGCGCTCAAGGTGTTGAAGTTGAGAACTTTTTGTATACCTTATTGGGTGCACTGCCATCAATCAGCAAAGACCAGTCAAAATTAGTTATGTGTTGGTCAAACATTTTTGTACTAGTCATTTGAATTTCCATTTTATTTCTTTTTGTGTTCCTAACCAATTGATGTTCTACAGCTAGAGAAGGCTTCAAAAGGCGACAGGCCACAAAATAGTGGTCGGCTAACCTCTGATTTATAACGCAAGCAGCGAAGGAATAGTCAGATGCGTGCACCACAATGTGGTCTATGCAGGACACTACTACTCGGTTATTTAAGCACTGTTCTCTAGTCGAATGATTTATGATGGATTCCAAACCATAAGAAGACAAAATGGATAAGTAATCGGAAACAGTAGTTGACGTGACGCATAGCGTATTTCTGTTCAAATCACCACCTAAGCATACCTGCACAGCTGGACCCCATTTGCCCAGTATTTCAACGAGCTCTGCCAAGAATTGCGTCACACTATTACATGGTGGATGATATATCAAGAGGAGGATTAAATCTGCATTTTAAAGATTTATTTTTATGGTCAGGCATTCCGCATGAACGAACATAATGTCTACTCCAGGCGTAACATACATGTCATGAACAAAAATCGCTATACCACCTTCTCGCCCTCGTGACCGGGTCACGAAATGTGAACGATAACCAGACAGCGTAAACATATCAGCACCAACATGGGGTACATTTATTTCAGTCAGAAAAAAAGCGTCAGTGTATTTGCTAGCCGCTTCCGCTATCTCTCTAAATTCATTCCAGTACTTTCGGAGCCTTCTTATGTTTACGCTGACGAGAGTAATATTATGTTGTAACCTCAGGCCAAACGTATTTTTGAAATTTCTAATATAAGGAACCACACAGAAACTAGACACCATGCTGCTTACACAATCCTAGCAATATCAGCTGGCCTGATTACTCAGATCAAAGGTGCACCTTCGTCCTTCTTTACAAAAAATCTTACCGCCTTTAACCCAGGCGAACCTCTACCCTTTCTCCTTAGACACTGTTCTTGCACGCTAAAACAAACTACGATTTGCCTTTGTCAAGATATCGTTGAAAAACAATTTGGGTAGAGAACCATTCTGGTGCCGTAGCTTTCCTCGTGTATCAAACCAAGATTCTCTTGCTGCTACAGAAGTGAACCATATCAGGACTGTCGGGATCGGTTTACGTTTACTAGGCACGCGATGCACCGCCTCTACATCAGTTCTTGGAAACCTTGCTAGCTCTAGCTTGATGGCTACCTCTGATAAAACATGCCTAAGGTTTTCATTTTGTTCCAGTGGTAGGCCTTCAATTTCCAAGTTATTCTTCCTATTGTACTGTTCTCATTTTGTACATCCTGCAGAAGCTCAAGCTGTGTCGCTTGGGCCTTGACTACTTCATTCAAGCGCACAATTTCCTCTTCCTGGGCCTTTTTGCGCTCTTTGTTAGCTTTCATCTCCTCCACCACTGAATCATACTGCTTCGAAACAAATGAGACTGATTCCTCTAGTTCTTTAACACTCATGGAAAGCTTAGTAAGCTCAGTTTTCAGCAGAAGCAGGAAATCCACTTTTGCATGCAGAGTTAACAAAGAAGCAATACTGTCTTTTATTTCTTTGAGCTCAGAAACCAAGGATGGCTGCACAGAACTGCCGTTCCCTGTCTGGCTACACTCCATCTGCGATGCTGAAGCGTCTCGCTGCCTGCCAGCTCGACGGGTTTTGCAGACCCAAGTTTCTAGCTTAGCTTGGCTCTTAGTCCCAAAAGTACTAGGTGCTATGCCTGAACAAGGTTGGCCCAAATGGTAGCCATGTTTACATTCAGCGCATGACATAAAACGGCCATCATCGGATAACGCACTGTGGCATGCAATGCACTCTTCTAATACCATGATAAAAGAAAACAAGGTACTTTCATGAGCTCTACGAGTCAGTCCGGCAGAGAAAGGTAAAAACAACCGAAATTGAAAGGCGACTGTTCTTACCTAACAAGAAGAACAAGGCGATTATGACAGGCTCACACGCTCTGCCGCATTGCAATTGATTGTTGGGGAATGCTCAGTTTTATAGTTTCCAGTTCTTTGTGTGATGCTTTGATTGGCCGGTACTTAACATCGCTGATCGATGCCAGCTCAGCACGTGCAAGTGTCAGGTGTCTGGTGGGTTGATGCCATCAGATGCTGCAGTGCTTGCGATCCATACGAAGCAGGTTACATGCGACAGATAGACCAGGCACGTCGACCGTTTTCGAGTGCTACGACGCACGCAGAGCTACCAAGAAGAACAAGGCGATTATGACAGGCTCACACGCTCCGCTGGACTGCCAATAATAATAATACAGTAGAACCCCGCTGTTACGTTTTTCACGGGACCGTAAAAGCCGGGAAACGCAAGAGCCAGGAAACAGGAAAAATTGAGAAATGGGAGTAGTGTTGAACTGCACACAATATTATTTTAATTCTTACGTGCGACAAAAAGTAGTTTCGCCCGACAGCCGAAGTATCGATTACGATGAGCTATACAAAGTAAGAATAGTAGTTTTATCGTCTGTATAAACTTGTAAACATTCAGTTATTAACTAATTAACAAACATAGTGTCAGCGCCCACAGGCAAACATGAACACATCACACTCGATGAGCGCGGACACGCGCAGTTAAACGCCGCTGCAGAAGCGAGCGAAGTGACCTTCGTGCTGTTGTCTATCGCTTCAACCCAAACTGAGCGCCGAGAACACGCAGCACACACAAAGCCACGAGCCGCCGACGCACCTACACTGCGTAGAATGTGCCCCCACGCAGATCGCTTTCAAGATAGGGACCGCGCGCGCGCCGCCGCGCAGTATGATGCCAGAGCACAACACTGCCCGCTACCCCCCCTCGCTCCCTCGCTGGTGCCTCGAGCGCAACGGAAGAAGGCGCGCTTCCTCCCTGCTTTTCTTTCGCGCGCGAGACGCGGTCGTCGGCTCCCCTCGCACGCTTTCACTCGCACATTCAGCATACGGCCGCGCGGCTTCCCTCGCACGCTTTCACTCGCACATACAGCATACATCGCGCTTCCCTCGCACGCTTTCACTCGCACATACAGCATACGTCGCGCTTCCCTCGCACGCTTTCACTCGCACATACAGCATACGGCGCGCGGCGACGTATGCTGTATGTGCGAGTGAAAGCGTGCGAGGGGACTCGACGACTACGTCTCGCGCGCGAAAGAAAGCATACGGCGCGCGGCGCGCGGCGACGGCGTTATCGCCCTTGGAGTTTATACGGAACATCTATGAGCCAAAACCAATTTTAGGGCCGCAACGCGTCATAGACATCATCTTTAGATAGCAAAAGCGGATATCAAAGGCCATACTTTTGCTGGCGGAAACCGAAAATACGTAATAAATGTCGCCGCCAACACTTTGGGCGGCCAATGCCATCGTCAAGCAACCAAGCCAAGCGACATGAAAAGTCAAAATGGCCGCTCGGGCCGGCGCGGTGTGGCAGTTCGCAACGTATGATGCGGGAACGGTCCCACAGTTGCGACGTAACAGCGGGGTTACCAATGCATTGGGTTCTATGGGAGCTGTGCCGGGACCGGCCGAAAACGACGTAACAGCCGGGAAAACGCAGCACCCGGGAACGTAACAGCGAGGTTCTACTGTAGTACTAATAATAATACTCTACTATGCCACGTCTCGCAAGGCCTTGCGTCGCGTCACAATGGCCTTGAGCTGCCGGAGCGCAAGTGTGGCAGGTGTGACGTCACACCACGTGACTCGCTGTGGAGAGGCGTCGCAGCTGCACTTGCTCGGAGCCTCACTGCTGCGGTACCACGTGACTAGGCGAGGGTTTAACGGCTGCTTGGTCGCTCAGTCTCTCCATGAATGGCATGCCGGCTGGGCCGTCTGTGCGTGCGCTTCAGTGCAAGCGACAGGCTGAATCAATTCATCCAGCAGATATAGCTAGACGGCAGGCTGCGAAATCTCAAGCAAAGACGAATTTGGCTGCTGAAACAATGGAGCAAAGGAGGCCCAGATTAGCACGCTATAGAGAAGCTTACCAAGCGCGGATGCGTGCAATAACGAAACACTGTGTGCATAGTCTTTGCAAAACCAAGCCAAACAGACCTTTCACTCGTGATAACTAGGTTTACAAGAGTTAAACCTCAGCCAATTTTTTTTTTTTTTTGCGATAGCAACTATATGGACACTTCAAGCGGATTTCTGCCGTCGTCATCGCCATGAGGTTCTGTATAAAGTCCAAGGGTGATAAAATCGTCGCTGTGCGCCGTATGCTGTATGTGCGAGTGAAAGCGTGCGAGGGATGCGGCTTTCGCGGAGAGCCAATGCGATCATCACGTGAAAGGCCGTGGAGGGATGGGAGGGAGGGGGGGCGACGTTGTGCTGCGGCACCAATGGCGCAAGGGGAACTGGCGACTCAGCACGCGAAAGGAGGAAAGCGGGAAGGCAGCGCTCGAGGACATTTCGAGGGCATCGGACATTTTAACGTGCTGATATGGATACCTGTGTACTTGTGTACCTGCTATAGACTTATGGGGAGGGGGGCGGTGTACTCCGGCGGCTGCTGCTTTCGACGCGGCCACGCAGGCCTTGAATGTGATCTGTGATGTGGACAAAGTGTGCAGAGTGCCGGTAGCTTCATATGCGTTGCACTTTCGATGTTTAGTTCGTGTTGAAACGAGAGACAGCAGGAACGTCAATTCACTCGCTACTGCTACCGCGCTTCCCCACTCCACTGTTTTGACAGCGAGTTTCTGCAGTCATCGAGCCAGATGTGTTCATTTTTACCTGTACGCCCATGATACCGTACTTGTTAATTTAGTTAGTAAGCGAATGTTTGAAGTTTATTTGGCCAATAAAACTAATATCCTTACTTCGTAGAGCTGTCTACTAATTTGCTATCGCAATCGATGCTTCGCCTTTCAGACGAAACTGTGACACTTGTTTTTTGCTATGAGCCATGTCAATGACAGTGTGGCTTGCTCATTCAAAGTGAAACTGTCGGTGGTCCATGTTTTAAAACTTTATTCATTTGTTCTGAATACTTCAGAAACTTCGTATACTAAAATTCATACAGAAGCAAATACCGAATATCATGGTATTTACCGTATTTATTTGATTATAAGGTGGCCAGATTATAAGGGAAACCAAGAAAAAAAAAACTTGGATATGCACCCCAATATAAGGCGATACAGAGTAGCCGACAGATTATCGAGACTCGGCGGGGATCGCCTGAAATATTGAATTACTAACACAGCCAAAATGAAAAATGGCGACCATTAAATAGGTGGTAGGGGGAAGGTTCGAGCCTCAACACGCAAAGTGCTGGTTATATACGAATTTTGCCTTTAGGTGTGGCTTCATGGCACTGAAACGTGCGCTGCCATGTAGCCACACCTAAAGGCAAAATTCGCTTATAAGGCCGGGGGTGACTTCTAGGCTAAAAATTCTGGAAAAGAACCTTGCCTTAGATTCGAATAAATATGGTAATCAAAAATTTCAAGTTGTTTAATATTCATGCATGCATGCACATATTGCCAAATGACAGTGCTGTGCTCACTGTTACCGAAGTTATTTTTTGGGGTGCAGAGTACAGAGGATTGTAGAGCCATAAATGTCTATATGCTGTTAGTTCAGCAAAGTGCCTGCAGCCAACAGATCACCATAAGACTTAGTCCTAGTTTTGTCATGTGCGCTCTGTTTTGGAAACATGTGTGACAGGTATTGTGTATAATGTGAAGGAAGCAGCGTTTGGTTCAGTAAGATCACATGCAAATAATTGTTTGTTTGTTTATGTTAGCACAGTTTAGCATGCACAAAAGTTGCAGCACACAGGCTTATTCTCATAGAACTACCACAGAGCCCACTTACAGAAAATCGAGGTATCTTCTTATGCTGCCTGCATTGCATACACATGGGCTAAACCTCATAAAAGTTATCATTACAAGGCTGTGTAAATGTTGAAGGCTGTGGACACATGCACAGCCTTTTCGTGTATCCTACTCGCTACATAATATAACGGTATGGAAACAAAAGGCACAAACCTGCCCCATGCAGACATAGTTCAGTATGCCAGCAGCCTACCAAAAACATTCCGTGTGAATGCAAGGTTTCTTATTCTTCTTAGTTTTATTTTTTCCCTGTATGGATTTCACGACACATTTGCTCAATGCTGCTGTTTTGTTCTTTCTCTCTTTTCAAAGAACCACTACGGGACATTGGCTACCGGACACTGTAAGTTGGCACTTCAGTCCAGTTCCTTTCAATATGCTCATTACATAATGTTTTCATTCAACTACTGCTAAAATTCAGCCCACATTAAGCTTCTTTTTTTTTTTTCCTGACACATTGCTAACATTTTTTCCTCCACTTGCTAATATTATTATGCAGTTGTATAGTATTGAGCAGTTTATGTTCAGAAACTGTGTTGTTTGCTTCCTAGTCCGTACAAAAAAAGCCAAGGTAATAAATTAGCTTTAACTATGGTTTATCCCTTTAACTGTTTCCATGCTAAGTCATTCTATTTTCAATTAACCGAGCCATTCCCAAGCTATCTTGGCTTACTCTAGTGCTTCTAGATTATCTAGTTTTGAGACTTGGATGTTTTCAGTTGTACAGGCTGATTTAGTCTCCAGGAATAAGCATTTTTAGGTGAATTCAGGTGCAGTAAGAGCCCACTGCCAGATAAAAAGGAATTCACATTCGCAGTACACAAGTCTTGAACACAAGCATGCCATCGTCAATAAGTGCAGCAGTGCAGTTTGGTTACCGCTCCTGTGTTCTGCAAACTTTTGCTCTCAGCTGTACATGCAATTTGGCTACTAGTGGCTCAAGGTTCCTTTGTATAAAATCAACATTTATGAAATAATTGCACAGCAGGGAGTTCTTGGCGAACACAAGACATTCTTCTGTGTGTTACAGATGATGATCCAGTACCCGAGAACACAGTCTTGTGGAAGTTGCACCTCTTTTGCATGATTTTGCCTAGTTTATCATTTACCCTCTGCACATAACTGCGGGAGTGTGTGGCTTTAAATATATTTATTGATTATGTACCGTATTTGCTCAAAAATACGTCGAGCACGAATATAGGTCAACCCCTAGATATTGTGCTCTCCGAGAAATTAAACAAAATTATTCGAATATGGGTTGGCCCATATCTTTTGAGAAACGGAAAAGTTGGAACGTGACACACCTTTATTTACTATAAGCCCGGCTCAGCCACTCGCTAGTCGCTGCCACAAGCCGCATCCTTGTCAGAACTGTCAGGAAATTTGTCCTCGTCGGAAGGGAAAGTCCTGTTGCACCACATGAACTTTAGGACCCAACCCCGACTCGCTTTAAAGATTGACCGGCCGATCCCATCTCGTTGCACCAACTGCTGGCCTTTCGTCTGAATGTCCTCGCAGGACACCCTTTGCACGCTCCTCTTCCACATGAAGCCTCAGTTCTTTCTCGAGAGCGTCATGTCTCCTGGTTGCTGGGCTGCTAAAAGCACACCACCACCCATTGCACGCAAAAAGTTGGTCCCGCTGCTTCCTCCAACCCCTAACCAGCTTTTCATTCACTTCGAACTCGCACTGAGTGGCGCAGTTGTTGGAGTTCTCGGCAAAAAGTCTCACTTGATGCTTGAAGTCAGCGGTGTAGCTCTGCCGACGTGACATTGTCGCACAGCCGCGCAACAGCAAATGCGAACCGTCACATAAAAATGATAGCAAAATGGCGACGCAGAGGGAAGCAACCAAACAACCAATAAACAAGTGATTCTTTAACCAGAAACACACTTGTGTGTTTCCGCAGGAAGACACCACTTCAGCCCTGGCAGCACAGCGGTTTATGCTCCAAAGTTGCGTCGAACAGGGCAAGTGCGTGCTGCCCCGGCTGACGTGGTTGTGGACTTTGTTTTTGTCTCGGTGAGCGCTCACATACTCAGCGAGTACGGAGCCGGTGGCTCCGGCGGCGGCCCTGTTCCACACTGAAACTCCATTAGCTTGGCTTTAGTCACTGAAACTCCATTAGCATTAGCTTTAGTCACAAATATTTGTCGATAGCTAATTAAGGGTAACATTTCCAGGGAAAAAAAGGTCAACCTATATTCGAATAAATACGGTAACTTAGATGATGATGACGATTTATTGGCATCCCCTTTGAATCGGGGCGGTGACAAATCGTCACCTCGCCTACTTGATTTAATCAGGTATGCTATACAGGCTTTTGATTGCAACATTTTTCCATACATCCCCTTAATCTTTTCTTTTTTCCTCAAAATTTAGTCTGCGAGGTTAAAGTGCCATCTGGTGTGCCGTTTGTCAAACAGTGTGTCGCTTCAGGAATGTTTCTGAATGAAATGCGTGTTTTCTTTTTGTCTTTGCCACAGATATTGCCTATTGCCGTGCTGGTCTTGGAGGCCAGTGGTACATGTACGACGATGCATCTGTGACGGAAGTTACTTTATCTGAATCTGATGTGAGTGCACAACAGCACTTTTTTTTTTTAAATTCTCTATGTGTGTTGCTACTACTTCATGTGAAGGCTATGCGGGCCTCACATTTGAAGCCATTGGTAAAGTTGGAAACAAAAAAGTTTCTAGACCATGGGTTTCATGAAGAAAGCGAGTTTCATTGCAGCCGAGGCTAGAAGTTGACCTGTGCACTGCAGTGCTCTATCGTACAGCTTCAGCTTACACTCTTAGTTGCCACAGGTTGCATGTATGGGTCAATTTAACGTTGTTGCTGTTACTGCAATCGGAAAACTTTTACGTACTTCCTCTCAATGGGAGCAAGCAAAATGTGTGCAGTGCAGTGCATAGCCAACAGGTAAAGCGCTTTTGAGATAAAATATTGCTAGCAATGAATTTTTGCTGTATTCATGAATTTTCAGTCATTTCCTGCTACTGGAAACTGCAATACTACTTAAAATAATTGACTACAGGAGTACGGTATTTGCAAAAAAAGTCGACCCTCAGTGGGTTACCTCCTGTAAAACATGAACGCCACATGCAACAATTTGCTGCGGCAGGACTTACAAGCTCGAAATGGGGTTCGTGCCTTCCATTTCTTTATGCCATAGCATCTTTCATTGTCGTCAACTTGCCATCATCATGATGTCATCATTGTCATTGCTGTCATATTGCCCTTGCATCCAGTTAAATGAGTACAAACCTGGAGGTTTTTGGGGAATAATTTCTGTCAAATTGAGTTCAGAGCTGGAGGAATGGCTGAAGTCTGCTGATCTTTATTAGCTGAGCAAATGTTTTCACAATGATGTGGCTTGTAAGGTATATGACAGTTGTGTATAATCACTGTAACGGGGTACAGATAGCCAGTGTGACCAACCACTGACTGAAGATGCTCAAGTGTCTTTAACAGCATTCTGTTTCTGATTAAAGTGACTTTTTTCATTGCTTATCGCATGCTTATTTCTCTCTTTTTTTTTTCAGAAAAGAAATGCATACATACTTTTCTACACGTCTGTGGATATGCGACATCAGTTCACCTCCCACTCCTAAGGCTTGGCCATGGCGAGATTTGCATATTGATTAGAATATACGAGAAGTGATATTTGTTGGCAGTACAACAATAAATTTATTTTACGTATAGTATTGTATTTAGAGTATAACGCCACAAAAACAAGTATAAGGAAGTCTTCTAAGGCGAGGTAATTAGATGTATATAATGCGAAATTTTTTTTCAGTGTTGCTCCTTGATGCTTGTATGAGATGTGGCTTGCCTTGCTGTACAGAATTAGTTTGTAGAACTGCAAAAGGCGCAGGGTGATCATGTGTAGATATATAAATAATGCGTAATGTTGCTACCGACATGTGTATGTGTAGTAAATAAAGACATTTTTAACTTTTGTCTGTCTGCTCTTTTTCTGTTTTTCTCTGTGCTAATTGACTGAGTTTAAAGGTATATTTGGGCCGTTGGGGTTCAGTGAGAGCTCTCGATACTTGGTCAGTTCAGACACTGGCACTTGAGAATAAAATACAGCCCATCTTTACGAATAACAAATTAACTAAGCCCAAGCTGAGGATGTCTAAATGCCCAACGTCATAGCAGGTCGGTGCGAGCTTCAGGGGGAATTGCCACTCGTCTTCTGTATTTTCATGTTTTCTGGCTAAGCAACCCTCTTGTTATTGTAAGAATGGCTTTTTTTTTGGTATTGGAGAAAGGTGATTTACTAATAAAACAGCTAAACCTATTTCACTCTTTTGTGTTGCTTTGTGCTTGCTTTTCAACGTGGTATCTGAAACATGCAACATATCTGCAAACAGCTTTTTTCCCAATACACTGGTTGACCAAGTGGCCTAATCAAACTTGTGGCTATAAATTGATTACATTTATTTTGCTGTACCTGCTATAAAATGCAATTCATGTTATTGCAAAAGAACGTATCATCATCATCAGCCTATATTTTATGTCCACTGCAGGACGAAGGTCTCTCCCTGCGATCTCCAATTACCCCTGTCTTGCGCTAGCGTATTCCAGCTTGCGCCTGCAAATTTCCTAACTTCATCATCCCATCTGGTTTTCTGCCAACCTCGACTGCGCTTCCCTTCTCTTGGTATCCATTCTGAAACCCTAATGGTCCACCTGTTATCCATCCTACACATTACATGGCCTGCCCAGCTCCATTTCTTCCGCTTAATGTCAACTAGAATATCGGCTTTCCCCGTTAGTTCTCTGATCCACATCGCTCTCTTCCTGTCTCTTAACTTTAGTCCTAAGATTTTTCGTTCCATCACTCTTTGTGCGGTCCTTAACTTGTTCTCGAGCTTCTTTGTTAACCTCCAAGTTTCTGCCCCATATGTTAGCACCGGGAGAATGCAATGATTGTACACTTTTCTTTTCAATGACAGTGGTAAGCTCCCAGTCAGGATTTGGCAATGCCTGCCGTATGCACTCCAACCCAATTTTATTCGTCTGTAAACTTTTTTCTCGTGATCAGGGTCCCCTGTGAGTAATTGCAAATTGAGTAAAGCAAGTCTGGTGACTGGCAAAGTCAAGGAGGCTACTTTGACATCGTGTTCAAAAAGTTAATAAATTCTGCACAAACTTGCGTGCCAGAGGTAGATTCGTGAAACGAAAGAGTGACATTCAGCTCATACGCCATGAAGGTACACTTTAAATTTCAATGTCCTAAAAGCATTTTTGTTATGTTTTTATTACTGTTCGTGATTGGCTTCCATGTTATCCTTCATGTTTCTCATAGGGAAAAGAACTCACCAGCAGCAATTCATGAATTGGAATATGTGCATAAGGTAAATAATTAAAAAGTTTGTGATTTTTTGTTGTTTATGCATTTAGATTTTTCGTGCAAGCTCTTTGAGTAATCCAGCTCAAAGCTGCTGTCTATTATGCTATCTGCACCAGGTGATTTTTTTAAATACTATCTAGTCTTTAAAAAAAAAAAAAACACTAGGTATATCACATTTGCTGGTACAAGACGTGAAAGAACAGGCCATAGAAACATTGCTTAACAATTGTTGGCCTTACAGCTACTGACAAAATGAAAAGGGGGCCATGACAATAATAATTTCCTTATTTCCTGTGGATGAGCATAGAAAGATTTTGGAGCGAAGTGATTTATAAAAGCAAAGGAAAGACACAGGTTTTAACAAGACGGAGAAGCAGGCTTAGCAAATTGTGCAGGATCTGTCCCATATTGTTCTTATATGGTGGCAACTTATTCAAAAGAACTTCAGTATGAGTGTATTGCTGAAGAAATAAAGATTAACACTGCATGAGCTTCAGTTGCTCATATATGCTGATGCTGGAATGGTGTGTTTTCATCCATGTACACCCTTGCCTCATATATAGGCTGCCGTACGTACTGTTTTCAATTTATCACTTTACCAATAAATTTGGCATGCAGTTATCATTCTCTCCATTTGCATGCTCCAGAGTTTACTGAATTGTGTCCCTAAAGGCAGATATATATTGAACATTTTATACAATAATGATAGCAAGACAACACATAGAGCAAGCAGCACAAAAATATGTTTAATTTGTCAATTAATAAGCAAGTATGTAAGAAATGTATAGCTTTTATGTAACAGGTTAAATTATGACCCATACACGCAGTCGCGCCGAATGTTCTAGTGCGGTGGCATGCTGGAGCAGGAAAAAAAAAAAAAAAAAACATCGCAATTTTATATAAAAAAGAACAGTTAAGAGATTACAGAAATTGAAGTGGGGTAAATCGCGGGTTAATCATACTTTTGCTTCCTTTTGTCAAAGTGACCACTCTATTAAAAAAAAAAAAGTTCTAATTACATTTCGGTGACGCTGGCCCTGCATGTGTACGTAGGTCGCTAAATATTAGGCATCCGACATGACTGGCTTCTCTGCATTATGGCGATTTGTGAAAAAGCCCGCTTTCCGCTTATAAGGCCCGGACATGGATACATGCATTACCTTGCTGCTACGAGAGCGGCAAGCAAGCCAACTGCCCCACTAGTATGCATTGTGAGTGCATATATGATGTATGTAAGTACGTATTTGAGTTTAGGGTTTCACAAACGGTGCCAGCCAATGTGTACCAGCTAATCTACCTCAAAGCGCGCTCCTTCAAGTGAGTTCCGAAACCGAAATTCAACATGGCACGCTGACATTTGAGCGCATGATTTAAATCCGTGTACGAGCATTTGCGTGAAATTGCGTTAAGGTATTAGCGTACACATTTTAGTTCCAAACTATCTAAACAGGTCATTTTCAATGTGATCCTCAGCCTAGTCAAGCGCCCACGGCTAACGGCACTAAAATCGGAGCCGTCTTTCGGGCCGTTGACAACGCTGGATCGATTCAAATATGGCTGTTGCGGCTCTCCGCTTCTGCTCGTGATTCCTGCCAATGTCCTTCCCCGCTTGTGTTGTTCCGTGTGTTGTGTCAAAAGTGTCGTGTTGCTTCGCCTAAGTGTTTTTTATAGAAGTAACCGAAATCAGCGCGTAGGTTTTTAGGCTTTTTAAACTTTAGTATGGCTGGAAACAGAGACTACTGCGATATGGAGGCCCTGAAGAGGTGAGCTCGGTTGTCACGTCTTTGCCGCCCTTGATTAAATGCATGCCGTCCTGATACGAAATTTGTTCTGATCGTTACCTCCTTTAGGGTGCTGAACGGATCGTGGGATGGAAACGCCGTGCAGTTTTTACAGGTAAGGTTAACCGGTCACTGTGACGCCGTGTCTTCGCGCCAGCAGTGCTGATTAGTAGAGAATTTACAATATCTGTTTCTCACTTTCAGAAGTACGAAATTGAACGAACGGCCATGTCAAACCCACTGATACGAAGGCTGGAGATTTCAGACAAGTCCGTCATTCTAGTGCAACGCTATCAGGTGGCGATCAACTCTTATTCTGTCAAACGTTTGTCAACTGTTCGTGCTTGTTAGCACACTGGTTAGCGCAAGCTTGTGTGCTAGTACGGCTAGTACCTCTAAGGCATTGTAGCTTAAATCTGTTTTACTGTGCAACTGATACTTCTTTTGTTTGAAGATTATCCTAATTTTGCCTCCTATCGATCAACCTAAAACCTAGACATCAAATGTATAGCTACTTTCCAAAGCATTTCAGCCAATCTACGAAGCATAGGTTAGCGCAAGCTTGTGTGCTAGTACGGCTAGTACTTCTAAGGCATTGCAGCTTAAGTCTGTTTTGCTGTGCAACTGATACTTCTTTTGTTTGAAGATTATCGTAAGTTTGCCTCCTTTCGATCAACTTAAAACCTAGTCACCAAATGTATAGCTACTTATCAAGGCATTTCAGCCAATCTACGAAGCTCTTGAAGACAAAAGTATTTGTCAGTATACACCTTTGTTGCAACAGCGTATGCCCCATTTTATGATGAGCAGAGGAATGCTTGTGGTTAATTAGTTCAACTTTTATTTGCAGCAGTCGCGGAAGATGTCCCGGTCCAAGTCAACCTCCTCATCCTTGTTCATCGATGATACATCAGATTCAGAGTGTGAACTGGAACTCACCGGATGTCCTTTAGAGTGGCCAATGGAACCGAAGAGCTTTTCGCTTCTTGAATCTCCGTCGTATGAAGATTCAAGCAAGAATTCAGGATCCCCCTGCAAAAACAAGTTGAGGGCTCTACCCGCGGATGAAGGAAGGTGAGCGCTTCCTGAACTCGAGGGCACACATCATTTCATTTGCAATGATTTCTGAGAGACTGAAAGGGGTCCAAACCGTTCGGTGCTCGGGCCATCAACATCAGCCGATTTTTATGTCCACTGCAGGACGAAGGCCTCTCCCAGTGATCTCCAATTGCTCATAGCTTGCGTTAGCTGACACCATCCTATGAATATATGTTTCCTAATTTCATTACACCACTGCATTCCCTTCTCTTAGTACCGATTCTGTAACTCTTAATAGACCACCGGTTATCTGCCCTATGACCAAAATGGTGTGCTCAACTCCATTTCTTCCTCTTGATGTCAACTTGAATATCGGCTACCCCTGTTTGCTCTCCAATCCACACCGCTGTCTTCCTGTCCCTTAACGTTACACCTGTAATTTCTTTCTCCTGTCACTTCACCCTAAATGTTCGGTAATAGTGCAAATGTTATGCAAGACTCAGTCCGCTTTCTGTCGTTAAGTTGTGCTATGCAATGGCATGCTATTAGGCATGCGGGATGCCAATATGGGTTAGAAAGCAAACAGGTATAGCTGATACTCCTGGGATAGGAGTATCAGCAGACGGTGGTTCCAGCAGACGAGGTGCACTGCGTACTGTCGGCGGGTAGGGAACGGTCGTGGCAACTGCTCCACTACTGTGTACCTGCGGGTTGCCTGAGTACGTCGGCATGCGCCGCATCGGCTGTGGCTCACGCACTGGATCCCTTATGACCTGCCTCAGTTCGTCCCGGACAATGTCGCCGATGGATAGTGCAGTTGGAGTCTGAGGTGTCTGCAACTTGTTGCGCTCTTCCCTGATCACTGACCGGATGAGCTCCCGCAGGGCTTCAAGGTCGTTCGGTACGCCTCCAGAGAAGACATGGGCAGGTGCACAGTTTGCCTCCTGGTTGTATTGCCGAGCCCGCTGCTCCAGCGTCTTTTCGATGGTTGTTGCTTCGGTTCAGAACTCTGCGACCGTGTGTGGTGGGTTGCGGACGAGAACTGCGAAGAGTTCTTGCTTTACCCCACGTATGAGATGGTGCAGCTTCTTATCTTCACTCATGGTGGGATCAGCATGCTTGAACAGGCAGGACATGTCCTCGATGTACATCGCCACGTTCTCGTTTGTGAGCTGGTTTCTAGCTTGAAGTGAAATTTCCGCCTTTTCTTTACAAACCGTGCTGGCGTATGTTGTTAGCAGTTGTCGTCGAAATTCCTCCCAAGAGGACAAAGAGGGTTCGTGGTTCTCATACCACGTTTTTGCGAAGTCCTCCAAAGCGAAATATACGTTACGGAGCTTCTGTCTCATCCCATTCATTAAAGCTTGCCACTCTCTCGAACAGTTCCAGCCAGTCTTCCACGTCTTCAAACGAGTCTCCATGGAATGTTGGCGGCTTGCGAGGTTGGCTTACGACCAGCTGTGCCGGTGTTACCTGGCTAGTCATTGTGGCGGCGTCTGTTGTCCGAGTTTCCCTTGGCGTGAAGAGAAGAGGGCCGAATTCGGGCGAGTCACCTCGAAGACGGCAGCTGGTCCACTGGTGCGCAGGTGTCAGTTCCACAGGATGGACTCGCTGGTGGTCGGGGCTACGCTGACTTTCGTTCATGGGGCTTCGGCTCATACCCAGCACCTCCACCAGAAATGTAACGATGTTGAGGAACACAGGTTAACAAAACAACAATATTTATTAAGGGCTAACCTGTGCCCATGACTAAATGTCACTGCGGTTGGGAAGAATACCCGGCAGTCGCGTTCTAAAACAGGCGTCTAACCGTCTTCTTTCTTTTCGAGTCCTGCCTCGTGCGCGTGGCGCATGCGAGCCGGGTCCCACTGGGTGCTCGTGCCACGAAGATCGCTGCCTGTTGTTGCTGAACAACACCACGGAACGACGTGCACAGTGTCCAATACGAAGGGCGCGCAAGTTGAATGTAGCCAAGTTGTCGTGGCATTATTGAGAGATTCCGAATATGCTCATTCACACCGGCGATTGACATAGCTTGCATAACGGACCATGACTGGCGACCAAGGAGTTACCCACGTCGACCGATGTTCACACTGGCAAGTGTGACCTGCCCGTCACCACACTGAAATCTCTTACGATTGATGCCGTTCACCTCTAATTGTATTACTTTGTCACATAATATAAGCGTTAGTGTATACAGATGCCCTGTTTATGCACATCTGATTTATTAATTCGGAAGATTTGCAAGGGCAGTCGTGCGACTGAAAAATCGGCCAGTGAACGACTGACCCAAAGCAGTTGCTTTTCAACCAAAGTAACCATTAGCGACCAACTTGGTCGTGCGACCTCTGCGAGTCACTGGTGTGAATGATCCTTAAGAAGCATAGTTGGGTAGGTCATGTATCGTGTAGAGTTGGTAATCGGCACTTTATTAGTATATAACAGAACGATACCAAGGAAAGAGAAACTTGGCGAGAACGGCCGACGATTGGGTGGTATGGTAAGATTAGGAAATTTGCAAGTGTATTATGAAGGCTGCAGACACATGAGAGGAGATATTGTAGATTGCTCAGAGTGGTCTTTGCCCTCTAATGGTTATATTAAGTAGGCTGATTATGCCACATACAATGTTCAAGTGGAGGCTGGAGAAAATTCCACTGATAATTTCACCAAGTGAAATCAAAACATAATTTATTACAATTGGATTGAAAGCTCAGCAAGTCGGTACGCATTCATCTTGTAATTTGTGCTGCGCTCATAAAACACGAAACTACAGAAAGGCAAGCGTATAGGGCACGCGCTTGACACGTGATGTCCCAAGTTGTAAGTCAGTGTGTGTCCTCTGGAGTACCTTTTTTGTTGTTTCGTGAGCACTGCACATATCACAAGAAGAATTTGTTACATTTCCAGCACTTTTTAATCGCCTGCTTGTTTTGTGTACACTTCACACAAAGGTGAAAATTAGCAATTAAAATTTTGAAATTCTTTATGTTGGCACAGTGGTAGTCTTTCTTAGCATGGTGGAAACAACAGGAACTTCACAGTAAACTCCACTCACTTCCATTTATTGTAACAAATTTTTAACCAGTTTGCTGGTTAAAAGGAGACCCGTCCTGGATGGCTGCCGACTGTGGCGCCACCCAAATCACGTGGGTGAAAGGTGTTACTATGGAGAACAAGTGCATCACATTCTCCGAATTCCCTTGACTTGGCCCCTTGGGACTATCACCTGTTCAAAGCCACAAAGAGACCCCTGTGTGGTCAGCATTTCGCTAACATACAGGGGCTGCAAGACGCTGTCCGATTGTGGGTGTGCAGCATTCCAAAGAAGTGGTTCCAGGAGGGCCTAACAATGCTCCCTCACCAGAGGGAGAAGTGCATTGCTCTCCAGGGTCATTACGTTGAGAAAATGGACATCCAAACAGATATTGATACTGTCTCCGCTAATGCTCTTTGTAAACTGATCTTTTTAAGGTGGGCATTATGGTATGCTACCCCTGAAACTCGCTTACTTGCTTATAAAGCTATTGTACGACCAGTCTTAGAATACGCTGTTACGATTTGGGATCCCTTCACTAAAACTAACTTTTACAAATTGAAAAGGGTTAAAAAAAAGTGATATTTATTCATAATTCCTATTGACGTTCATCCCTCACGGACCTTTTAAGAAAAAGCAGTTTACCGTCTCTTACTAATAGGAATCGTGTTTGTCGCTTGAAATTCTTTTTCCAGTTGGTAAATGGGCACCACAGTGTTGGCACTTTGCAAATAACTAGTTATTCCAGTAGTTATGCTACATGCATGTGACATTCACTCTCAGTAAAACGATTATTAGCAAGAACTAACTGTTACAAATATTCCTATTTCTTAGAACCATAACCGACTGCAACAACCTTGCTGATAGTGTAGTAACACAGAATTCGTTGTTATTGTTTGATGTGCATATTCAATAATTAGTGATTTTATTTTTGTATGCGTGTTGAGCCATATTCAGTGCTTGTAAATCCTGCATTCAGATTAATATTCTGTTATGGTCTTGCACGTTTTGACATTGGTGAACAATTTCCTGCTATGTATAGGTGTTGTTGAAGCCTTTGCCTGGATGCATTTCATTTTGGTCTCAATATGTTACTGTACAAATATGTATACCCACCTGCGTTCAAGACCGCAGTATTCATAAATAAAATAACTGAAAAAAAAAAAATCACCGCATATCCATGAAGAATGATGATGAGTGGACGAAGCACCGGGGGATCATTCGGGTAAACCACAGCTACAGACGAGAGAGAAAGAGAGCGCGCATGGGGAACGAATGCCCTTGTGCACTGCAGCGCCCCTAGCTACGGACGAGAGAGAAAAACGCCGGAAGCGTTCTCCGGAAGCGGAACCGGAAGTGGAAACGGAAGCGAAAGTCGACTTCCAGTTCCGGCTTCCGGAAGCCGGAGCTTGGTGTACATATACGATACATATACATACATAGCGGTCTCCATGCCAACCAGAGCTACGGACTACGAGGGACAAGGCTCGACCCTAAGGTGCTTCGCCCCTAAAAAAAAATAAAGTGCAGTTCATTATAGTACACCCCTCGTAGCTACCATGCAAACAATATATAACTGCCCATTGCTGCCACCCTCAAAGTAGCACAAAAGATTAATGTGAAGTTGCATTTGTAAAGTACACTTCTGGGACAACAGGAACATCAGTGTTAGTCATACGGAAAAGGTGCAAAAAAAAAAAAGCAGGCTTGAAGCCTCTGGGGCACGAGCCCTTTGTGACATCATGAGGGTTTTTCAGTCTGATTGGTACAGGGACATCAGTGTTACATAAATATTAGTGCCAGCTGTACATGACTCTTTTTGTAAAGCTGCTCTCTGATCTACACTCAGCTGTCACGGATTTTGTAGTGGATTCAGTTGAATATGACGTTTGCAAGCTCTACCTGCCAGCAGGGTTCTCCCCAGAAATTAGTGAATGGCGGACATCCTGCGACCGGAGGGGGGGTGTTAAACACCCAACTAAGCCTCTCTCTCTTTTTTAAATCGTTCTGTCAGCTTGAATTGTACGTTCACCAATTGGACGTGTTCACCATTGTTCACTATTTTGGACGTGTTCACAGAACTAATGTCAGCCAGCGATGCATCCTACCGCAATCACCAAGCTTGGCCGGGATAAAAAATTGCACAGATCATCGCTGTCAAAATCTGCGTGAAACATGCGCCATCTATACAAATCTAAGCAGCAGTAATGCTAGTTTTTTCACTTTTCTTGCTCTGCATTTGGTTTTATTTTTGCGCAGCAAAATATGGTTTTGCAGCTATCTGAAATAGCCGCAACACCTGTCCTCTTTACTGCGTCAACGGAATGGCCGCGCACACGGCGGTGCTGTGGCACCTCACGACACCCGATTTATTACTGAATTTTTGTCAACAGCGCACTAGGAAAGAGTGCTTTTCTCAACTTCTATGTCACATTTCTTTCTTACATTTACCCCCCCAGGACCACGAGGAATAAAAACAAAACGAATAGCAAGTTTTTACGAGTCAACCATTCCAATTGCTGAGTGCACCCTCAAAGAGGAGGTGGGCAGTAAGCCTGGAGCAGTGGACAGCATTTTGACCGCTGCCCACTGTGGGGAGAAGCCTGCCTGCTTGCTTCATTCACATTAACCTCCTATGACCCCTTGTACAATACATTGCACATTGCCTTCAATTGTTTTTCAAAATTCACTTGGCAGCAAGTACTCACAATATTCGTGGTGGATATGAATTCCGGTGCATGTGGAACTGTACGGAAGTGGTTTACTCATATTCTTGTTATCTGCCTTTGGGGAATTTGACACTAGATTACTCTCGACCTCTTTGTTCTCATTGACGGTGGAAAGCAACCTTGAAATGTGTTTCAAATTTTTTGAGATTGCATAAATATCCAGGGTGCAGCAGCAACATGGCAATGTACTACACATAGTTTCATCTTCACCTCTGCATTTAGGCAGTGGAATACAGTTTTTACCATAGCAAACATCAGCAGACGGTTACTTCTGCTACGTACATGGAGACGCAGCTTTTGGCATCTAACCATGGTATTTAAAATTTTAAATATCTCTTTCACGTTCATAACATACCAGTAGACAATAAAAACCAGCTTGAACAGTGATTTTGTTCTATAGCTGTATTCAAGTCTCGGGAGGATAAAGCCAAAGTGCTCTTCGTCTACGCCGGAACGGTGGCACTGATGATGATCAAGTACGCTTACCACCATAACGGTGGTAGATGGTGCCACCGTTCTGTAGCAACAAAATCAACTTGTTATTAAGTGGCATTGTCCCAAATGATGTGAACTTTCTCACCGAAATGATGTGCACTTACTTCACCTAAATTAATTTTCATTGTGGCATGGTTGTTTGCAGGAAGGTTGGGCAATGTTTTTACACCCATGAGCAAAAGTATACGGACCAGGGATTGCGCGAAAAAGCCGGAAGTGGAAACGGAAGCGAAAGTCGACTTCCAGTTCCGGCTTCCGGAAGCCGGAGCTTGGTGTACATATACGATACATATACATACATAGCGGTCTCCATGCCAACCAGAGCTACGGACTACGAGGGACAAGGCTCGACCCTAAGGTGCTTCGCCCCTAAAAAAAAATAAAGTGCAGTTCATTATAGTACACCCCTCGTAGCTACCATGCAAACAATATATAACTGCCCATTGCTGCCACCCTCAAAGTAGCACAAAAGATTTTTTCAACTGCCTGCAAATCAAATTTGAAATTGAGGACTGCAGTCCAAACTTGGCATTGCGAACATTCCAGTGTACTCGTCTATTTCAGTTTATGCGTGTTAATTACGAATAAATTAAGTTTTTTCGGCGACCCTGTAGTCCGTATACTTTTGCTCACAGGTGTACATGCATTTGCTAATTCAAATCGTAAGCTTACCTAGCGGTTTATTAGAATACTCCTAATTTTGGTATGAAAAAAACAGGCAAGTTGACACTCGGTCGTGCAAAGCTTAGGCACAGCGAAACTGTCGATCCTCAAGACCAGTAATGTGAAGTGATAGCAAAATACTAGGCCAAGCAAAACCTACTTACAAACCTAGCAGCAATGAAGTTGCAGAACCTAGCAGTAACCAAGTTAGAACCTAGCAGCAACCAAGTTAAGATCTAGCAGCAACCAAGTTAATACCTAGCAGTAGCAGCCAGTAAGACTTGAGGATCGACAGTGTCGCTGTGCCTAAGTTTTGCACGACAAAGTGCAAGCTGCCTGTTTTTTTTTCTTTTCTTTTTTTCTTTTTTTTAACTTAACTACGCATGTAGGGAAGGTATTCTCGAGCAATCATTTTCAGAGATACCTTCCCTTTCGCGACATTACGCGTGACTAGCGCTGGACGCGTTGGCATCTACGAGCGACAGCGTTCCTGGCATGCCACAAACACAGGCAGGCTAACCAAGGTTGGCACAGTGCCGACACCGAACGCGTTGCAGGCTAGCTGCTCGATATCTAGCGAAAGTTGATGCGACTAGGCGCAGCCCCTGTTATGGCAAACTCCGAGGCCAAGCACCTGCGCGCTGGGTGTTTACGTTAGTTATGACGTAGATGGTTGCTAGGCAACATGTACCAGCTATTTTGGGTAGCTTCGGCGTGGCGGGAAACGGTTTACCAGCTGCTGCGGTAGCTCGGCGCAGCGGCTGCGCGGAGTGTTCTCGTCGGTGGGTGTGGCTTGGCGGTGGCTGCTGCGTTGCTACTGCTTCGGCGCATGTGCGGTTAGGCGAGGTTGGGCCAGGTGGTGCGCAGCTGTGGCTTGGTTGTTGCTAGGCAATGGCGCGAAGTTTTCTGTGGACTTTGGATGTTTCTCCTCCAGCTTTAACAGCTTTGCTGTTAAAACCTGTGGCTCAACAATGATTGGAATGTTCTCTTCTTAATGCAATACGCATTGTGTGATCAGTACGATGTGTTCCAGGGCGTTGGCGGTATCTCTTAAATGCCACAAATTCGTAAACTGCACTTAGTTAACTGCTTAACAGGGTGCTGATTGGTTAGTTGGCTATTCATTATTAAGTTAGAGCACTCACGAGGAATAAGAGCAACATGAGCAAAATACTGTGGTGATCCTGTGCCAGCATTGTGTCAGGTATCATGCACTTAAAAGAATAAAAAGCACAGTCTAGGCCCTTCAGTGATAAGAGATGTGCTGCTCCTTAAAGTAATGTGCACTCAGTAGTACAGGAGAATGCAAAATAAATGCCAAGTACAGCTATTGAGCCATTGCGTGTTTTTCAAAATTGTTTGCAACAACCTAATCGTGGCTGGTGAGTGAATATGCCAGGTTTAATAAAGTGTGCAACAAAGGAACCTCTTCAAACAATAGCAGTGCAAAAAGAAGAGAAAGGAAGCATCACTTACAAAACATGAAAAAGAAAACGCACATACAAATAAAAAAAACATGGTTCTGCAGGCAACCAGGCATAGCGTTGATTTCAGCCATGTGTTAAATTTAGAGGCAAGGCTCGTGTGGGTGACGCGGTCTCATGCTATCGATCAAGTGTCAGAACGACTGCTGCTGCAGAAAAAGATGCTTAAGGCCACTGAATGAAGGTGTGCAGCAGGACATCTAGTGCTGTCTGCCTCTAAATAGTTGGGATGCCGTGCAAATACAGTGGCTGTGGTGTTTGATTTCAGGCCACGACAGCTGCATTCTTATGGAGGTGGGATGCGGAAGCACTTGTGTAACCGTGCTTTGGGTGCATATGATTCCCTTCAGTGGCCAGTTAATTCTGTCCATTGAGAATTAACTTTAACCACGTTTCTTGCACCTTCAGAATTGGGAAAAGCAAACAGCTTCAGAACGGATTCAGAATTTTTAAATTCTTAAATGAGTTCTTTCAAGTTTAGCAAATTCGAATGCCATGGGAGAATGCAGTACAGGAATGTTAGACCTGAGAAACCTGTCAGACCTGTCTGTTGCAAACCTGTCAGTCACTCCGTTATTCATGCTTTCAGCCTTCAAGTTCACCAGAATGTGGTTTAACTGGGCACTGACACATATTTTTAAACTTATAGAAATTCTGCCACACGTTCAGCATTGTTTTTTGGGTGCAAAAGATATACAAGGGAAGTACTTGCACACGCACAAAGTCTTTGCACGTGTGTACTTCTTTCATATGCCTTCTTTTGTGCCCCAATACAATGTTAAGCAGACTTTGCCAACTAACTTGCCCATGAAGAACTGATCTACCACATGTTTTTTGCATGTAAAATGATGCCACTTGCCAAGTATGATGGTTTGAGAACACCTAAAGACGTTTTAATTTGATAATGTTGGTCTCGAAAGATACTACGGCAAGGTTGATGTTTGGGCAAGTTGGTAGGGTTTGTGGCGTGATACCCTCATTTTACCATGTTCTCGAAAATCCTCTTCTGGTGTTGTTGACATTATCGTTATGTCATGACGGAGAGCAAGAGTAGCAGACATATCTAGTGGCAATAAAGACAAATATCATGACATTGCTCAAAAAAAAGATGCTGCGCTTGTTTCTTCTGGCTGGACTTTCAGAGTCTGGACCTTCATTTGGCTCAAAAAAAATATGACTAAGCTGACAATGTTGTGTCATTGCTTCTTAACGAAGAGGTGTCTGACTGTTGTGCCAGGACGCTCCTGAATGCGGTAGTGAACATGCTGAGCAGCTGCGGCTACAAGACGGAGATGGACCCCGTGTGGGTGGCCTGCGATGGCACTGACCCCCAGTACACAGCCTTTTTGGGATACCACCGTGGAGGGGGCTACTGTTCCCGGGTGATCGTCTCCTGCCGGGGTGAGTCCATTGGGCAGGGAAGGAGTTGGGGAGTGCGAGCAAATGAACTGAAATAGTGCCGGAACTTGAGCTAGTTGGTACAGCTTCAGAATCTGAAAATGAGAAAAAAAAATCACTGCCCCTTCCACTCCGTGAAGATAGTCAAAAAGCGAAGCTGTGATTGGCACTACTTGCGGGGTATGGGATGCTTTAACATCCACGGGCGATGTCATTCTTAGCACATTCCTCACACTTTTCTGCTATGTTTCCAGAGAAAAGTCCTTGACCAAAGCTCCGTATGTACAACCAACGCTAATGCGAACTCCTCTCACACCCCACTCCTCCGTTGACCTACTTTTTTCGTACACCGCCATTGGTTGGCGCACCTCACACTCTCCCCCTCCGACGCGAGTATTGGACCCCGTTCTCCTTTTCATCTGCACCCTCTCAAAGCATTCTCACAGGGTTGAACTCTTCTTTTCCTCTTCTCTCCCGCTAGGTCACGTGGGTTTTAGCGAACCGACGACGACACAGGATCCGCAGAAACAGCTTCGCTCTAAAGTAGGACGTAATAACAACAACGCAAAGAACCATTATGTGTTACTCAGCTTGCCCTCGGCTGACCTGACCATGAGAGCTATAAGAGAAACGGGACAAGAGCATACAGAACTGCAGCTTGTCTTGTCTGCTCTGTATTGTCCCACTTCTCTGTTTTTCTGGTATGAAGCCGTACTTACAAGCTCAAATTTGGAAGCTTTGGAAAATGACGTGTTTTATGTATTTGCTAGTTAAGATGGACATTTTAATATCACATGTTAAAGTGCCATTTGGCCTGTTTATGCAAATTATCTAAAGATGTAGACATTGCACAGTGAATCTTAATGCACGTGTAGGTAAATAAAAAATAACCAATAAGATTTTTTTTTTGCTGTCTGCACATATGCTTGCCCTTGGCCTAGACATTCTGTGGCAGTCATTTTAGAGCAGTGCCTATCTTTCTCACCCTTTTCACGCTTCATCAGTGTGGTCAGAGCGAAGCTCCGCACGCATTATGAATGTCATCAGCCGGCCATGAACAGATGATAAGAGTGACATAGAATCGATCGGAAGGCATTGCTACAAAATCGCAGCCCGTATCTCGACCGTTGTCATGCTGTCACTACAAATAGATGAAAGTACAGTCAGTGCATGCACCGAATTCTCATCGGCGACTACTAGATCATGTAGGCTTCGTTACTTTCAGTTTCGTGAAGCATGGTTGACGACCACGCCGGCGACATCTGAAAACGAAAATACAGCTATTTCTGCTTGGCTCATTGGCCGTACACAGTCATGCAGTCGGAGTCCAAATTATTGCACGACACACTGCAAGGTGTCCGAAATTTCGGTCCGCCTTATGCATTAAGTCTATGGGGCTGGCTAGTGACAGTGCTACAGGGCTGTCCAATACCGTATTTATTCGAATCTAGGCCGATAGTTTTTGTGGTGGGAGGGTTCGAGCCGAGGCGGCCGAGGAGGCAGGCTGAAGCCCGAGGGCCGCGGAGTAAAGACACACGCTCCGAGTCCCCAGCAGAAGTGCCCCCGTTTATTCACAGCACAGCCTTTATATGCTACATCCTATAGAGGGCGCCTCATAATCGGCTTAGCACTCGCGCCCTCTACATCCCCCCTTTTGGGAAAGTAACAGAAAGCAACCCCTTGCTCTCAGGTATACAACGTAATGACAAATGTCTCATGGCACGTTCTACAAGTTCAGCCGCACCGGCGGCCTAACACAACGTCCAGACCGAGTGCGTACAACTGACCCAGGCGGTCTTGAGGGAGTAGCCGGGGCAACCGGTGGCGATGCAACTGGTAGAGGAGTAAGTGCCCTGGGAGTTGGACTGCTGCACACAGGCTCTGGGCGAGTTGGAGTCTGTGGCAGGCTTTCAGATCCTCGTGTCCGTGGACTGGAGCTGCCGAGGTCTAGACCACCTGATGACGGAGACTGCTGCGGAACCAGATGTCTCCGGTTGCGGACGAGAGCACCTGCATCCGTCTGGACCACGTAGGAGCGTGGACGCTGCGCTGGGCTAAGAACAGTGCCAGCACAATCTGTGTCGCGAATCCACACTCTCTCTCCCTCCTCCAGGGGCCGCAAATCTTGTGCAGCATGTCGACGGTCAAAATCTTGACGCTGGCGACGTCGTTGGGTAGTGTCACGCCGGTGGAAGTCGGCAGCGTTAGGTGGTTCTGGAAGCAACGCGGCCATGGGGACCGGAAGGCGAGTCCTGAGGCTGCGCCCCATGAGCAGCTGAGCAGGGCTGTACCCGGTCACGCCAGGTGCGTTGCGGTATGCCAAGAGGGCCAAAGGCCAGTCCGGAGACTTCTTGAAGAGTTCCTTAACCGTCCGCACCATACGCTCGACTTCCCCATTAGACTGCGGGTACCTGGGACTGCTGGTGACGTGGGAGAATCCGTAGCTCTGGGTGAAGACGCGGAATTCTGCCGACGAAAATTGAGGCCCATTATCGCTGACGAGGGTCTCTGGGATCCCATGCCTTGCGAAGACACTTTTGATGATGGAGATCACCGCTGTAGACGTCGTCGAGCGAAGGGACAGCACTTCAGGGTACCTCGAGTAGTAATCTACGAGGAGAAGGTAGTCGGCTTCTTCGTGATGAAATATGTCCACCCCGACTCGCTCCCAGGGACGGCTAGGCGTCACGGTAGGCAGCAGTGGCTCTGCTCGCTGGACCCGCGTGGTAGCACAGTTGGGACAGTTCTCCACCATTGTCTTGATCTGACTCCCCATGGTCGGCCACCAGACAGCTCCCCTGGCGATGGCGCGGCAACGGTTCACTCCGAGGTGTCCGTCATGGATGAGGGAGAGGACGTGCTTCCGCAGAGAAGCGGGCACCAGCAGGCGTCCACCGCAGAGGAGAAGGCCGTCACCAATACTGAACTCGGCCCGATGAGCCCAGAACTGAGCCATGCTGAGAGGCAGATTCTCTTTCCTAGGCCACCCTTGCTCACAGTACAACTTGAGCTGCGCGCACTCCCCATCTGCAGCCTGGTGAGCTCGGAAGTCGTCGAGGAGGACTGCAAATGTAGGAGGGATAGCACGGAGTGCTTCTTGAACGTACAGCTCCACCTTGTCAACAGCTGGAGTCGCTGGCAGCTGGACGACTGGGTCCCTTGAGAGTGCATCTGCGGTGGCCAGCTGTTTCCCAGGAACGTACTTGACATCAAACTGGTACTGGAGAAGGCGGATGCGGAAGCGCTGGATTCGTGGTGGCATGAGATCGAGATCCGCGGTTCCTAGGAGCTGTACTAACGGCTTATGGTCGGTCTCGAGGGTGAAACGAAGACCCCGAAGAAACTCGTCGAATCGGTTGATCGCCCAGGTGGCAGCCAGTGCCTCCTTTTCGATCTGGCTGTACCTCCGTTCCGTTTCAGTCAGCGCTCGAGAGGCGTATGCAACTGGTCGGCGCTCCCCTGATGGCTGGTCTTGAAGGAGGACAGCACCCAACCCGAAGGAACTGGCATCTGCGGAGACTGTCGTCAACAGTGCAGGGTTGTACCTTGCGAGGCAGATGTCCGACGACAGCATGCTCTTGAGCTTTTCAAATGCTGAAGCCTGCGCTGGTCCCCATGTCCAGGCTGCAAGCTTGTTCAGGAGACTTCTGATTGGCGCAGTCGTTTGAGAGAGGCCCGGGAGGAAGCGACCGACATGGTTGAGCATACCGAGAAAACGTTGGACACCATGAACGTCCTGAGGAGCTGGCATGCGCTGAATGGCGGCCACTTTCTCTGGATCCGGAGTGATGCCATTGGCACCGACGACAACGCCAAGGAACCGCACGCTGGACACGCCGAAAGTGCACTTGGCAGCGTTGAGGGTGACCCCCGCTTGTTGGAGGCGACCAAGGACTGCCTGGAGGCGTTGGTCGTGTTCTTCTGTGGTGCGGCCAAACACAAGGATGTCGTCCATAAGGTTAACAACACCAGCCAACCCTTCCAGCAGGCGAGACATCTGACGCTGGAAGTATTCCGGGGCCGATGTTATGCCGAATGGGAGGCGGCAGTAGCAATACCTGCCAAACGGAGTGATGAAAGTCGTGTACTTCTGGGAGTCGCGCGCCAGGCGTACTTGGTGGAAGCCTGAAGTTGCGTCCAACTTCGAGAAAACGCGTGCGTCACCGAGAAGTCCGAGGGTTTGGTCGACGGTCGGGAGTACGTGGCGTTCACGCAGAACGACTTGGTTGAGTTTGGTCAAATCAACGCACAGGCGGTAACCCCCCGCTGGCTTCGGGACGACGACAAGTCCCGCGCACCAGTCCGTCGGTTCGTCGACGCACCGGATCACGCCCTCCTGCTCCATCTTGTCGAGCTCCTTTTTGACTACGTCTCGTAGCGGTATCGGGATACGCCGGGCTGTGCTGAGGGCATACGGTACCGCGTCAGGCTTGATACGTATCGTGTACTCTTCCGGAAACGTGCCCAGGCCGGTGAAAAGGGCTGGAGGGACTTCACGAGGTGGTGCGTCCGGCAGAGCTGGTGCGACGGCGCCGACAAACTTGACGACCCCAAGGGCAACGATAGCGGGATAGCCGAGAAGTGGCTGCTCTTGTCCCGCAACGACGTAGAGGCGCTCGTTGACTTGCCTGCCTCTCCAAGACAGCGCCGCGTCGAAGGTGCCGAGAAGCTTCAGGGCTTGTTTCCCGGGTCCGAAAAGTTCTTCGCCTCGCGGCTTATCGAGGACGGCTGGGCAGCCGGGAAACGTGCGCGGAACCACCGAGACGTCGGCTCCAGAGTCCACTTTGAAGACGAGAGGGTTCCCGTTGACACGCACCTCAACGTACCGCCCGTTGCGGGCCACCGCCGCGACGGAGTGGAGCTCGACGGATCCGAGGCGCTTCCCTGAGCGACATACCGCCGCGAAGTGGCCTCGCTTCTTGCAGTGGTTACAGACCGCTTTGGCCGCTGGACAGTCAGACCGTCGGTGAAACTCGTGACCGCAAAATCCGCATTGCCTACTTAGGCCTAGGCCGCATTTCAAAGCCTCGCCAGCTCTGTTGCTCGAGTGCGAACCGTCGGGTCGGTCACGTGACGCAAAGTCAGCAAAGTTGCCAGAGTCCCGTCTATTGCGTCGTCCGCGTGCACGCTGCGCGGGTTTACGCGAAGTCGCCGCGTCCACGTGAGCTGCCGTGAGCGGTTGCCCAGCGGTGAGGGACAGGCGTTGTCTTTCGCGTTCGGCGTCTTCGTGCTGACGAGCTTGCACGAGTGCGTCGTCCAGGGAAAGGCTCGGAAAGGCTTTCAAATAATCACATACGAAACTCTAGGGTCGGCTTAGATTCGAGGATTTTAAAAAACGCGCCAGTTTTTAACTGAAACCGATAAATATGGTGCATAGTTAGCGCCATCTAGAAAAGTCAGTATCGCAGCCGCTACTAGCCGCGCCAGTAGCCAGCTGAAGTACACGAGCGACGTCGCCATTTTGACCTGCGTCGTATCGGCAGTATCGGTATGGTGCAGCATCGGCGCGCGGTGTGGCGTTATCGTAATGGCACCAAATAGGCGATGCCACTATAGTGCCGCTTTCTAAACGAATACTGTATTTACTCGAATCTAACGCGCACTTTCAACACTACCCTAAATCTGCGTCGGCATTTCAAAATGGCCGCCTCGCACGCGCGTCGTGCCTAGCTACCGTAGCATGCGGAAGCTTCCTCCGTGTGCTGCAGTACACGTGCTTAGGCAATAGTATAGTGAACTAGATAGGGGTAGTGGGTCGAGGGAGAGCGGATAAGGGCAGCGCCGGCGAGGCGAAACACACGGAAATATTCGCGCGCCGTGGCGCGGCGCCACTGTGCCTTTCACCTGAAGCCGCATCCCCGCCGCACGCGTCCCGACAGGTGCCCAGGGTGTTCTGTGAGGTGCCGACGTGTTTACCGATTGTAGTTGCACGTGCGTGGTTTTGTTGGCGGCGTGTGCGCGTTGATTTGGATGAGATAGGGAGACCTCGGCAAAAGAAGTATTGCTTTGCGCCTGGTTGTAAGACTGGGTACAGCAGAGTGAAAGATGCCCTGAAGTTTTCTCTGTTCAGTGTCCCCGAGGATGAAGAAATGCGCCTGACATGGGAGCGGAATCTACGCCACAAGGACAAGCCGCTGGATGCCACTGACGCCGTATGCGAGCTTCATTTTGAAGGAAAGTGTGTACTTAGAGAATACGTACAATGATCGAAGGCAAATAGTTACGTACACCACGCGGAAAGCCCTCTCTCTCGACAGACGCCGTGCCCATGATTCTGCTTAATCTGCCCATGTACCTTTCGGAAAATCCATCGCGCGAACAGTCCACAAGAAAAAGGGCTGCCTTACATCTCCATGGCAACCAGACAAAAAGGCGGTGCCTGCAAGAGGACGACCTGCAGACCAGTGAAACTGTGAACATAGGTGACGGCGCTGAAAATAGCGCCTTTGTGCTGAATGAAATTCTCAAACCCAGTGAGCATTGGGCACTGCTCACGTTTCCGAACTATGATGGTGTTGAGCATGTTTTGCCTTCGTTGGAGAGTGAAAAAAAGACTGTCGGCGTTGAGAAGACTGTGCTGATGAACTACGGCGAGAGCCCTAGTGCAGTAATTTGCCGCACGTACATACGAAAGACGCTCGTATGTGTCACGGACGATGGACGAGGCAAAGCAGGTGCTGGAGGTAGCACATTCATTGCAAGTTTGCAAGGGAGCAGGCAGGTTGGAACTCCACGGCGACAGGGCTGAGAGTCACTATTGCCAGTACATTGTCTCTCCTGAAGTACTTGGCAGAGAATGTAGGGTTCAAGTACTTGGTGACTGCTCGTCTCAGCACCGACTCCGTAGAGCACATGTTTGGCATTATCCGCCAGTCCAGCGGCTGTAATGCCCACCCCTCGCCAGATCAGTTTTTTATCACAGTGAACTGTTTGTCATTTTACAACATCGCAAGGAGTGTGGACGGTGCAAATGGCACCCCAGATATCATAAATGCACTTCTCAGCGTGGACGATAAAACTCCCAACATTTCTCCAGTGTTGATGAGCTGCTCGCCCAAGGGAGGTTAGAAGAAGCTGAAGAGTCTCTAGCCACAGTAGAAGCTCCCCGTGCTAGCCACTCATCATTAGTGATGGAGAGGAGTGACTCGCGGTTAATATATTACGTAGCAAGCTACGTAGCAAGAAAGTGTGTCCTAAAACTTGACTGTTGTTTATGTGAGCTCATCCTCCTCGTCAGGCGAACAGAAGCCACACCTGTTACCCTCAGAGTACACTGAGCAGTGTGACTGGGGTGGACTTTTGTATCCTTCGCAAGATTTGCACTCATTTAGTGAAGCTCTTGAGAATATATTCACAGAATGCTTAAGCATTTTAGAGCTGCACACGAACAGCATCTGCGATGTTGTGGCTCTTGTAAAGAGTAATTTCCTTTGCTCTGATGGTGTTGGATGCGACGCTCACAAGGAAGAAGTAAGCATGCGATTTTTTCTTTCTATGTCCTCACGCGACTCCACTTCTTCAAAAGGTAACAGCTCGAGAAGCGCAAAGCCACAGAGAGCTAAGCACCTTAAGCTGAGCAGGACGACCTAAGGGCCTGGTTTTGTTTTGACGCCGCTTTTGTGATCTGAGCGTTTGTCCTTAATAAAATGGTTTCGTACCGTCCTTCAGAGCCTCTCTCTCTTTCTTGGTTTTTTTTTTTTTTTTTTTTTTTTTTTTTTTTTTTTTTTTTGCAATCACGTCCCCGGCGGTACCCTTTTCGGTGTACTGGTAAACCCGTTCATTCCGAGTAGCGACGCGTAGTTCCGCGAACTTTCTCATACGCGGATTTGTACCTAAAATCCCATGGTTGGGAGCTTTAGGGACAAAAATATTTATTTACACAAAGGTGGTTGCTTGGGCTAGTTGGTAATCCATGGTAAAAAACGATATCCAGCGCGAAGGATAGGAACTGAGAGAGACGAAACGCACTGCGCTGTGTGTGTGTCGTCTCTCAGCCCTTGTCTTTCGCGCTGTACATCGTTTTTTACTGTTTATTCACTATAGACAACACTGTAGAAATATAATTATTCTCCTTTTGCTGACACTGAGCAATGTAAGCATTCAGGAGTCAAGCATGAGCTTCAGATCTATCATACTCTTCCGATGAGTGTGCGGCGAATAAGCGCGCACTGCGGGGCGGTTCAGGTGAAAGGCGCAGCAGCGCCGCCTGCCGGTTTCCGTGCAAACGACCTCGGCTCCCGGATCGCCCTCGTCCCACTACCCCTATCTAGTTCACTTTAGCAATAGTCTACCGTCTGTCTTCACGTTCTCAGCGTCTGCTCTATCAGCATGAAGTACCGAGTTCATCACGATGCCGCATTTAAAAGGAAAGTGATCATCTGTGCGGAGACGGACGGAAATCGGGCCGCATCACGGGCGTTCGGAGAATCCGAAACTTGCGAGCGGGACTGGCGCAAACAGAAGGAGAGGATTTTCGCCAGCAAAGCAATGCGGAACGGTTTCAGTGGACCGAAGCAGGACGTAATCTGCGACGATCCACTCCGGCGATACGATCAGGCTTGGCCCTATCTTGAAAGCAATCTGCGACTGGTAAAGTCCGCCGCGCGCCGTGTTTTCGCCGCGTTGAAGCGAGAGGCATGCTAGCACGAAGGCGCGCTTCGTCTCCAGCGTTTTGACAGTTCGTTTCCGCGGTCAGCGAGCGAGGTGTGTTCATGTTTGCTTGAGCGCGCGTGACACCGTGCTTGTTAATAGCGGTCTACTAATTTGCTACCGCATTCGATGCATCGCCTTTCGGGCGAAACTGCGACTTTTTTTATTCATCGCAGCATCAGTGCATCGGGAGGAAATCTATTTTACCAAATTTTTCCTCACGGAAAACGGGCGCGCGTTACAATCGAGGAAGCGTGAGAATCGAGTAAATACGGTAGTTGTGCTAGCCGTAGAGGCATCCTCAAACGTTCAAACCGGGCGGAACTTCGGCATCGGTCTGTCGTTGGAGGGGGCCACGGGAGATGGTTTTTGCGTGCGCCGCAACGTGCGCTCCTTCCAAAAATGCAGCATCTCTAATGCGCGGGATGGTACTGAATATAGCGCACTGTTTGAAGATGTCAGCAGTAAGGAAGATAGCGACGAGGCTAGCAGCGATGGTGACAGAATGAGCTCGGCATGTTCAAATTTAATAAATGCTGTTTCATTTTGCGATTGCTGTCCTCGCTTTTTCGTTCGGCCTACATTCGAGGTAAGTTTTTTTTTTTTTTTTTGGACTTCGAACTTTTGGGGGGTCGGCTTAGAATCGGAGTTGGCCTAGATTCGAGTAAATACGGTAATTAAGCATGTCCAAATTATTGCTGTCCGAATAATCAGTCTTTGACTGTACTATGACATCACTGGTTCTTGGTTTCAATTTTGTCATTTCAACCTGTGAATAATTTTAAAAGGATGAGTGAATTCTTTAATTAGCTTCAACCAAATTTCACTTTCTTGTGTGATGTCAACCTCATTGTGTAAACTACCTGAGCAGGTCAAATGGTATTGTCTTTCACAGATTTCAAAATGATACATTTAAGTAAAGCACAAGCACATACTCACGCATACACATGCACAGCTGGTATTGATCACAGTGAAATTGAAACATCGTGTGCTGACATACATGCAGATGCACAATCAATAGTGGCTAATCTGTGTGGTCGCTGCATTGAGTTTATTTATTTCTTTATTTGACAATACCGCCACCTGCCTTTTGTCAGCCAGAGCAGGGGTGGTACATACAAAAGAAAACGGGACACTGTACAAGCAAAGAAAATGTTGAAAGAAAATTCGAACACAGCAAGCGAACACAGAGCGCAACACAGATCATACTTGTACGCTACTGTGCAGAACAATATTTCCGATACTAAAGACACGAGTTGAATGAAAATTCGGTACGAAAGGAACTGTGTGCTTCGCTCACAAATGAGAAAGAGCTGATAAGAAAGAGTCGACAGAACGCTTGTTCGTTCCCTCTTGTGGAAGCCTGTTCCAGTCTCTTATCATTCTAGGGAAAAAGTTTAAATTGATAAGCGATAGTTCTAGCCTGGGGTACAATAAGGGTAAGTGCGTGGTTTCCGCGGGTACTTCTACATGTGTTAAACTGCAAGCATTTTTTCAAATTCATTTTAGTTTGGCCATTGACTATCATGTAAAGCATCTTGAAACTGTGTAATTACGGAGTTCCTCCAGTGTTGGAAGACCAGACCTTGAAAGAAGATCAGAAAGGGACACTTGTCTTCCGTAGGCATTAAAAATAAACCTGAGTGCTCTTTTTTGTACTTTTTCCAGCCTATCTGTATCAGTCTTAGTGTGCGAGTCCCAAACGACATAACCATATTCAAGTAGAGGACGCACCAGTGAAGTATAACCAACTAGTTTTGTCTTGCTCGTACAGTGCTTCAGACGTTGCCGAAGTAACCAGAGTCTTTTTGAGGTCGGTGAAACTATGTCTTTAATGTGCGCACTCCATCTTAAATCGTGAGATATTTTAATCCCCAGATATTTAAACGTATTGACGGGCGTAATGCCAACGTTGTTAATTTTGTATGCAGGCAATGGTGGACTCTTTTTTTTTGTTTGTTACAGTCATTTAGGAGCACTTAGGGATTTTTAGGCTCATTTTCCAGGTCTGGCGCCAGTTATAAATTAATGTTAGAGAATTGCTTAAGAGTAATTGGTCGTCCTTAGTTCGCAAGGCATGATAAACGATGCAGTCATCCGCGAAAAATCAGCATTGTACAGTAGTGTCAAACGAGAGGTCATTCAGATATACAAGAAAAAGTAATGGTCCCTTGAGGAACACCTGAAAGGACTGGAGCCATGGATGATTTAGAGTAACCTATTTGAGCATACTGTTGGCATTGCGTTAGGTAACAGTCAAGCAACCGCAGCATACGCTCATTTCTAAAGAGATGCTTTAGTTTTAATATCATTTTGGAATGCGACACGCGGTCAAAAGCTTTTTCAAGGTCTAGAAAGATTATGTCGACCTGGCCACTATTATCAAGAACTGCAAACAAATCACTGTGTCATTGTTGAAATGCCACGCCTGAATCCGTGCTGATTGTTTAAGAAAAAATTGTTGCCTTCTAGGAAGCTGCTTAAACATTTGAAAAGAAAATGTTCTAATGCCTTGCTAGCTGTGCACAACGACGACACCGGGCGATAGTTACTGTGAGCTTATCACCAGTCTTGTGTATCAGTATAATTTTACCTATTTTCCAGTCAGAAGGAACTTCTCCTTGATGCAAACTTTCACTAAAAATAATATTGTGGAAGCTCGTTGATATGATTCTGCGTAATACGTTTTTCGGGATGATACGTTTCTTTCTCATTTCCCGGCCAACGCCCCAGGAGCAATGTATTTTCATGCGGTTATACGATCGCGTTTCCACCTGAAATTGGAGGATGTGACTGCAAACTGTTATTTCTGAAATTCGTAGCTTTACATTCAAGTGTACTAGATTAAAAAACATTCCAACGACCCACGAACGATGTGTTAAGGGCCGACGGCACTAGTGAAAAAATTCGCACTGCGCGCTGCCGCCGGCAAAACACGCGCGCCGCAAGAGCTGCCACGAAGCAGGTTTTTCGTGCCGTGAGAGGGATCGGTCCTCGACTGATTTAAATTGCCGCGCGCCCCGGCAGCAAACGAGTAACGAACGAAGCCGACCAATGAGAGCTGCCCCCTTCTGTGATGTACACGCAGCACGGCCAGTCTGGAGGCACGCGCCTCCAGACCGGCCGTTTCCCCGTTTTGCACTCGCAATATCGTCTGCTCGCGTCACCTTTCGCGTGCGCTTGTTAGTTCACCATAAAAAAAGAAAGGGGCGAAAAAAAGCACGGAAGATGGCTGTGATGCACAGCCGTGACGCACAACTACTGGCGACGCACTTGCAGCGTTAGATGCTCATCGCGGCTTCATTGCAAATGCGCAGTTGAGTGAGGAAACGCGGCTTCATTTTTTCTTTTAATCTTTCAAAAGAACTTGTTTACGGACTTCGAAAAAAAGGAAGTTCAGTGCTGAATAAAGGTGTGCTGACTGTGGTTCGTGTGGTGTCGTGATGCTGCTTTGCATAACATGCATGTAATGCAGAGCAGTATCACTCGACGCCACAGGCAACTTTGCTATCGAGTTTGTCACCAAGTAAGCCTGTTTTCTTACGTTTTGGAGCTTTCTTTGGATGATACATTTAATTTTCTGGTTCCCGCAAAGATCGTATCAACGAGTTTGCACTGTATAAAGATAATCAGCACACCACTCCACGTATCTAAACAAAAACGCATTAAGGATTTCATCGGGTCCCGAAGATTTCCTAATGTATAAGCTAAGCAATGCTGAAAAAATACCTTCATCTGTGATTAGTAGCTCTGGAAGTTCATACTTAGTTGCGTGGCTGAAATCTATATTGTTATTGGCACTGCACAGAAAAACGGACAAAAAGTAGTCGCTGTATGCCATTGCTATACAGGTTGGGTCAGTGACGTCCTTGTCGTGTATTTTCAGTTTATTAACTTATGTGATTAGGTTTGGTTTAATATTGGTTATTCCCACAACAGGAATAAATTTTATTGTGGAATGAATTTCTCGTCATATTCTCATGACCATTGTGATGACTGCATACTATGGGTCTGCATTGTACTTTGTGAAGACACAGCATTCATAAAGTGTCCTCGGCTTTCAGTTTGCCCAGGAGCATTAATTTAGCAGCGAAGAACTTTCCTCACATTGAAGGCACTTGGAGAGATGTCCAGGAGGTTGCCTGCACGGTGCTGAACGAGGGTTGACAATTGGCCCTGTTGGTATAGCATAGTCACCAATTTCATCATCATCATCATTTATTTTCCCTTAAGGACCCCCTGTCGGGGTATTACATAAGGGGGGGGGGGGGTTACAGGAGGTAAGAATAGGAATATAGACATGGTTACAATTTCCTACAGCCTGTGAATTTCATTTGAGAACACAACTAAAAAGAAAAAAGGAACACACACAAAAAAGGAAAAACTTCGCAGCACACGGCACACGGCAAAAAGCAATTTAAAGGCAAGGACAAAGAAACAGGACACAGCACGAGCTCTAACTTAAAAGAGATGGTTTATCTGAAACCAAGGCGCACATATATGCATTGGTGATGCCCATATGCCATAACAAAATGCCATGTGCAGAGACATGGCCTTCTTTTGCTTTTGACTTTTGACACACTCATACTTAAAGAAAAAAAAGCAGTTGCACTATCACATTGCACACTATGGCACATTCAAAAATGGCAGTCCTTTCTCTGACAAAGATGGGGACGGAGTGCTTACACACTCATTGCCTAAACCTGCAATTTTCGCTTGCTTCCATTATCAGTCTCTATGCTGGTAAAACCGTGGTCTTTTGAAAAAACAGTTCGCACCCACATGTGCTACAATGCAATTGACATTGCATGCTTTCCCGACATTATTGCAGTGCTCTCTCAATCTATCATTCAGGCAGGGGCTCGCCTGCCCGACATACTGCTTACCACAGGAAAGAGGTATTTGGTGCTTGACTGCTTCCTGGCACTTCACGAACCGTATCTTTATGCCGTTGTGCTGAAATTGACGGCCAGCAGCCAATCTATGAGGAGTGCACCATGTTATCCCTCGTACCACGTCAGAGTGGCGCTCCCGGAAGACGGCACCACCATATGTCCTCGTGCCCAATAAGAAATGCAGATATAACAAATTAGTGGACATATAATGAAAGTATTTTCGTGTTGGATATAATTTTGCCACAAGAATGTTCAGTTGTATCCTGGAGGCACTGACAAATTTTCTGCAAATTAGTTAATGCTGTGCCTTATACCTGGCAGACGTGCCTACCACTCTCTTCTGCCTGCATAAGTCACTCGGGGCCATTAATAGTAATAATAATAAATTTCTTTATTGTATTTAGCACTTCACTGGAAGAGGCCTGCCATCACCATATGGCATTAATATATATTCAAAACAGGAGACAGAAAGAAAATAACGAACAAAGCCAAAAAAAATTGCAGTATAAAAAGAAGTTACGCAAACTTGCTTTTACACAGAAACAAAAGTAACCCGTACAAGAAAACAGTTACGAAATTGCTTATAGACAAGCAATATGCATTTAGCTTTTCTACGAATGTGGCAACTAAGTACAGTAGAACCCCGCTGTTACGTTCCCGGGTGGTGCGTTTTCCCGGCTGTTAACGTCGTTTTCGGCCGGTCCCGGCACAGTGTGATGTGTTCATGTTTGCCTGTAGGCGCTGACACCATGCTTGGTAATATAGTTAATAGCGAATGTTTACAAGTTAATACGGACGATAAAACTGCTATCCTTAGATTCTGTAGCTGTCTACTAATTTGCTATCGCAATCAATGCTTTGGCTTTTGGGTGAAACTACAACTTTTTTTTCACACGTAAGAGTTAAAATAATATTATGTGCAGTTCAACTCTCATTTCTCAATTTTTCCCATTTCTCGGCTCTTGCGTTTCCCGGCTCTTAAGTCTTTTTTTTACGGTCCCGTGGAAAACGTATCAGCAGGGTTCTACTGTAGTTCCTGCCGCACTTTGTTAAAAACAGTAGGCACATATCATTTTCCGAGATGTTTCTCAAATCGAGTTTGCACTTCAGGCACAACAAAGGGCTCATGCGGATGGAGGTCACGACCAGATGCATAAGCGGTGCAGTAATTTTGGGACATAAGATACGTTGACATGATTGTTTGTTCAAATAACGCGCATCCATGTGTGAGAAAGTAAAAAGCAAAAAAAAGTGCAGGGGTGCCAGATGTGTTACTGAGCCCAAGCGAGGTGGCCCTGTCTTGAATGTTTCACATATCTGTGTGTGCTTGCAGGTCCAATTGAAAGCAAGGAAGACCTGCCAACCTTTGGCTGCATCCAGAGGAAGCACTTCTGGGGATTGTCCCAGTCGCACACTCACGTGAGTGCCTCCTCCCATCATGCATCACTGTTCAGTACCAATAGACAGCCTGTGCTTGAGAGTTTTATTTATTAATTTCAATACACTCGGAGCTTGTAGACATTACAATAGAGACTGAGATCAGAACTATGAGAACATACTGCGGGAAGAAAAATACAAAAGGCAGTCGAATGCCTTTATAATGACGTGCTTGGGACCTCCAAAATCCTTCGTTCCGCAGTCAGTTCGTTACAAGGATTTCATGCCGTACCACTCACTATAGAGGAGGTGTTTTATACAACTTCAAGGGGGTGAGGCCACCCATCTTGTTCAGGCGTCTTTTCTGGCACACCGTGCTTCCTGTCACACTAAAAGTGGCCTTTTGGGTTTTGTTGAAGTGTAATTTACTAATACAGCTGTACAGTTCAACTTACTAGAACTGTCTTGATCGTATCTCACAATGTGGTTTCTTGATTATACATTTTGCTGCTGCTTCCGTTGATTCATTTACTATTCCATTCGTGGCATTGCTTATGTCAGTGGTGTCTTGAAGCTCTCTTGAAGTTCTTGGCTAGCAGACGACAAAAAGAGGCAGTGGGTGCTTGCCGCCTTCTTTGTGGGGACTTAACGGATTGCAACGCAGGTACTGAGGACTTTTCTGGCAATGGGCGCCTTCGGTATCAATTACATCCGGCATTATCTTCTAAAGCCGGTTCCGCCTTGTGAGATAATGCTACTATACGAGAGGCAGCCAACATTTGCAGTTTATTTTCTTACGTCCCATGAAGATTCTTTTTGTAAACAGTGCATGGCACACTCATACGCGCTTGTCTTCATTGTGTGTCACTGGTTGTAGACGCTCGTTCCCACATGTTGCGGCGCCTTTCGGGCTTATTTTTCTCTTGTAGTATCCCTTCTCATATCTCGCACATTTATGTGGTGGTATCTTCTTTCCTGCAGATAGCGAAGGCGGTCACGGTCGCAGTTAGCCAGTGTTCACTTCATCGGATGTTTGCATGTGTGAATGTTCGTCAAAACTAATGTGTTCCAACTAGGCCATCGATGTTAATGGAGTGCATTGATTAAGCAATGGCCAGACGGTTTATAAAACCGTTTGAACATTGGCGGGCGTCATGAAACTCCCGCCGAAGTTTCATATAGGGACAAAAGCTGCCACCAGAGGCGCCGCCGTGAGTAGAAGGGCACCGATCTGCCGCGCTTGGAAAGGCAGTTGCGCGTTTGCGTGAAAGTTTGCCATGAAAAACACCTCGCCCACATTTTTATTTCACTGTGTCCTCTAACTGAACATAGCAGTGCTTACTCTTGACCAAATAAGATAGCGTGCGAATTGTTTATTACTTCAAGTCAGTGATTGTTAGCAATGGTTCACCCAAGGGCGCCCGTCAAGTGTTGCAATTTCGCGTGTGCTCGTACCTATACCTACGTTTCTTGATTCCTGTGTAGGTGATTAAAATCATGCTTAAATTATACAGTGCGCCATGACTAAGCCTAGCTGACCCACAGATTAACGTTGCTTGCGCAAGAAGTTATGGTGCGCCCTACTGCGCGCTACCAGATCGCAGCGCTTATTCTCCTGTCAATTGCCTGTTTATTCTGGGGCATCGAGAAACTGCAAATGGGAATTTCGCGCGCAGAACAGGCACGTCTGAATAAAGTCATCTTGACACTCATTGCAGCAGCAGCTGTGAACTGCGCATGCTAGACATAGGCAATATGTGCGCTTTCTAAGCGAAAGTTCTTGCATTTACGCATACAAATTTAAACACGATCAGTTGAAACCTGCGCGGGTGTATTTTTTTTTTCATCCATTCACATTTAATGTCGCAGTGACCATCAGTTCAAGGTTCGCGTTTCACTTAGTCGACCGAAAACACCACCCGAGTCTTTTTATAAAAATACCAGCACAGATTGAAACCAGTTCGGCGCTTCCATCGTCACTAGGTCATTCAAGACTACATTTACCAATCAAACTGAATAACTATATTATTTTTTGCATGTTTCTCTTGTTTATCTTTATACTCAGTTTTCTTAATCCAACTAGAGCCTAATTTTTTAAATTATTTTTTCTGCCTAAGAGAAAACAAGTTTGCGCAGGTCTTTGTAGATAGCATTTTGACTTGTGCTAACCACGCTACTCTTGCAGGACAGTGTCTACTTAGTAAAAGGGCGGAATGGAGGGCATGGTATACGATTATTCGGGAGTAATTACTAGCAAGCGTCAAGAATGCAAAAGTGCCGCAAGCACTAGTACACATATGGTTGCAATTAAGATTGCGTTTGATAGACTGGCAGAAAAGTTGGTGGATAGAGGGAATGAGACAAAACATCAGGAAAAATAATTGTGACTGCTTTCCTCTCTCCTGTGGCTGGACAAGATGAACGAGCACCAGCACGAAATAGTTTGTTCCTTTAGCAAGTAAAAAAATGCAAACGGACCTTAATAAAAAAAAGTGCACAACCTCAGCCCTTAGTGCGTTCAAAATGTGTTGCGCAAGCCAACACTGGCCGAGGAAGTACGGTCGTCCAGCAGGATGTCTTCAATGTTCATGTAGACATTGGGCGCGTTAAGTTAGCACGCTCCGAACTCCAAAGGAGCACGCTCGAGTGCGACGCCTTCGGAGCTTAACTTAACGGCGATTTTCGCCGACTGCTTTCGGGCGCACGAACGCGCCGTCTGGCGAATGTTATGTTGCTTCCGCGACCGCTATCGCATTGCGCGCGCTTTTTGAAGATGGCCCGCCAATAAACACCCTCCTGCAGTTTTTGATAGACAATGAAGAGCTAGAAGAACTTGACGCGCGGCGACGGACGCAGCAGCAGCGGCTTATGTATGCGATGCAAGCTGTTCGTGCTGTTCTCAGAGGTACCCTATCACAGGATTTATTTCTGCTCCGCGCGGTATGCTGACTGATGACTCATTGTCGATCGTACGAGGACGGAAAGCCTTATGATCCAAGGCATCCAGGATTATGTGATCAACCTTGTGCCCAGATACACGGACACACAATTCAAAGAGCAGTGCCCCAACATCTTTCATGATACCTTGAGGACCTGAAGAAGTCATACACATGAACGTAGCGACGAGAAGGCGCCAAACTGCGACTGTTCGGTCACGTACCTGAGCGTCTGGCAAGTAA
This sequence comes from Dermacentor silvarum, assembly GCF_013339745.2. NCBI lineage: Eukaryota > Metazoa > Arthropoda > Arachnida > Ixodida > Ixodidae > Dermacentor > Dermacentor silvarum. The sequence continues at coordinate 15,498,734 of NC_051159.1, forward strand.
TGATCGGGCCGTCATTTTCGGTTCGTGATAAGCTCAAACCGCGCCAACACGCGAAATTCCCGATCATGCCTTAGAGCAGACGCCCGGCTGCGCAGCGGCGGCAGGAACTAGTGGGCAAGGAGCACGGACTTGCATAAGTCCGTGCTCCTTGCCCACTAGTTCCTCCCGTCTGTGGTTAGCGTTGTGGCTGCCATGGGGTCGAAGTGCGCCAAAAGGGGAGGCTGGGTGAGGGCGGCCCGGATAGTCTGAAAGGCCTGCTCACATTCAGTGCTCCAAACAAATGTGGGCGCCTTGATAAGAGCCTGCAAAGGGGCGACCACTTTCGCAAAGCCCTTAATAAAACGACGATAGAAGCTTGCTGTTTGCACCCAGGACAGCACTTGTTTCTGGTTTCGCGGAACTGGGATGCGACACAAGGCTGTAGCTTTATCAGGATCTGGGAGCTGGCCTTGACTGGAAATAATAAAGCCCAGAAACCTAACTGAGGGTTGGCCAAAAGAGCACTTTTCCAATGAAGCCTTCAGTCCATTGACCTGCAGCAATTGCAACACCTCCCGCAGGATGCTTGCAAACGTGGAAAATGACTCAGCATAAACGAGGACATCATCAAGATAGGCACGGACTCCACTTCTCTCAGGCCTAGGCTGCAGATCTTGGAACACTATTTGCATAATTCTCTGGAAAGTGGAAGGAGCGTTTTTCAGTCCAAATGGCATGTGCGTCCACATGTATGTGCCGTGATGAGTAATGAATGCTGTCTTCTCGTAGTCTTGTGGGCGTAAACTCACTTGCCAGTAGGCACATTTCAGGTCCAGGGTAGCAAAGTATGCGCAACCTGATATGTCCTGAATGATGTCATCTACCAAGGGCAACGGGTGCACTACTGTGATGGTGCGTTCATTCAAAGGTTTATAGTTCACACACAAGCGCTTTTTTTCTCCACGGGTCACCACCAGAACCGGAAAGGCCCACGGGCCAGAAGCCGGGAGTATTATACCTTGGTGGAGCAACTTCTTCACCTGAGTTTCCAGGAACTGCCTGTCCTCTGTAGCGTACCGGTATGGGCTCCGACTGTACGGTAAAGCATCAGGTAGCAGGTCAATGCGGTGCTGCATACCAGTGAAGTGGCCAAGATCATCATCATGGCGAGCAAAAACGGCATTGTGCTCGGCCAATATACCTTTTATAACTGACCGCTGCGTGAGGGTGAGCTGGCTGCCAACGCGAGCCGGTGGAATGTCAGGATGAATGTGCGCGAGCGCCGTGTCGGAAGTGAGGAAGTTTGACACTAGAGGAGCGCTACTTGAGCTGCATGAGTAGCTTCTTGCTGCTCGGCGGGCAGCTCTGAAATGCACGTTTTTGGTGTGGCCCCTCGGGAGGACTGTGGTGTCGATTGTTCTGAGCGAGGCTGCTGGCGCTCTGCGGGCTTAGCGGCACGAAAGGGTTGAGACGGCGGCAAAACAGAACCGGCAAATGGTGACGGGCTTGCTTTGGCGTGCAGATGTTGCGCACTCTTGTCGAGTCTGGTGCAAGTAGAAATAAACTCAGCTACCGTGGGCGTCCGGTTGGCTACTATGGCGGCGAGGATGTGTTGTTCCCGTAAACCATGCAGCAGGTAGTCAATCTTTTGGGCCTTTCGTGCCCTTTCGTGCCGCTAAGCCCGCAGAGCGCCAGCAGCCTCGCTCAGAACAATCGACACCACAGTCCTCCTGAGGGGCCACACCAAAAACGTGCATTTCAGAGCTGCCCGCCGAGCAGCAAGAAGCTGTACTCATGCAGCTCAAGTAGCGCTCCTCTAGTGTCAAACTTTCTCACTTCCGACACGGCGCTCGCGCACATTCATCCTGACATTCCACCGGCTCGCGTTGGCAGCCAGCTCACCCTCACGCAGCGGTCAGTTATAAAAGGTATATTGGCCGAGCACAATGCCGTTTTTGCTCGCCATGATGATGATCTTGGCCACTTCACTGGTATGCAGCACCGCATTGACCTGCTACCTGATGCTTTACCGTACAGTCGGAGCCCATACCGGTACGCTACAGAGGACAGGCAGTTCCTGGAAACTCAGGTGAAGAAGTTGCTCCACCAAGGTATAATACTCCCGGCTTCTGGCCCGTGGGCCTTTCCGGTTCTGGTGGTGACCCGTGGAGAAAAAAAGCGCTTGTGTGTGAACTATAAACCTTTGAATGAACGCACCATCACAGTAGTGCACCCGTTGCTCTTGGTAGATGACATCATTCAGGACATATCAGGTTGCGCATACTTTGCTACCCTGGACCTGAAATGTGCCTACTGGCAAGTGAGTTTACGCCCACAAGACTACGAGAAGACAGCATTCATTACTCATCACGGCACATACATGTGGACGCACATGCCATTTGGACTGAAAAACGCTCCTTCCACTTTCCAGAGAATTATGCAAATAGTGTTCCAAGATCTGCAGCCTAGGCCTGAGAGAAGTGGAGTCCGTGCCTATCTTGATGATGTCCTCGTTTATGCTGAGTCATTTTCCACGTTTGCAAGCATCCTGCGGGAGGTGTTGCAATTGCTGCAGGTCAATGGACTGAAGGCTTCATTGGAAAAGTGCTCTTTTGGCCAACCCTCAGTTAGGTTTCTGGGCTTTATTATTTCCAGTCAAGGCCAGCTCCCAGATCCTGATAAAGCTACAGCCTTGTGTCGCATCCCAGTTCCGCGAAACCAGAAACAAGTGCTGTCCTGGGTGCAAACAGCAAGCTTCTATCGTCGTTTTATTAAGGGCTTTGCGAAAGTGGTCGCCCCTTTGCAGGCTCTTATCAAGGCGCCCACATTTGTTTGGAGCACTGAATGTGAGCAGGCCTTTCAGACTATCCCGGGCCGCCCTCACCCAGCCTCCCCTTTTGGCGCACTTCGACCCCATGGCAGCCACAACGCTAACCACAGACGCTTCGCAGGAAGCCATTGGAGCAGTGTTATCGCAAATCCAAGACACCAGAGAATGTGTCATTGCCTACGCCAGTTGTGGACTTACGTTGGAGGAACGCAAACTGCACAGCAATGTATGGGAGTGTATCGCCGTTCACTGGGCAATAACCGTGAAGTTCCGCCAATACCTCCTAGGCAGAAAATTCTCTCTGGTCACAGACAACTGGACTGTTGCCTGCTTAACGTCCAACGTGCGGCTATCTCGTTGGTTCACTTCTATGCTCATGGACTTAGTGGAGTTCGATTTCACCGTGCGACATCAGCCAGGACGCCAAAATGTTGTAGCCGAACACTTGTCCCGTTTGGCAGGTGCTGTCACACAGTCTTCGCAGTCGCTGGCTACGATGCAGCAAGAAGATTCCGAGTGCGCTGTGATTCTTTCACGCCTAGCCAATGAAGAGGACCCAGCTGAGTTCACCAAGCTAGATGACATCTTATACCGCCGACTGTCATCGGGAACGTATGCAGTCGTAGCTCCGTCCAAACTGCGCCCTGCCATTCTACAAGCATTACACGATGGTGCAGGGCACTTTGACACAAAGCGTACGTTGCTCAAGGTCCAGGATCGTTATTGGTGTCCTGACATGGACCGATCAGTGGAGAGATATGTGTCATCCTGCCAGTGCTGCCAACAGTTCAATCGCCCTACCTCACGCAGTGTAGGTCTTCTTGGCAGAATGCCTACCACGGACATTCCATTTTCCAGCATAGCAATTGACCATGTAACCATGCCACCCATCAACTCAAAGCGCTACATTCTCAACGTCGTTGATTTTGCCACCCGCTATATCGTGCCCGCAGCAGTTTCGTCCACGTCTACGGGCGACGTTATCAAGCATTTGCACAATGTGTTCTACACTTACGGCACGCCAGACCACTGCCTCTCGGACCATGGCTCAGCCTTCGAATCCAATGAGTTCAAGCGCTTCATGAGTCTTCATTCCGTGGAGCTCCATTTCACAACTGCCTATCGACCTGAGGGCAATGGCTTATTCGAGAGAAGCAATGGAACTCTCCTGGCAGCTCTCCGCAAGATCGGTGCAATGGAACCACTGTCATGGCCTACCAAACTTCAAGAGGCAGCATTTGTAGTAAACACGTCCATGAATGCCAGCACGAACTTTACGCCATTTCAGCTTCTCTATGGCTACGTACCGAAGATTCCACTCCAACAACATCATCTGTTCCAGCACTCTGCTCTTGCCGAGCGCATCCTCGACACAACAGTGCAGCGCTCCGAAGTAGCCGCCAATTCGGAAGCAGCCCAAGGTGCACGCAAAGAGCACTACGACCGCAGCCACCGTTCTCACACCTTTACCGTCGGTGATATGGTCTGGGTGAGACGACAGGCTCCGGTTGCCAATGAGAAAATGGCACCTCGCTTCAATGGTGTTTACCACCTCATCGAGCAGCCTACACCATCCACATTTAGGGCTTTACGTGTGTCATGCTTGACATCTCGTTTGGTTAATCAACCACGAACGGTGCACGTGTCCCAGCTTAAGCCTTACGTACCACCAGTTTCTCCAGTGATCGAGCAACAGCCCGTCGTCAATGCAGAGACCACGCCTGCCTCAGCAGCAAATGTTGTCGCCTCTACAGAGCAGCAACAGCCTCAACGGCCCCAACGCACTCGATGTCTACCGAGCCACCTCGACGATTTTGTGCTCGAGTGAAGTTGCAGCGTTTCCGCGCATGTGTGTGGGTGTGGTATCGTGCGTGTGACAGTGTGCAGAAGCAATTGACTACGAGACATGGTCAGTCAGACTGGGGTGGGATGTGAGCGCCCGCATGTGCCGCCTATCTCATCACTAGCGCCACCTACAGCGCTGTTATGCCGACTCAACACCAAGCCCAAGCGAGGGAGGGGTCACTCTCGTTCGCTACGACCGCCGCAACGGACGGTCACGGTTTTTGGCGCGCTCCACTATGCTCTCTAATAAATAGTTCGTTACCCTGTTATTCTCGCCTCAGCCTTCACGCCTCAGCCATCACGTCCAGCCCTCACACTAGCAAGCGTCAAGAATGCAAAAGTGCCGCAAGCACTAGTACACATGATATGGTTGCAATTAAGATTGCGTTTGATAGACTGGCAGAAAAGTTGGTGGATAGAGGGAATGAGACAAAACATCAGGAAAAATAATTGTGACTGCTTTCCTCTCTCCTGTGGCTGGACAAGATGAACGAGCACCAGCATGAAATAGTTTGTTCCTTTAGCAAGTAAAAAAATGCAAACGGACCTTAATAAAAAAAAGTGCACAACTTCAGCCGTAGTGCGTTCAAAATGTGTTGCGCAAGCCAACATTGGCCGAGGAAGTACGGTCGTCCAGCAGGATGTCTTCAACAATGTTCATGTAGACATTGGCACAGGCTATATTGTCCACAGTGCACACTTCTAGGTGCTCGACCACAATTTGCAGAAGGCAAACCAGCTGGTCTGATGGCGCTTGCAAAAATCCCCTAGTCCTTATTTCGGTCAGTGCACTTGGCTCTCAGGAGGTGCTCCTGAGTGTTTGGAGGCAGTCCTTGCAGCTTATTTTAGCAAACTTTCTTGCAATCTAGCCACCGATGTAGTCCAAAATGCAGTCCTTCGTTGACTCCGGACGATTGATATCTTGCATGCACTCAGCCGGCTCCAGTAGTATATCGTCCAAAAAGCTGCCAGGGTATCAATCTGAAACACAAATATCTTGCTCTATCACTCAGTGAATGACATGAGTGAGAAATTTTAAGCATCAGAAAGAATAATAGATCTTCACTGCATTTAAAACGAGATGTGTTTGCCATTAGCATCAAATGGCTAGACAGTCATCACCACATTTCTATACAGTGCACAGCTACTCTGCAAGTTGTTTTGGTGTCTGTTATTAAAAAGTTTACTTGGTTAGCAGTAGGTTGTTTATGCTGAAAGAGATCTTGCACTTTTAAGAGTAGGCGTGGCCCATCTTCATTTTAGTCAGTGCTATCACTTTTTCGTTTGGATCATTAAGCGAAAAGTAAGCACGTTCATCGTACAAATGCTGCGCTTCAAGTAAACCTCTAAAACACAGACACTATTGCGGTTTATACAAAAAAAAAACTTAAGGAATGGGGGCATACCGCACTGAATTCGTGGACTTCATGTTTGCCTTCATGATGCACTGATCTATAATGAGCATCTCGCGGCCTGATAGCTTCTGAATGGTTTCCTGCATGCCACGTTTTTCATTTGCCTGCGCCTCCGCTTTTGCGAGCTTCCGCTGACACGAATGAAGTTGTTGCTTCGCACTGCGAAATTGGGCCTTCACCCTTTGCAGCTCTGAGGCAAAGAAAACGGCGTGCTCAGTTAGGCACTCTGCATCAGCACCGCCAAGGCGATTCACAGTTCGTACTTCATCTGCAAAGAGTGACCAAGAACGAATATCGTAATGAGAGTGATGCCAGCTTGCCTGCCTAGTGAGCAAGTAGCATACTCCAAAGGTGTGTACCAGACTTACCGTGAATTTCTTCTTCGGCTTCATCGGTGATGTGTGCAGTTGCGACGGCCGCAACTTCGGCTTCAGCGCAGTTTTAAGATACCGCTCACCGCCTTTTTGCAGGTGGGCGCCATGTCGGTGCATGTGGCCGTTCTTTGGGCTTAGACAAGTACACAGGTATGCATTGGAAAATCCTCGGAATAGCGTCTTCTACCAGTTAAGATCGATTGCTTGGCAGTGACACAACGTTTCCATTCGCTGTACACACGTCCGCACGAATAATGTCTCCGGCATCAAAATGTTTTTCTCACACGCGAAAGTACTTCGATTCAAACGAGAATCCGGCAGTCTCTTGTCGCGGGATTGCTCGCTTCCACCTGTCGTGTAGTTCTGGGTTGGCTCGTAAACAGAATAGAGAGACTTTTTCATCGACGCCCTTGTATACGGAGCAGCAGCCTGGCTCACAACAAGTGTTAGGCATCACTGCTATGGTGAATTACGAACTGTCGGTGTCACTACATGGAGAGACACGTTCAGACGAAACAAAAAACAACTACGCACAACAGCACGCCGCGCCTACACTCCGCTTTCGGGCTGCAGTGGCCGCCTTCCCCATCTCCTTTCTAGCAACGCGGCGCCGCAACTGCGGGCACTATACGAAGCTCTCCCATAGCGTTACGCGGGAGTTTCATGACCAGGAGAAAAGTATTGAAGGACCCTGACTACGCCTATGCCTAAACTTCAACTCTGGTACATCATTGCTCTTGCTTGGTCGCAGACGGCTTGCGAGTGCATTTTCATGCGTCTTCTGCAGCTTCAGCTCCTGAATTCAGCACAGGGGCCAGAACAGAGGCACCATCAACCAAAACAAGCATGTCAGCACGAACGTACCCTGTACAGATCCTACTTTTTTGTGTCTAGTCAAATGATGACGGAACACCAACTCATCAACGCGGGTGGGCGACATGATCACTACAAGCAAGTATCCTCAAGGGATCACTTTCAGTGATACAGTAACTTTCACGGGATTTTGCTTCACTGCACCGAGTGCATCGGACAGCATTTGTTGTGCTTTGCAAGATAGTGAGCTTAGCACAGCACATGTCCTGTGCCGAGTCGGACGGCATCCCACGAGAGGGTGATTGTATCCCCAAATGCAGTCGCTTAAGAATACTACTCCAGCTCTTCGGCATACGTAACTACATATTTCTAACCGAGCAATGCACAAAGGGCTACACTGCCATGCTAGCAGCGTCTTTACTCTCATCCCGGCCAGCTGTTCGGGCATTCGATTCTGCAACCTTCACACCGCTTTGGGTTGTCTTGGTATCCCAGTTCACGTGACCATGACGTCGTCTCCTATCAGGACTGGAACTAGCTAGCTGCAGTTTGGCTGCCAGAACACCAAAAATTGGGAGAGGCCCAGTGGTGCTGAAGCTGCCTGCTTACAAGCAGGATGTTTCGCCTGTGCTGGCAGAACAGTGGAGGTGGATGACTACTCACAGAGTATCCTGGGTAAGTTCGAATCTGGTAGAGCACTTTCACTCGGACACTATGCTCCAGTGGTGTAGGCTGTGTTCCAGTCGCAGAATAGGAGGTGTTGCTCTGTGCCAGACTGGGGTGCCAGCTCGTTAAGTCAGTCGTCTGCTCTGGATCATTGGAATCTACCATAAGCGATGTTGTTGTCTGCTACCTCTGGAACCAGCACAAAGCGGTTCGCATTGCTGTTTTTGAGCATCTGTGCGTACCTTCATTGGGAAATGGTGGGCCACTGCCTGCTGTGTTTCCCCACATAGACAAGCCAGTGCATGACAAGATGTGCTCTTTTTGACACAACTGCGTCTTGCACAATATTTAATGACTTCGGGTAAGGACTGCGGAAGGGTGTAACATTGGGTTGATCTTAGAAAGCATGGAAAGCAGTGCAAAAACACGAAATGTTAGTGTTCACTAACACTTGTCATTATTTGTTGCACAACAAACGAGTTCCAGAACTAGTGCTCAGTCCACATACAACGTAACTGCTTATAGATATGTACCTGATATAATGAAGTCTTTCCTGACTCCCGTTTAACTTTGCGTAAAACTCAATGTGTACGCATACTGCTTCTAGTGCAGTTTTCCAAGACAAAATGCCGGTTATAATGCAGTTGCCAGAAAATCCCGCAGGCACGCGAAGCAGCACGCGCTCTTAGCAACGAGGCATGCCGGCCGAGGGGAGAGCGACGAGGGCGATGCGGAGGAGCAGACGCGTAGCGAGTGAATGAACACAGAACAGAGGGGGGGGGGGGGGAATAAAAATGCAACGGCAGCGGGCTGGCTCAGCGGGTGTCCGGGGGTTGCCTCGGCAACGGAGAAGGCTTTTGCTTGGGCTGCTTCTCAGCGGCACACGGTCCACGCAGAAAGTCACTGAGTGATTTTTTCGGGCACGGGCAGTGTCGTAAAAATGTTTGCATTGTCAGGCAGGCCGGAAAAATGACTCCCGATGATAAAATCAAATTGTTGTTGTTTTTTTAGAACTCCAGCACCATGGAAAAATCGATCGACAGCACGAGTGCGTTTCGTGTTCCTCTGTCGCGATGCGCATTGTCGCGAAGTGCAGATATTGTGCGTGCGATTTTGACTCCGCATCGCTGTGTTTTTGTCAGTTTAAACTGTGTGCCAGAAATTCATCAGTTTGGAATGTTGTCCACACACGAGCTTTCATCGTTACTGCCAGTAGGTGTGCATACAAACTTTTACTGTGTGCATTTGTGGTAGTTGCCTGCTGATCGCCTGCGAACCCTGCTTCACGCACGCTGCGGTCAGTGCAGCTGCTGCACGTCATCTTGCACCAGATCTCCGTGTGTTCGTTTGTGGGTACAAACAAGTATCAAGGGCGAGCTTCCCGCAACATGGCAGTATCCTTTTTCCACATACTGTGTCGTGACGTCACGATTTTGTATATTCTCCTGAAAACGAAAACAAAAGTGGCTGTTATATCAAATTATTAACGACACTCTGAGTGGAACCCAACAATTTTTGTTGGGTTCAGAGGTCTCGGCCTCAACGTGAGAAATGAATAGTCGAATATATTGTGTCAGTACCCCTATAGAGTCGGAAAGAGGGCTGTATAAGTTAGAGAGTAAATGGATGTAGCTGATATTCTAGCTGACGTTAGGAGGAAGCAATGGAGTTGGGCAGATAATGTAGTGCGATAATTAGATACTAGAATGGGTGCCAAGGGAAGGAGAACACATTTGATGATGGCAGATAACATGTTGGTGTGATGACATTAGGAAATATGGAGGCATAGGATGGTGTAACCTGATACAAGGCAGGGTAACTGGAGACAGCTGGGAAAGGTCATTACCCTGCAACACTTTTATGTTGTTGCACTGCTTGGCACGAGGTCGCGGGTTCGATCCTGGTCACGGCGGCCTCATTTCGATGAGGGCGAAATGCAAGAACACTTGTGTACTTACCGTTAGGCGCATTTTAAGAGAACCCCAGGCAGTCAAAATTAATCTGGAGCTCTTCACTAGTCTATCACATGTCTCATAATCGGACCATAGTTTTAACACGTAAACACCAGAATTTAATTTTCTTGAGCCTCTGTTGTGCAGAGAACAAATTAACCTCTTCTCTCGGTGTGTATGATAGGTCTCAATTTTTGCATTGTAGTTTGCACGAATGTTTTCTCTCCTCTTTTTTGCTGCTTTCTCGCATTTTTTATTGTTGACCTGTGCAGATTAAAGCTTTATGGACATTCAGAGCTTTGTCCATTCCTTTCAAATATCCATATAACAAACCCAGATGTAATGAATTTATGAAATCTAACAATGTAAATCTAAAATGTTTCTTGATAATATCAGCATGTAGCATATTAGTGCCAATATTAACTGATATCAGATATAACGAGAGAGTTTTTATGTCGAACACGACTTTGTTATACTGAGGATTGACTGAAATCGCCTTTCTTTCCTCTCATGGAAATGCATACTGTAGGGGCTTAAAAGGAGCACAAGTGTGAACCTATTTAGCTCTTGTTGTATGTGTCTCATGAGTAGTGCAGATCTTGGCGAATCTTCACAGTGGGCCTTTGTATCGTGCAGACGACGATGCAGGTGAATGCGAAGTACGATGTCCTGCACCACTATGACCCCTCGCAGCAAGGCAGCCGTGAGGACGTCATGGTCCTTGAATGCTCCTGGAACAAGGCTGCTGTGTTGCAGCAACCGCCATGCGCCGATGCGCTCTGCCATCTCGTACGTGTGTGCACCTCTTTCGTTCACCTCGCTCACTCGAAGTCTGCAAAGAAATAATACGTGGACATCTTAGCCGACATTTTCTGCGCCCTACGAAAGAATGCATTCAGGAAAGTGTCAACTGGAAGAGGAATGCATTTCGAAGTACATTTTCACAACAGCTTTAAATTGGTGCGAGGAGCAAGAGTTCTAGCAAATGGGTGTGCTCTGCATCCTAGGTGGCTTCAATTCTGAAATTGCAGTAAGGCCTAGCTATAGTGAGGTTCGTTGTGACCATCACTTCGTTTTAATTGTTTTTGGTTCTCACAGCCAACATTACTCACCAACCTCTGGGGGAGCCAAACTAATGTGAGTTCTCCCCAGCACTGAAGCACCGCTGAAGAGATTTGAGAAGAGTGCATGTGACTAAATTTTATTCTTCCAGGTTGCGGTACATGCCGCACGATCTGGCCATGACTGCAATGAACAGCGGCACATTCACGATCAAGTCGATGCGCTTGTGACTTGGTCTTTTGCTTTTATGCTCTTTGCAATAATTAGGCTTTTCAGCTTTTCATGTGCGTGCCGGCAGAAGGCTGCAAGCCTCTGATCTTGTACAACAAAAATGCACTATCTTTACGCTGACATCTAACAAAGAATAGTGTACAAAATCAGAGGCTTGGGCTCAGATAACGTCCTACTGTTCCACTCTGTGCTTATGCCAAATCCTTCATTATCTGTCCGGAACTGTTCAAAATGTCTTAGGCCCAGGTCGTATTATGGGTGTGGCCCAAGCCATTTTTACTAATCACGGAGGGATAATGGAAGGTTTTAAATAACAACACTGTGGAATAGTTTGACGTTATCCAGGCCTTGCAGCAGCTCGCGTGCACAGTCACAAAATGATGATAAGTCACCAATTGATAATACAGTCAAACCTCGATATAACGCACATTGATTTAACAAAATTTGCGATGTAACAAACTATTTTTATTTCCCCCATCTTAGTTCTATTGAATTACCGAAACCTTGATCTAACAAAATTCTCGATATAACGAAGTTTTTCGCTCCAAGTACAGCTTCATTATATCGAGGTTTGACTGTAATGCAAGAGCTGTATGTGAAGCTGCGAAGCCTTTGGATGAGCATGTGCAGCAGTTTGAAGACAACCGCAAGCCATGCACTCAACTGTTCACGCTTTATTGTGGAACCTAGAAGTGATCTACAGCTTCTGGCGAAAATATGTCCACCTATGAAAGCATATGCCAGCCTCTCTGAGGCACTTCATCCCTGTTTATGTAACTTCTATACCACAGTGTGCTACTCCATCTGTCGTCCCCCTTCTTGATGTGGTTAAAGAAGGCTGCATTTTCCCGGCTATTATGTCGTTATGCTGGCCTCATGTGTTTAAGAACCACAGTTAATGAAGCCAAAGAAAGGCATAGGGGAAATATGACTGTGGTTTTAAATTAAATGTGGAAATTAATAAGGAAAAGACATGTGAAAGTGCATGAAAATACGGCTGTCCTCCCGCAGGTGATGCATATCACCCACATTCACGAAGTGAAACGTCACTGTAACTTTTTTTTGCGACGACCACCTCTAAAAAGTAGGAGGCACACGGTACGAAATGAAATTGAACTTGTTGGCGACACCGGAATATGATGCCACCTGAGCGAAACATAATGCTCACTTTGCACCGCCTGCAGCAGGGAACTGAGGCGCGTTTGGGTTATCGCCTATTAAATGTGTGCCGTACACTTGGGACTGCACCATACATGTTGTGAAACAGGTAGGTAAAGGTGCTTATTGCAATAGGGTTGATTGCGATAGCTGTGAATATGAACGCAACACAGACTGACTGTGTTGTGTGCACGCTCTGTGTTGTCTGCACCCCAAACAGTGCATCTTCGTTAAAGGGGCCCTCAAACACTTTTCAAACAGAGTAACAAAATGTTGCTGATCTGTAGACAACATTCCTGTGAACATGTCAGTCAAATATTCTCTGCATGCAGCAGGGGATTTGCAATCTTGTGTCAAAAACAATAAAAAATCTGTTGCTCTCTCCTTCGCAATGTGATCAGCAGCTACCGCGCAAGAAAGTTCAGCCGGTATTGGCGGATTTCGAGATGGCAAGAGCATTCTCAGTATAATACAGTTGAATCTCAATATAACAAAGTATTGAACTTCTTATACCTTCTTGTCCAAATAACACCATGTATTTAGAATCTCAGTATAAAGAAGCATATTTATACACAATTTCAATACTGTACAGTTAAACCTGCTTTTAACGAACCTCCATATAACGAATTCCTGGACATAACGAAGTTTTCCTATTCCCCGCCGTTACTCCATAGAAGCACATGTATTTGAGACCTCTAAGTAACAAAGTGGCAGCGGGATACCCCCTCGAAATAAAGAATTTTCCCCGCCTTCAACCTGGAGATTTCGTCGCAAATTTGGTCATTTTTGCGTGAGCAGCAACTGGAAGCACCTTCTTCGCCGCAACGGAATGCGAAGCGGCGGCGGCGCGCTTGGTGCGCTCGAATTTGCGGCGACTGTGAGGCAAGAGCGAGCGCACGTGTGCGCAAGGTGGGCCTGCATCCCTCGACCCGGCGATCTTGCCGCCGTGACCTTCCCCCTCCCTTCATTCAAACCTGATCCCGCCGCTTGCTGCAGCTGGCCTAGCCCGCCAAGCCAGCACTCTCCTTATTCAGTTGATGTTGCCGAAGGAAAAAAAAAATCATTTTTTTTTTTTTTTGCAACACGCTGGTAGCGCCACTCTTTGATTACTGTGCAAGTCTCTGCACTTCACTTCACTAACCTGACACTAGGTGACACTATACGACGCTACAACGCCATCGACTCGCTCGCTCTTCGTTTCCGACACCTCGCGCTTGTGCGAAACGACACGTGTCCACGCATCCAGCACCTGGTGTGACATTCCAAGGATGAGTGCTTCGACGAAAATGGAAAACGGGTGTGCGTTACAATCGAGGGCGCGTTAGTATCTAGTAAATACGATAAGCGTTTCTTTTTTTAATTTTCATGCCGAACCTGCATATAACGAAATCCTCTTTATAACGAAGTTTTTCGGGAATTTGTCAATTTCGTTATATCCAGGTGTAACTGTATAACAACATTGCTGCGTTTATTAATCAGATTTAGACACTTTCAGAATTCTTGCCTTGTATTTTGCCGGTTGAATTTGCAAAAAGATTGTTTTTCAGTGAATGAAGCTCAATACAGTAGAACCCCGCTGATACGTTTTTCACGGGACCGTAAAAAAAAAAAAGAAAAACCGCAAGAGCCAGGAAACAGGAAAAATTGAGAAATCGGAGTAGTGTTGAATTGCACACAATATTGTTTTAATTCTTACATGTAAAAAAAAGTCGTAGTTTCACCCGACAGCCGAAGTATTGATTATGATAGCAAATTAGTAGACAGCTATACAAAGTAAGAATAGTAGTTTTATCATCCGCATAAACTTGTAAACATTTGCTTATTAACTATATTAACAAGCATGGTTTCAGCACCCACAGGCAAACATGAACACATCACACTCGATGAGCGTGGACGCGCGTTGTCAAACGTGCGTTGGTGAGGAACGCGCGTTGGTGAGTAATTTAAGCACCGCTGCAGAAGCGAGCGAAGTGACCTTCATGCTGTTGTCTATCGCTTCAACACAAACTGAGCACCGAGAACACACAGCATGGACAAAGCTACAAGCCGCCGACGCACCTACACTGCGTAGACTGCCCCCAACGCAGATCGGCCCCAATGCAGATCACTTTCAAGATATGGCCCACACGGCCGCGCGCCGCCGCGCAGTACGCAGTTGATGCTAGAGCACAACGCTGCCCGCTATTCCTCCCCCCTCGCTCCCTCGCCGGCGCCTCGAGCGCAACGGAAGAAGTTGCGCTTCCTCCCTGCTTTTCTTTCTTCCACGCCCGAGATTTAGACGCGATCGTCGGCTCCCCTCGCACACTTTCACTCGCACATACAGCATACAGCGCGCGGCGACGGCGTTATCGCCCTTGGACTTTATACGGAACATCTATGAGCCAAAACCAATTTTAGGGCTGCAACGCGTCATAGACACCATCTTTAGATAGCAAATGCGGATCTCAAGGGCCATACTTTTGCTGGAAGAAGCCGAAAATACGTCATAAGTGTCGGCCACGGCACTTTGGGTGGCCAATGCCATCGCCAAGCAACCAAGCCAAGCGACATGAAAAGTCAAAATGGCCTCTCGGGCCGGCAGTTCGCAACGTATTGACACGTACACATGTTTATCTTTCACCGGTGGCCGCTTTCCACATTGGCTGACAAATGTTAAACGTTATCGCTCGGCGCAGGACGCGCCTGCATTGGAAGCTTCTCGGACGTTATCAATACTTCTATCCGTCGTCTGTGGTCACCGACGCCCATGTAATCTGATTGTATGAGCGACGCGAATTGTCTAGAACTTTCTGGAAGACACGCGGGCATCAGGGATTAATCTGGAACCTTCGATGACTCAGGTATAAAAGCCGACACGTTTCGCCGCTGATCAGATTTCGACGATCGCCGACTGTGTTCGCCGCTATCGTTGTGCTTCAAGTGTAACTTGCTTTTGTGGGCACAGGTTTGCCCAATAAAGAATCAGTTTCGTCATTCCCAGTTTTACGACTGTTTGCTTCATCGTCACTACTACGTGACATCTGGTGGAGGTGCTTTTATGTCCTTGTACCGGACCCCCCCGTCCAGCCGTGAGCCAAGCCCACACCGTCTAGAAGACGTCGACGCCTACCCCGACCAGCGAGCTAGTCGCAGGCTACTGAACCTGCCACCGGAGTACGAACCCCTACCTGAGAAGACCAAGAGGACAAAAGTCATGACCTCGGCAGCAGCTACCATGACAGCCCCTGTGCCAACATCTGCGGTCGTGATGCAACAATCCAGGGAGCCGCCGACTTTCCGCGGTTCGTCATGTGAAGACGCCGAAAGCTGGCTGGAGGCATACGACCGGGTCGCTACGTTCAACAAGTGGGACTGCGACGAAAAGCTGCGCCATGTTTACTTCTCTCTTGAAGATGGCGCCAGAACCTGGTTCGAAAATAGGGAACGTTCACTAACAACCTGGGACCTCTTCCGAGCCGCCTTCCTGGGCACCTTCACGAGCGTCGTCCGTAAAGAAAGAGCTGCAGCCTTGCTGGAAAACCGTGTACAGCTCCCGAATGAGGGCATCGGTATGTACACTGAAGAAATGACTCGATTGTTCCGGCACGCCGATCCAGCTATGCCCGAAGACAAGAAAGTTCGCTTGCTCATGCGGGGAGTTAAGCAGGAGCTATTCGCTGGACTGGTACGGAATCCACCAACAACAGTCCAAGACTTTCTCTCGGAGGCTACGATGATCGAGAAAGCACTGGACATGCGCAACTGGCAATACAATCGCCGTTCGACGCCACACTACGCCGAAGTCCAAGGACTTTTCGACGACCTATGAGACACCATCAGGGCGATAGTACGCGAAGAGCTGCGGAAGTTGCTACCGTCGTCGCAGCCTCAAGTTGCTTCCATCGCCGATATCGTGCGGGAGGAAATCCAGCAATCGCTAGGACTTCCCGAATCGCCGCAACCCCAGCCGGAAGCGATGACATACGCCGCCGTCGCCCGTCGTCAAGGCCCCCCTCCGCGCTCGCGCCAGGGCCCCGTAACGCCGCAATTCCGTCGCCCAGCGCCGCCGCCGCAGCCAGCACGCCCGCCCGTCGCCCAGCGCAGCTACCCGAGAAAAACGGACATTTGGCGCGCCCCCGACCACTGCCCGCTCTGCTATCACTGCGGGGAAGCCGGCCATGTCTACCGCCGATGCCCATACCGCGAGATGGGCCTACGAGGGTTCGCCGTCAACGCGCCACGTCCACAGCTTGGCGAGCGACCACGTGACATCGACGACTACCTCGCCGGAGCTCAGTGGCAACCACGACGACCCTCACGCTCGCCGTCACCAGGCCGCTACATCTCGCCCCATCGCCGTCAGTACACCGGTCCCACTCGGGGCCGATCTCCCAGTCCTTACCTGGGAAACTAAAGGCAGCAACCGATGGAGGTGCGGTTGCTGTACGAAGCAATACCGAAGATCCTCCGCCGCCGACGAAGAAGATTCGCGAATCACCACGACGAGGTATCAGCACGCCGCCTAGCAACAGCCTTGACAGCACTTCGCCGCCGAAAGAAGACCTACCGACGCGACGTAGCAGCAGCGGAGCAAGCCGACGCAGCCGTGATCCGATGCCACGACTTAACTTCAACACCAGACGACGGTCTACCGACTTAGACGTGCTAATCGATGGTCATCACGTCACTGCTCTCGTCGACACTGGAGCCGAATATTCCGTCTTCAGTGGCCCGTTCGCCGCCAAGTTGAAGAAGGTGAAGACTGCCTGGCAAGGACCCGATATCCGTACAGCGGGAGGCTACCTACGCCGGCTGGAATCTGCACAGCACGAGTCACTGTGAACAACCGCACTTACCCGGCGAGCTTCGTAATCCTGCAGCACTGCTCCAGGGATGTCATCCTAGGCATGGACTTTCTAAACCAACACGGTGCAGTCATCGACTTAAGGTCCAAGTCGGTAACGCTTTCAACGCACAACGCGATACCACCGGATGCAGACATCAGTTACCATGCCTTGAAAGTGCTAGAAGAACAAGTCACCGTTCCGCCTCGCTCCAGCGTAATGATTTCCGTCGGTACCGAAGTGCCTGCAGACATGGAGGGCGTCATCGAGGGCGATCATCACTTACTGCTCGACCGTGAAATTTGCGTCGCTAGAGGCATAGCTGAGCTACGTGCAGGGAAAGCAAGGGTGATGCTCACGAACTTCAGCCCCGAATACAAGCACATTAACAAAGGCACCACGGTCGCCTACATCGACGAAATAGTACAAGCCAGCAGTGCTTTCGCCTTCACGGATTCCAGTGCACCTGCAACGACGACTATAGTACCTGAACCAACTTTCGACGTCAACCATAACCTTCCCAGGCATAGGAAAGAACAGCTAAAAGCTCTGCTCCTGCAATACAAGGACTGCTTCTCGTCGTCGTCAAAAGTTCGACAAACCCCTGTCGCCAAGCACCGCATCGTAACCGACGAAAATGTCCGCCCACTCCGTCAGAGCCCGTACCGAGTTTCGGCGCGCGAACGCGAGGCCATAAGGCAACAAGTCGACGAAATGCTACGCGACGACATCACCCAGCCGTCCAAGAGTCCGTGGGCGTCCCCCGTGGTGTTAGTGAAGAAGAAGGATGGAACCCTACGTTTCTGCGTCGATTATCGTCGCCTCAACAAGATCACGAAGAAGGACGTATACCCCCTCCCACGGATTGACGACGCCTTGGATCGACTCTACAACGCAAAGTATTTTTCGCCGATGGACCTCAAAACCGGCTACTGGCAAATCGAAGTCGACGAGAGGGACCGGGAGAAGACTGCCTTTATAACACCAGACGGACTGTTCGAGTTCAAGGTCATGCCGTTTGGTCTTTGCTCGGCACCTGCGACTTTCCAACGCGTCATGGATACAGTACTGGCAGGCTTGAAGTGGCAGACTTGCCTCGTGTATTTGGACGACGTCGTTGTGTTTGCCTCAAGCTTCGAAGAACACCTGCGGCGCCTTGAAACAGTTCTTCAAGCTATCAAGACCTCCGGACTCACGTTGAAGCCAGAAAAGTGCCGCTTCGCATACGAGGAGCTCTTGTTTTTGGGCCATGTCATCAACAAGTGAGTCTAGCTAACTTGAAGGATCCTTCAGGTCGCCTCGCACGATGGAGTCTGAGACTTCAAGCATTCGACATCACCGTCGTTTACAAGTCCGGGCGAAAGCACTCTGACGCCGACTGCTTGTCTCGCGCCCCCGTCGAACCCCCGCCACAGGATGACCAGGATGACGACACTTTCTTGGGACCCATCAGTGCCGACGAATTCGCCGAACAACCGCGAGCCGACCCGGAACTAAGGAACCTTGTAGATTACCTGGAAGGCAAGACCGTCACTGTGCCGAAGGTGTTCAGGCGAGGATTGGCGTCGTTTTTCTTGCAAAACGACATTCTCCTAAAGAAGAACTTCTCGCCTCTCCGAGCCAACTACCTCCTCGTGGTACCCTCAGCATTGCGTCCAGAGGTTCTGCAAGCTCTCCATGACGACCCAACGGCTGGACACCTCGGTTTTTCCCCCACGCTCGCGAGGATACAAGAAAAATACTACTGGCCTCGCCTCTCTGCCGACGTCGCCCATTACGTAAGGACATGCCGAGACTGTCAGCGACGCAAAACACCGCCGACAAGGCCAGCCGGACTTCTACAGCCGATCGAGCCACCTCGCCGACCGTTCCAGCAGATTGGGATGGACTTACTGGGGCCTTTTCCGACGTCGACGTCCGGGAATAAATGGATCGTCGTAGCTACGGACTACCTCACCCGCTACTCCGAAACAAAAGCCTTGCCCAAAGGCAGTGCTGCCGAGGTAGCCCGATTCTTCGTTGAGAACATCCTCCTGCGTCACGGTGCCCCAGAAGTCCTCATCACCGACAGAGGTACTGCCTTTACGGCAGAACTAACTCAAGCCATCCTGCGATACAGCCACACAAGCCATCGCCGGACCACCGCCTACCACCCGCAGACGAATGGCCTCACCGAGCGCCTAAATAAGACCATCGCCGACATGCTGGCAATGTACGTCGACGTCGAACACAAGACGTGGGATGCCATCCTTCCGTACGTGACCTTCGCATACAACACGGCCGTGCAAGAAACGACGCACATGGCGCCGTTCAACCTGGTCTACGGAAGGAACCCGGCAACGACGCTTGACGCCATGCTACCGGACGTCACCGACAAAGAAAATCTCGACGTTGCCACCTATTTGCAGCGTGCCGAAGAAGGTCGACAGCTCGCCCGACTGCGCATCAAGAACCAGCAGAGGACCGACAGTCGACACTACAACCTTCGACGACGCTACGTCGAGTACCAGCCCGGTGACCGTGTTTGGGTCTGGACTCCGATACGCCGACGAGGACTTAGCGAGAAGCTGTTACGTCGCTATTTCGGACCATATAAGATCACCCGACGTATTGGCGCGCTGGACTATGAGGTCGTGCCAGACGGCATTTCGCAATCACAGCGGCGCCGGGCACGACCTGAAGTCATCCACGTGGTGCGTCTTAAGCCTTTCTACGCCCGCTGACAAACTTGGGTACTTTGTTACGTTGTTATTGTTTTTTGTTATTTTGTTTATTACGCATGGTTTTGTTTTCGCTTTCGTGTTTGTTTGTAGCATCGGGACGATGCTTTTTAAGGGGAGAGTATTGACACGTACACATGTTTATCTTTCACCGGTGGCCGCTTTCAACATTGGCTGACAAATCTTAAACGTTATCGCTCGGCGCAGGACGCGCCTGCATTGGAAGCTTCTCGGACGTTATCAATACTTCTATCCGTCGCCTGTGGTCACCGACGCCCATGTAATCTGATTGTATGAGCGACGCGAATTGTCTAGAACTTTCTGGAAGACACGCGGGCATCAGGGATTAATCCGGAACCTTCGATGACTCAGGTATAAAAGCCGACGCGTTTCGCCGCTGATCAGATTTCGACGATCGCCGACTGTGTTCGCCGCTATCGTTGTGCTTCAAGTGTAACTTGCTTTTGTGGGCACAGGTTCGCCCAATAAAGAATCAGTTTCGTCATTCCCAGTTTTACGACTGTTTGCTTCATCGTCACTACTACGTGACAGTATGATGCGGGAACGGTCCCACAGTTGCGACGTAACAGCGAGGTTACCAATGCATTGGGTTCTGTGGGAGCTGTGCCCAGACCGGCCAAAAACGACATAACAGACGGGAAAACGCAGCACCCGGGAACGTAACAGTGGGGTTTTGCTGTTATTGGCATGTTTTTGTCCAGCAATTTATAATTGCATAGGCTGCGAATGTGATAAAAACGACTTCTGTTTGTACATGTTTTTGGTTTTGTTTTTCTTTCAGAACGTCCAGATCTTACCTGGAAATGAGCGCAGTCCTGCAAGATCTGTGTACAAGGAAATGAAATTTGTCAAGGTGGGGAAAGAAACTTTCTTTCTCACTTACACATCTATATGTCTCTTTTTATCTAGCTTCTGAGTTTACATAACCCGTCCTTGCCTTACACTTGTGCTGCACATTAGAGCATTTAGTTAAAGAAAGGCTGGCCACAAGTGCAAATGTCAGACATTCGCTCTCTGCATGCACATAGGGCACTGAAATTCAAGACAAAGAAATATAGTGCTGGGCAGCAGACAAGGTTTGTTGGAAGGACAAAGTAACTGCAACTACTTGATTTGGACAAGTTGATTCATTCCAATGGTATACTGACGTAGGACAATATGAATAAGGATAACGGAAACATGCCATGTTGTCTTCCCAGCTGAAAAAAGGCAGCCTTTTTTGTCCTGTTCAACTGCAAGCTATAGTGTATTTCTTGGTCAAGACAGTGCATGCATTTCTAAGTTAGCCTCACAGCAACAGCATGAAATGAACAAGGACAACTGCATCAACTTAATTTGGGCAAGTTGATTGACCCAGGGTAGCATAAATATACCAAATAGGGCCAACACTGGCCCTGTTGTCTTTACAGCTGAAAGAAGGCAACTTTTTTGTCTTGTTTGGCTGCAAGTTGTGTATATTCCTTGTTCAAGAGGACACATGCATTCATAGTCTAGCCTCACAGCGACAGCACTGAGTGTGTGTGGCGGCATTTTCATGTGACATGGGCAGGCGAGTGCTGTGTGGAAGCTGGCTTTGCGGGCACCTACTCTCTCGATCGCGTGTGCATCGCACCTTTTCTTGTTTACGTGGGATCTAGCGGCCGGAAAATCTGTAATACGATCACGCTTAGACGATATACTGAACGTTGGTGCCAAAAGTTTGATTTCCGGGAACCATTAACCATTAAAAAATAAGTGTAACTGTATTGGGCCATTTTTTGTATTCATACAAAAAGGGATCATATCTACGAGGTTCTGCTGTAATTACTATCGCAATAATAAGAAAGGAAACAGGTTAAAACTTAGCAGCTCGCTTTGTTATGCAGTCTGTCTAGCCATGATGCTTTACCAACTAGCCACCGTCACAGCATTACTGCGCAAAATGCTTGCATACTTATGTCATGTTTAGTTGCATGTTAAGGTGGTTAAAATTATAAATCTGGAGCTCTTCCCTAGTGTGCGCCTCCATAGCCTATGCATTGTTTTTGGATCTTGAACCCCACAATTTCTTAAGCAACAGTTTCGTCATTTTCTGGCTGACTACTGTGCGCTTGTGTTCTAGCAACTTGTCGAGTGCCTGACCACGGGAGCAGTTGCGTGGGCACCGGATCTCAATGGGCCAACTCTCATTGACAAGGTGAAAACGCTGCTGCAAGGTCAGTGCACTGCCATTTGCTGCAGCTGCTTCTCTCTCCAACTGCAGTGTTCTCGTTTTGCCATTTCATTGGTTCACTTCAAAATCATGTCATATTGCTTCGCACATATAACCCCGCAATTTAATTAATTTAACTTTAACCAGCTGAGATAGCATGTCACACTCTGATGCTGTCTTTCCAACATGTGTCAGCCGTTTCTGGTGCCTAGCTCAGAACTGTTAGAAACACACAAGAGAGTGACAAAAATGGAAAACTTGATGTGTTCCCTGTTTCTGGTTTTTTGTGCTCATGGCTGAGAGAACTGAAAACATTCCCTACAATCTTGCCTTATACAGTTGAATTGCGACGATGTGATCACCATCAATATTAATTTTGGGGTGATAGGAATTTTGAAAACTCAACCAGAATGCACCAAATGCAATACGTTCTATTTTGGGATGACTATTGTGCTCTCTCTCCCAGGCTGCAGTGGATGATACAAAATTCTGAGCCGCTGTGAGATATCTGTCAGGGAACTGTGGCTGCATTGTACATTTGCAATGGCAGTATAAGAAATCTTTGTCTCCTATGATCCTGGAAAATAAATACCTGAGCACTTTAAAGCAGCCACTGCACTGTGCAGGGAATGGCTGGCAACATTGTTCGAGAAATGAGCGTTAAGTTTTGTACATTCCGGAAGGGTCTCATCAATGACATTGTGGGAAGAGCTGGCCAGGAAGCCACCAATGGTTTTGTCTGGAAGTAATGATTGTAAATAAAAAAGGATGTCTTACTTTTACTTTGGTGCTGTGGTTGTGGCCTGTGAAAGTGATACGAATTTTGGCTGGTATGAGGACGTATTTTCCAAGGTTTTGAAAAATCTGTACGAAATTCCTCTGTTTCTTTTTTTTTTCTTTTTTTTTTTCATGACAAGTCACTGAGGTCCTACTGGATCTTTCCGTCGTAGACTTTCATCACATGTTAACAGTGTTTATTTGTCTTTTTTGCATGCCAATGTGCAGGATCCCGTAAGGGCAGTTATCGAGGAAAATCAGGGACGCCCTTTCCAGATGTCGGCTGGAACTCATCGGACTTTGACCTCTACATTGAGACAGTGGTAATGAGCAAGCGGCAGTCCGTGGATTTCACTGACGAGATGTGGAACGCTATGTCAGGTACGACATCGTGTCACGCTACCCTCAAGATTCCGGCCAATGGTTGGCCGCAATCGAGCTCTGATAGACTCTCATACAACTTCATTTAGTATTCATTCGTTCACTTGAATGAACGTAACTTCAAGTTCAACAGTTTCCTACTGGCTGAAGCTGGCTTTCCATTTGTGGATTTCACCCTCTCTCCTTGTGACAGGCTGTGGGACGTACCAGGAGCTCAAGGAAGGGTTCTGCATGATATTTCACGCTGTGCAAGCTGGGGATATTAGACCATTGGTAAGTGATGGCCTCACCTTTGTCCTGTCAGAAGAAGCAGGAAGACAAAATGTGGCTTATTTTGGTGTATTATCCATGCATAAAAATCACATTTCCACACTGATAACTCGCATGAACATTATGTTTTAAAAGTTCGAAGAGTAACTGAAAGCAGACACAGAGCAATCTACTTTGTCACACCTGCCTTCTAAAAACCTTGCAACTTGTGTTTCATGCCAAGAGCTGTAGGGAAAATGGCAGCTGAAGGGGTGTCACATATCCGCATTTTAAGTCACTTACAATGAACACGCATTCTTAGGTAGCTGCGTTGGTGATCTCAACGACCATACTCTGCCGGGGATTTCGGAGTTCGTGTGGTGCCATGGTGTTTGTGCATGATTTTGAGTATGAGGCCCCAGACATAGAGGGTGCCAGACTATCATGTAAAGTGGAGAGCAAACAGTGTTGAGAGGTAGCACCAGTGAGTTCTGCTCTAGAAACATCTACCGCAATTGTGCTGACTACATTTATTGTATGTTAAAATGAAATGGAATTATACAGTTAAACCTGCTTATAAGGAACCTCCATATTACGAATTCCTGGATATAACAAAGTTTTTCTATTCCCCGCCGTTACTCCATAGAAGCACATGTATTTGAGACCTCTATGTAACGAAGTGACAGCGGGAGACCCCCTCAAAATAACAAATTTTCCCCGCCGACAACCTAGAGATTTCGCCCTAAATTTTGTCATTTTTGCGCGAGCAGCAACCGGAAGCACCTTCTCCGCTGCGACGGAATGCGAAGCCGCGGTGTCGTGTTTGGCGCGCTCAGATTCACAGCGACTGCGAGGCGAGAGCGAGCGCGCGTGTGCGTGCGTGCAAGCGTGCGCGAGGTGGGCCTGCATCCCTCGACCCGGCGATCTTGCCGCCGCGGGCGTGACCTTTCCCCCTCCCTTCATTCAAACCTGATCCCGCCGCTTGCTGCAGCTGGCCTAGCCCGCCAAGCTGGCACTCTCCTTTTCCAGTTGATGTTGCCGAAGGAAAAAAAAGAAATTGGTTCAGAAATTGCCTGCACGTTAGAATCGAGTACGACCCTAAATTTGCGCTACCATATAGCCATCAGCATTTCAATATGGCTGCCTCCTACGCACTTCGAGCCTTGCTCCTGTAGCTTCGACCATGTGCTGTAGTACGTGTGCTTAGGCATTAGTCTAACAATTTAGTTAAACAGCAAATCTTTACAAGTTTATACGGGCAATAAAACCTATCCTTACTTTGTATAGTTGTCTGCTAATTTGCTGTCGCAATCGACGCTTCGCCTTTCGGGCGAAACTGGGACTTTTTTGTTCATCGCAACTTTAGTGTATTGGGAGTAAATCTTGAGCGATAGTTGTATTTCTGTATGAAAGCATGAGGTGCGCGGTACTGTAAAGGATTCTTTTTCCTCACTTTTGGTCATGGAAAACGGGTGCACGTTAGAATCGAGTAAATACAGTAAGCGTTTCTTTTTCGTATTTTCATGGCGAACCTGCATATACAGTGGAATCTCGATGATACGATCATGGCTAATACGAATATCCGGATGATACGAATTTTCCCGCGGTCCCGGCCGAGCCCCATTACTTTGCAACGTGCTAGAGTACGGTTCTTACGAATCGATTTTCGACCCGCGTTGGTTGATACGAATAAACTCCGCCCCACCGACGGCCGCGAAAGAGAACGACGGTCACGTGCTTTCTCCCTTTCTCTTTTGGTTCGGAGGCGCGGACGGCGCAGAGGCCGCGACTGGGCGCGAAGAGTTTGAAGCGGTGGCGCTTTTGTTGCTTTTGTGCTTTTCCTCCTTTTCGGCGACCGCCCATCGGACGGAGTGGCTGCTATGCTTCGGGCCGCGTTCTTTGCGTTTGCGCCATTTTGCCTAGTCGCAGCGAGCTATGTTGACCGAGATACGATCTCAGCTGATTCGCGCGGCGGTACGCCGAGGCGTGGGAGCCTCCGTTGGCGCGTCTTCCGTCGACTGTGTTATCGGTGCCGGTGGCACAGGGTGATTGTCGGTTTCGCTGCTGGAGTCACACGGTGCAAGATAGCGCGGCACGTTCAGTCGGGTGCTCCTCCGCTTCTCCCTCTAATCGCCGTATTTTTCTTGCCGTAGGAGGCTTGCGCTTCCGTATTCCGAAGGCGTGCTTCGTCCAAAATTTCTTCTCCAACGAGCGACGATCCATCACTAACCTGGGAGCTCTCAGTAATGCGAATTCTGCGTGTCAAGTGAAGACGCCGGCGTGGTTTACGAAGCAGACAACTGCGGTTGCCATCTTGCCCCTGCCACAGCAGCAACCAATCGAGAGACTCCTTTCAGCACGGCAGCCAATCGGAAGCCCGCTTTCATCGATGGGCCAGTGTGACTACCTATCGCAGACCCGCACTTCTTTTGAGTTTGCGCGTTTGTTACAAGATGGCGACGACAGACGAATTGAGAAGCGGAACGGCGAATTTTTTAGCTTTCGAACGATACCAAGATGGCGGCGCTCGGTGGCGGGAAATACGAGATATGTCTCCGTGAATTGCGGTTATCTGGCGCGATTTAAAGCTGTTTTCTCGCCATGCGCACTGACGAATAAATATTTTTCGGCCACTTTTAGTGCGTTTTCAGCCAAACCATTTTGATACAGCGTAGATTAGGCGTTGCAGATACCGAAACGCGTGGTTTTCAAAAATCAAATTTTCTGGCGATTTTCGCGATCTGATCCCTTCATCCCCCATAATTTAGTTAGTTTTAATTGTGTTTCGATGATACGAATTTCGGCTATAATACGAATATTTTTCATGACCCCGTGAGATTCGTATCATCGAGATTCCACTGTAACGAAATCCTCTTTATAACGAAGTTTTTCGGGAATTTGTCAATTTCATTATATCCAGGTTTAACTGTAATAGCAGGGATTGATTGCAATGTACCAATTTTAAGCGGACATGTTGACATGTGGGCGCTATCGTTTCATGTGAAAACTCCCTAATTTTTTCATCACCCAACCTTATACAGTATAGACCACACGTAGCCGTTTATAGTGCAGAATTGGCTACAACGCGGCCTTTTCCGACTCCCGTTTACCCTCTCATAAAGCTCCATGTATACGCTTACCGCTTACAGTGCAGCCGCGTGGGACAAAATACCGGTTATAATGCGGCTTCCGCGGGTAAATCTCGCCGACGAGGGCAGCAGCGAGCACGCTTCTCGACAAGGTGCGTGCTGCCGGCCGGCGTATGCATTATTCAATACAATCAAACTCTCGTTAATTCGAACTTATTTGGCCACACATCAGTTAATTCGGACTACATTCGGAGCTCGGTGAGCGAGGAGCGCATCAAATGTGCGACACAAAAGAGCAAGAACGGCGCTAGCGTCCAACCGAAACGAAGCGGCGGAGTCCGCATCGCCTCAGCCATCACATGAAATCGTATAAGTGAATGACAGCAATGCCGGAACACTTCGAGCCTATTTGTGTCTTTAAAGCCTGTATTCCTGTGTTTACCGCCGCGCATAACACCGCGTTGGCCGCGAGCTTTCGTAGCTGCGTAGTTGTCATCCACGATCGTGTCGGTAGCGGCCGCGGTTTTCTCCACAGCAGTTGCAGCGAACAGTAGTTTCGTTTTTACTCAGTACGCGCGTCGGCCGCGTGCCTAAAAAACTGCGTATGTAGTCTCCATGGATGATCGCATAGATAGCGACCGCGGTTTCGACTGCAGTTGTTGCAGCGAATGGTAGTTAATTCGTCCAGACTCGGTGCGTGCGTCGGGCGTGTGCCTTCAGCACCGTAAAGTCCCCGTTCATAATCATGACGATAGCGGTCGCATTTTTTTCCACAGCCATGCAGCAAACAGTTTCATTTTGACTTGGTGCAAAGCTGTCGAGCTTAAAGAGCACCGGCTACATCGCGATAGTACAAAGCGTGTCTACATGCTTGGTCTACATGTTTTGCATACGTGCAGGGCTTGAAAATCGTTGTTTTGGTTATAGTGCGGTACCGCTTATAGTACAGATAATCGCAACTCCGGCGACTTACGTTATAAGCGGTCTACACTGTATGTGGCTTGAGGTCTGAAGATGGCTTCATCTTGTAATGCACACTTGCGGTGAACCAGACACCAGCTGCTCTACCTCTGTGATTATGTGACAGTGGCGACGAATGTGGTAGTAGGTGAAGCTAAAATAAAGGCTTTCAAAGGTCGTCACACATTCCAGCAGGCATATTGGTTTTCCAAAGCACACTACAGTTTTATTGCTTTTTGAAGACAACGTTTTCTTTGGTGAATTGCCACCACTTTTCCGTATTGGATATGTCTATTTCTAATGTCTGTTTCTAGCCTCTTCTATGGGCCGATCCCGAGGACAGTGAAGTCTAAAAATGTGGCAAAGCTGATGACTGATGGTTACTATGGTGATGATAATTAGCGACAAAAATTTGAGAGGCAATTCAACCTCTAGTTGACGTCAGTGGAATGCGGTCACTCCAGTACAACTCTCACAATAAATCATATGGTTCATACACCCCAACTCACCTAGGAAAACATTGTTTTTTATCGACTTCAACTAGAGGTTGAATCGCCTTCCAACTTTTTGCACATGTGTGGGCCGTGCCAACGAAATTCGGCCCAAATTTAGAGAGTAAGTGCAGTGCTTACATGAGAATATACTGTACCTATGTGCCCACAGTGTGCACCATACAATTATCTGCGTACTGCTCATGCTCAGTGGTGTCACGATGAGCTTCTTGCGCGGTGGTGGAAGCGCTTGCGTTTGCTGCAATATTCACATTCAGTAGGAGACATTCTTGTCCACCACTTGTGCCCTGCTTGTTGCCCTGCTTGTTGCAGCAATTCAGTGGCTATGGTGTTGTATTGCTGAGCAGGTTGCAGGCTTTATTCCCAGCCGTGATGACTACAGTTCGATGAGGATGGATGCAAGAGTGCACGTGTGCCGAGCTTTGACTGTGCATTGAAGAACCTCAGGTGGTCAAAATCAATCCTACTGCAGCGTCTATCACAGCTACTGGGCTGCTTTTGGATGCTTAACTGCACCAATGAAATGGACTCAATCAGCAGCAGCCATCTCTTGTTTGGAAACAATTGATCTCTTTGGCAGAGAAAGTCTCATGAGGTGATTCCATGTTACTCCAGTGGAGGGCAAATGCATTCAAGTTGAATGTTGACTTTATATAAGCTTTGGTCACACCACACATGTTAGACAAGACCTTCGGAGGAACATGCAAAGAGGAGACAGTGAGAATAGTGACGCAATCGTAGGCACGCCACAGATGAATTTTCTTTGTTGGTCGAGCCATGTGCTACTGCTGCTGAAAAATTACTGGATGAAATTTTCAATTCAGTTCAGTTTTATTTTCTTGAACGAAGGTCTTCTGGACTAAAGGTTGCTTATTCAGCCTGATGTGGTCCAGAAATAACGTATAGCAACATGACATTTCCTGATGTAACAACATGCAGAATGCTATGTAGTGAAAACGTACAGAAAAGACAATGTAGTGAAAGAAGCAACATAATATTGTAACACGAACATATAAATGCTGTATCCCTATCATTTGCTGAATAACACTGGCGGTGACGATGATGATGGCCTCAAGCTATGGAGCAGCATCAAGAGAAGTAGACTGAGCTTAGCCTGAATCTGCTCCTTGATTGAGAACAACATTGTCTTTTGTTATTGAAGTGATCTAGCTATTCCTGTGTTATTTTCGAATGAGTGAGAGGCGAAGCACATGCATTTGTTGCGAAGACTATGTTGCCGCCAGTGGGAAGAAAATACCAGAAAGAACTGGCGTGTGACCGAAAAGAAGAGAACAGAGAAGTCGCACGCGACTACAAGGAAGTGGCACGTGACTACAAGGACAAAGAAGAAAAAGAGAATGTGCTCAGGTGGCAGGCCTTTGGCTAGTGTGGAAGCCACGCTCTGGAGACACCAGCGGGTGAAGACCTGGCTC
Source organism: Dermacentor silvarum (assembly GCF_013339745.2). Lineage (NCBI taxonomy): Eukaryota > Metazoa > Arthropoda > Arachnida > Ixodida > Ixodidae > Dermacentor > Dermacentor silvarum. The sequence continues at coordinate 15,528,215 of NC_051159.1, forward strand.
GGAGAGGGGACCCATTGGCAACACACCAGCCTGCCGTCCCCTTAGAGTGCTGCGACGGTGCATCACAGTACCCGAGCAGGTTCCAACTGCAGCCCCGTCCTGTGCCACGGAGGCCGCCCAAGGACACGTCGCCACTTGCCGAGCCCCACCCTGTGCAACGGTGGCTACCTATTTGATTGTCAGCAGTAGCTTAGCCAGAAATTTTGTTCTGGGGGGGGGGGGGCCTCACCTTGCAGTGCGGGCTCCTTCTTATAGAATTTGTCAAGGGATCAAATACATGAATAATAACTGCATTGCCATTGCCAATGCCATTGTATATTAGATGCTGCAAACGAATTACTGAACGCTACGCACTGTCAAGTCAAATATGTATTTTTTCATCAAAGAATATATTCGTATGTCCCAAAAATTGTGGCAGAAATAACTGGTATCAATGCTTCCGCGTTTTCTTTGTATATTTAATGAGTAAAGAAAATATCACACAAACTTTAGAACTTTATCAGTTCGAAACCAGCAAAGCAGTGCATGCAGCTGATATGAAAAACATAAAGGCCATGAAATGAACAAGTTGAGGACAAATATTTTGATGAATCTTTGTCATTCAAGAACCTTGTTTACATTTTTGTACATATGCAACGGCCAGGGAAAAACCTCAATGACGCTGTCCTTCGTTGCAATAGATTGCGCAGGAGCAGCTGTTACCAGTCGTGTATTGTAATTACACTGAGATTATAGTCGCAACAGTGAGTACATATAAAAAGCAGGAGCTCTGCAAAATATACATTAGTAATGCATAGAATGGAATATACAAATGCGAAGATACAAATCGCTAAAGGGCGAAAAAGTGTCGCTGGAAACGAAGTTCACTGCTTGTATACACGAAACCTCGCAACAAGATATTTAAAAATACGTATAAGTCTCCAATAAATCTACGTATTTAAGCAAACGTCACTGTATATAATGCGTCAAACAAGACAAATAAACATGTTGCGCAGTCACAGATAGTAAACTTTGCACACAGAAAGACAGATGATCCAGGCAAGAACAAAACTATGATCGCAGAAATCGTGATATGCACTTGAGCCATGCGGCAGTCGCGACAGCACCATATGGGTAGAATAATAGAGGAATAATGCAGAAATCAGTACGAAAATGTGTAATTTAACCGCCTGCAGAGCGGCAACAATTATTCTTCACCCAAAATTGAAGAAGGCTATTGCTTCGGTTCGAAAAAGAAGTAAAAGCAGGTAGCTAAAAAGGAAAGAAAAGGCCAAACGAAAGCCACAGATGATCTGGTAAGTTGAACTACCCAATATCCGAGTGTGTTGAGAAACGCTGCGTGGGCCGGACTTTCAATGATAAAGGTCGGTCGAAATTGGTTATTGGTGTCCTTGTAATTTTTGTATTTGCATGATAATTTTGATCATGATGCTAACTGTTAGAATAAACAGCGAAAATTTCTGTGGTTTTAAAAGCTAATGAGCAGTCATACGTTTTCATAATTATGAGTTTATGGATCTGAAGGAACAGCTTTTTACTTGCATTGATTTCTGCTGCTTCGCTATCTTAAGGACAAACTTAACTCGGCGGGGAAGTTTAGTGAAGCGGTCACTGACTTCGGACATGTTGATGCCGACGTCTCTGTGGTCGTATAGAAGCGCCGGCCTAACCATGCGTTCCTCAGACATTGTAGAGTGCAAGTAGTTTTTTAGAAATCCCTTGTTAAAAAAAATATATTCTCTGCGCTGGTAGTGGTCACTGGAAGTGTGACTAGAATCTAGAATCTGCGCAGCAGTTTGTACACATTTACATAGAACCTGCAGTCGCAATGAGAGCGGGCATCTATTCCGGTGCTAAAACCTTAAAACACTCCTTCGATGTCGTTGGCGTCCTTGTTTAGGTACCTTGCACAAATAGTAAGCTGTTCGATTCCAGCAATATCCATCGTTTCGTCAGCAAGTATGGAGAAGCAGCCTGCAGCGTTTATTTTTGCATCTAGGCTTTTTTTGATAATTTCACCGCAAATTTCTATAATTTGGTTTTGTACATCTGGGTTTAAATACGAGGCATTACTGGGGCAACTTTCCAAATGGTTCTTCAGATAGGTATCTCCACAATCAGCTCGCATGTGAAGAAGCACTCTGAAAATACCAGTATTTTCAGCGGGGGCTTTGCTTAAATTTTTAGGACCACTGTCCCTATGGCCACGGAGAGCCAGACCTTGTCGCCCGCGAAAAAGAACTGCCTCAATAATAGGTCGTTAATTTTCTCCTGTTTTATTTTACTTTGCCTGCCCTGGTCCAGCTGATCGATCACATTAGGCGCGCTTCCTGAATATGTTTGGAGGAAATTGTCAGCTGCCAGCTGACATTCACGGTGATATTTAGTATTTTCATGCGTGTGGAAGATTGTGAGCACGTGCTTCCATTTCTGGAACAGCTTGGATACGAGGGCTCCAGTGCGCGCATGTTGGCCAAAGTTTATAAGAACATTAAACCCATAAAGTTCCAGAATTGAAAATGTAAAGCACGCCTTTGGAAATGTCAGTGCACCTTTCGCGTCAAAAGTTTATGAGAAGTTTATACCCATAAAGTTTCGTAATTGAAATTCATGCGCTCCGTAGATTCCGCGACTGCTGCGAGATGCTGCAACACGCCTGCTCGCTATCGAAAAGCCCTTGAAGTTTGTGCTGAGATGGGGCTTCTTGCGTTATGTGATTCCAGGTGCAAGGGCGTTGCCATGAAATCCAGCCTGAGTTTATTATTTTATTTATTTATTTTACAAGTACTGCCAGCCTTGTTACCAGTTTGCAATGTTCGTGCCGAACTGTCTTTTCGAGTGCGAAAAAGACATTGTAGACAAAATCCAGAATGATTCCCGGCGCCGGTGGTTGTTTTGGATGGCGGTGCATGCCAGCACGAAAAAATTTCGGAGGAGGGGGGTTGCTCCCCCTGGCTACGCCCTTGATTGTCAGTCCCCTACGTGTGTCATGGTGATTTCTCTTAGACTGACACAATTGAGCTAGGACGTCCAAACGGTCAGGACTTTGCAGTAGGACTGTATACATATTGTATAGGTTTTTTTTGATGTGGTTGCAGTGTTTGTTTTATGGTTTCGTTGTTACGTTTCTTTAATTACAAATGTGTTTCTAGTGCATGCAACTTGCCGCTGTCTTTAGTCGGCTGGCATTCGTGACATAGCTGCTGTGTTTAGTCAGCCACAAGAGTTATGTAATGGTACAGTACCCACTTATAACAATGCCGGTTTTAACAAAGCAGTTGAACCTGGATATAACGAAATTGACAAAAATTCCACAAAAACATCGTTATAAAGAGGATTTCGTTATATGCAGGTTCAGCATGAAAATTCGGAAAAGAAACACTTACCATATTTACTGGATTCTAACGCGCCCTCGATTGTAACGCACACCCGTCTTCCGTTTTCGTCGAAGCACTCATCCTTAGAATGTCAGACCAGGTACTGGATGCGTGGACGCGTCTCGTTTCGCACAAGCGTGAGGCATCGGAAACCAAGAGCGAGCGTCACGATGGCATCGTAGCGTCGTACAGTGTTACAGTAGAACCTCACTATTATGTTCCCAGGTGCTGCGTTTTCCTGGCCGTTACGTCGTTTTCGCCGATCCCGGCACAACTCCCATAGAACCCAATGCGTTGGTAACCCCGCTGTTGCGTCGCAACTGTGGGACCGTTCCCGCATCATACGTTGCGAACTGCCACCCCGCGCCGGCCCGAGCGGCCATTTTTACTTTTCATGGCACTTGGCTTGGTGGCTTGACGATGGCATTGGCCGCCTAAAGTGCTGGAGGCGACAACTATGACGTATTTTGGGTTTCCGCCAGCAAAAGTATGGCCCTTGAGATCCGTATTTGCTATCTAAAGATGGTATCTATGACGCGTTGTGGCCCTGAAATTGGTTTTGGTTCATAGATGTCCCGTATAAAGTCCAAGGGCGATAACACAGTGGCCGCGCGCCATGTGCTGTATGTGCGAGTGAAAACGTGCGAGGGGAGCCGACGACGGTGTCTATCTCATGCGCGCATGAAAGAAAAGCAGGGAAGGAAGCCCGCCTCCTTCCGTTGCGCTCGAGGCACCAGCGAGGGGGGAGGGATAGCGGGCGGCGTTGTACTGTACTTTGGCATCAACTGCGTACTGTGCGGCGGGTCGCGCGGGCCGTATCTTGAAAGCGATTTGCATTGGGGCAGAGTCTAGGCAGTGTAGGTGCGTGGGCGGCTCGTAGCTTTGTGCATGCTGTGGGTTCTCGGAGCTCAGTCTGCGTTGAAGCGATAGACAACAGCACGAAGGTCACTTCGCTCGCTTCTGCAGTGGCGCTTAAATTCCTCACCCCAGCGTTTGTCGGCAACATCAACTGGAAAAGGAGAGTGCCGGTTGGCAGGCTAGGCCAGCTGCATGCAAGCGGCAGGATGAGGTTTGAATGAAGGGAGGGGGAAAGGTCACACCCGCGGCAGCAAGATCGCTGGGCCGAGGGATGCAGGCCCACCTCGCACACGCTCGCACGCACACACACGTGTGCTCGCTTTGCATTCTGTCGCGGTGGAGAAGGTGCTTCCAGTTGCTGCTCGCGCAAAAATGACAAAATTTGGGACGAAATCTCTGGGTTGTCGGTGAGGAAAATTCGTTATTTTGAGGTGGTCTCCCGCAGCCACTTCGTTGCGTAGAGGTCTCAAATACATGTGCTTCTATGGAGTAATGGCAGGGAATAGAAAAACTTCGTTATATCCAGTAATTCGTTATATGAAGGTTCGTTATAAGCAGGTTTAACTGTATTCAGTTGCTACATACAAGCATCTCATTTAGCACGTCTAAACTCATAATTTGTACAGAACATTGTGCACAGTTCATATATGCTATAGCAGATAAAGGAAGCACATAATTGTTGCACATTTTGCTAATATTGTTCTATTGGACGGCCCCAGGGGATGCCCCATTATGTGGTATAAAAGCCCACACCACACCACAGTCGATTGGTCATTTGGGCACTGTGTGGAACTTGTGTATGTGTGTCATTTCTTCAGGACCGCCGGCCATGCTTGGCACCTCCCTTTGCAAACATAACAGTAAGCACATAAGGAAAGAAAAAAAAAGAAAAAGCTGTTCTGAACAACGGAACCATTACATACTCCAGTTTACAAATTTTGTAGCTGTTCATTCTTTGCAAAGTGTTTTGTGTAATTGTTCTTGTTCACCTGGAAGAACTTATAGCTTTGCTAGTTCATAATCCATCTTGGTAACACCTTAAGAGCAGAAGAAAACACCGACTACACTCAAGCACTCAAACACACGTAAAAGCACTCAAACACACATAAAATTGCAAGAAATCCCCCCCCCCCCCCACCTTATCACTCGAGTGCTCGCATAAAAATGGGAGGTGCTGTCGTTTGTGTGTGGGTGAGTACATTTGCTTGCCCTCTTAAGCGGTCAACAGATGCTCCTGTTCAGCTCTAACGTCTTATGCCATGTCATGTGTGAAGAAGAGCGGTGTATCACAGACCCCTCCAACTGGGTGCAGATTGTTCCCAAGAACGGAACCACGGTGGGTGCCTACCTGCGAAACATGAGCCCTCACTTCCGGCCGGAGGGTACCATGGGGGGGCTGATGCCGGTGCGCATGCTGGCTGAGATCGGGCTCCAGAAACTGCAGCGAGACTTTGTCAATATCTTTGTCGGTAAGTTGCTTGCTTTCTCTCCCGCACAACCAGCAGCACCACTTCTGTAACTGTAGCAGAAGGTGGTGTAACAGGTGTGGCAGTTTAGTTCCTAGAATGGCCTTGGGGGAAGCAACTTTTTTTCATATGTAGCATTGCAGTAATTGTCATCATGTTCATTGCTCTGTTGACCTGCAAAGCAGCAGTGAAACCCAGGTCTCAGAACCTTTAGGACAGTATCGTGAATTGTGAGCTAGTTGGTCACACATAGCGAAAGCACTTGACTGCGCTAGGGACGGGGACGAAACGCTCGTGTTGTTGTATGTGTATGTCCATCTCTAGAGCAGTCAAATGCTTTCATTTCGGGGCTTTAACGAATAACATAACAAGAGCACAAACTGCAGTCATTGATAATTCAGACATGCTCGATTATTCGGACGGCTTTGCAACACAGCCACTGGCCACTTTGACTTAATGTATAAGGACGACCGAAATTTCAGACTCCGTCTGCATGAGCCAAGCAGAAATAGCAATATGTTGGCTTTTATATGTCGCCAGCATTGCCACGTCATGGTCATCGGCCATGTTGCCGGTGCCTCCTTGAAACCAAAACTAGCAAAACATGGATGCGCATCAAACCAGTTCAGATTTCAGTGTTGGTGCGTGTGCCAATGCGAGACGTGTCGTCTGCTGCAGGTCTGGAGCTGGCCAGCCAGGAGCAGCTGGTGCCCTTCCTTGTGTGCCCGACCAAATCGGATGAGGCCCTCGGCGAGCTGTGGAAGCTGCAGGCGGTCCTGGACATGATAATGCTGTGCAAGACCTACCTGCACCTCCCCATTCACTACCTTAGCGGGTACACCAGGTACAGTGCAGCACACTTCCTCTCAAACCGACAGATGCGCTATTGCTATGACAGGCCGATGGCTTTGTTGGAGTGCCCTGTCAGAGCACCAGTATTGCTTTCGGGTGTCTGCGTGCTGGTTCCTTTGTTGAACTTGAACTTTATTTCCATCATCGATGGAGGAGGAGAGGAAAAAAGCTTTGTAAACAGCTTGACTGGCTCTCTCCCCCCCCCTCCTGGATACAGCAAATGACACACAAACAAAAAAATTTACAACAATGTAAAATAATTCAAATAAGACTAAACGCAGACTGTAGGTTTACCTTAGGAAGCGTATTGTAGCATACAAGAAACGGCAGGAGCCCATGTTCTGGGCTGTACCTGTTACGTCTTCATCATAATAACGACCTCTCATTTTCGTTGGTAGCGGTCTACCCACCACAGCAGCTCAGTGGCTATATCATTGCGCTGTTGACCATGGGTTCAATTTCTGCTGGGTGCAATAGCCACATTCCAGACAGGGGTGGAATTCAAAATGCTCGTGTACTTTGGGTGCATTTTCAAGAAACCCAGGTGATAAAACTTTATCCGGAGCCCTCCATTATGATGTGCCTTATGGCCAACTATGCAGTTTTGGAATGTTAAACCTCAAAATTCATTTATTAGTGTTCTAGCTTGAAAGCAGATAGCTTTTTGTGTCAGTATCGAATATTTATTGCCTACCAGAGGGGCTCAATTGCCTTGATGTTCTTCTGGGCACGATGTCATGAGTTTGATTGCCTTCATGTGTTGTGCATGTGTTTCTCATTTCTTGCAACAAAAATCAATAAGGGTGTTCCATCACTGCCGTGTGCTAGGATGCACCAAGCTATGCGGCAGAAAGTAGTAGGCGTAACATTAACTGACAGGAAGATGGCTGTGATGAAATAGAAAATGCTGGTAGGTGATGTTCCAGTTGAGATTGTGAGCAAGAAGTGGAGTTAGACAGGTTATGTGATGTGTACAGCGCATAACCAGCGGCCTAGTAGGGAGATAGAATGGCCACTGTGGTAACGGAAACCCAGTTGATGGTGGCAGTGGATTAGCCAGACAGGGGTGGCTGAATATCGCTTGGAGAGGCCTCCGTCCTCCAGTGGACATGAATAGGCTGATGATGAAAAATAAAAAAAAGTCATAGTTTCGCCCATCAGGGCGAGCATTGATTGCGATAGCAAATTATTGGGAAGCTATATGAATTAAGATTAGTTTTGTTATCAGCTGCATAAGCTGCTGTAAACATTCGCTTACTAGCTAAATTAACGAGCACATTCTCACACACAGGCAAACACAACACATCTCACACCATGACCGTGGACTCTCGCTGTCACAACGCTGGCCCGATGAAGAGCGGCAGCAGCGGCGAGCGAATTCCCTTTCGTGCTGCCTCTCGCTTTAACACGAGCTAGGTGCACGAGAACGCAGCACACACGAAGCCGCCGGCTATATCCGGCCAGCTAGACTTCGAACCCAACGCAGATTGCCTCCCGGATGGGACGTGCGCAGCTGCACTCTGCCGTCGCAGCTGGAGTACAGCGTACTAACCTGACCCCTTTCCTCCTCCTTGCATGCGTGGGAAGACGATGTGCACCCTCCCCACCTTCCACCGTTGCATCAAGCCACCATACGTCTAGGCTCACCCTTGCAAGTTTTCACTCACACCTACAGCAGGTGACACATATTCGCACTTGGACTTTATACAGAACATCACGGCAGCGCCGGCGGCGATGGCAAGAAGTTGCCTGGAATGTTCATATGATCGCTATCGCAATAAAAAAAATTGTCATCAACCCAAGAGTAACAAAAATCTAAGGAAACCAATGATGATGTTTATGAGTGTGTGTGCATGCAGGCATGTGAACATGTGTGTGTGTGTTTGTGCATATGCAAATTGGGTTCAAGGGGAGGGGATGTTGGCAGGGGCAAAACTAGGTCCCTGCTTCTCTGCGTTTAGTGCTTCTTTAGTCCCTTTGTTTAGCGCTTGCAACATGTACATTAGGAACACATGCCGTGCTCAGCTGGTGGTCTTCTGTTCCAGGGAAGCCCTGAAGTACTTCAGCAACTGTGAACGCGGAAAGTACATCCACAAGTTCAGGTTTCCGCTGAAAGTTCCCCTTGTTCGTGTGGTGCTGGACAAGTGAGCATCTCTTTCTGCTCTGACACAATGAAATTCAGTTCAGTTCAATGTTATTATCATTTATTTATTTTATATATTTACTATTCTTATTGTTTATATTTACTTTGAATTAATATTAGTTTCATTATTTTCCATTACTGTATTTATTCGATTATAAGGCAGTCATGATTATAAGGCGAGGGTGCAATTGGGGGGACCCAAGAAAAAGGAAACTTGAGTATGCACAGCAATATAAGGCGATGCAGAGTAGGATTATCAATGCTCGGCAGGAATCGCCTGAAATACTGAATTACTAACACAGCCAAAATGCCAAATGGCGACCATGAAATGGGGGGGCTTCAACACGCGGAATGCAGGTTTATATGTGAATTTTGCCGTTAGGTGTGGATTCACAGCAGCGAGAATTTCTCATTATAGTGTGTCTTCACCGCACGACACCGCGCGCTGCCGTAAAGCCAGTGTACTGTAAGGCGAAATTCTCACTGCTGTGAAGCCACACCTAAAGGTAAAATTTGCGTTTAGGGGGAGGGGGGGGGCGTTGACATCGAGGTTAAACTTCTGGGAAAACACCTCACCTTATATTCGAATAAATACGTTATGTCAAGTTTCATACATTATGTAATTTTGATGCAACCGCATCTAGTTCCTTAGTGGTAAATTAGTTGAGATCAATAAAAAAATGTCCAGTTTCGTCCGAAGGGCAAAGCTTCGAGAGCGATAGCAAGGTTAAGCATTGTGCTGAAGCTCCTCAGATGGCGCTCTAAGAATACACGGGGGCAACGTGCTTGCGCTGACACAGCATGCGAGGCAACTGCTGCTGCACATCGTAAACGGCGCCCTGATCGGTTTAAGACACCTCAGAATGCCGGCATGACGAGAAGCACACCCACTGGCATTGTACTTCAGTGGTATGGATTATGACGACCATTTTGTATGGTTGCATGGCTAAAGAAGGTTTTTTTCGAGTCCTCTCGCGCAAAGGCCTTACTGGCCTAGCCTTATACAAAATAGTGTTGGTTAGCATAGCCACTCTATTCGGATAACCACTCTAACTATAGAATCGGAATGGAATTCTAGGGTCGTTATTTAACCATATAGCTAAAACATCACGCTATCGCTGCTGAATCGTTTGTAGCCTCACCCCATAAGCCAGAGGTATAGTTTGTTTATTTATTTAATTTGTGTACCTTCAGGGACAATCAGCAAGAAACAATGAAATCCGCATTAGGTGATTAGGGCCTAGTTTTAGTTTATCCAGTAAAAGCTTGTGACACATCTTAAAATGCTTTAGAAAAAAGTTATAAAAATTAAATCAGCATATGATGACTGTTATGTACATTAGGTAACTGTAACATAATGTAACATTATGTACATTATGATGACTGATATTTACATTTTGCTTATGTGTAGACGAGATCAGCTGCGACTCACATGTGTACATCTTGTAGAGGTCATGCTGCGCAGACGCCAAAAATTAAATAGATTTATGTAGTACATTGTGTTGCTGTCATGAATTGCTGACTTTGCCTAAATCTCCACAAGCTTGTCACTGTTGCATCACTTCCGATTTGTCATCCCCAACCAGTGTCTCCCCGATGGAGTGGACTGCATCCATCAAGAGCCGACAGGGGAACTACGCTGCCCACACCATTGCCCACATCAGCACCACTCCCCCTTTCGATCACCTGCTCACCGAAAAGCAGTGCAGTAAGTCCTATATCTGCTTGGGCTTTTTGTGCCATCCACGTCGCGCTCGTAACCCTTTTATCGACGAATGTTGCCTACTGGAAACACACCAGAAAAAAAAATTAAAGTTTTGGTATTGAGTAAGGGGGGGGTTTCTAACTAAGCATCTCTGTCCAACACTGGATGACGGGCAGCAAGCGCTATTTGTTAGATTGGAAGAGAAACACAGGGCGAGGAAGTAGTAGTTTCGCTTCCCCCAGCTGCAGTGGTATCGCACGTTTAGCAGAGTAATGGCAATGGACACCAATGTTTCACATCCTATGAGAACTATCTGTAAAAGTTCCCAAAAAAGCCATAGAGTGGAGCTCACTTCCACGGTTCTGCCTGGTGTTACCCCTCTAGTCGTAACTTATTCATTTTTTTCGTGCGACATGCTTATTTTTGGTGTATTTTTCACTTTGATTATAAGTGAACATTTTCTTCGTGTATTTATACTCCTTGTTCATAAAAGGGTTGAGACACCAAATTTTAAGGCTATAAAAAGCCTGCTGTATGCAAGGACACTCAATATCAAGTGTTGGACACAGCATACGTTTAAAATATATTTTAATTCGCTTCTAAAGAGTGCCTAAATGCTCAGTCTCGCGATCGTGATTGAAAGCGATGTCACTGTAACATATTCTTGATATAAGCGCGAAGAAGACACGGACGGTGGCGGAAGACAGGACGAGCGCTAACTCACAACTAAATCTTTATTGGAAATAACAAACATATTTATACGTGATTGCAAAAACCGTAGCAAAGAAAACATCACATGGTCAAAAGGAATGGCAGTTACCAGAAAAATCTAATCAGGAAATGGTGAAGCCGCTAAAATTTAAACAAGAAAAAAAAAAAACTCTACTTCGCACTGACGCACGTGCAGAGCAAATATTGAAATTCACCTTCTGACAATGATAATTGTCTTGTTTTGCTAATTTGATTTTGATCATTTTTCTTGTTTAAAATTTTAGCGGCTTCACCATTTCCTGATTAGATTTTTCTGGTAACTGCCATTCCGTTTGACCATGTGATGTTTTCTTTGCTACGGTTTTTGCAATCACTTATAAATATGTTTGTTATTTCCAATAAAGATTTAGTGTTGAGTTAGCGCTCGTCCTGTCTTCTTACGCCACCGTCCGTGTCTTCTTCGCGCTTATATCAAGAATGTGTTACCGTACCAACTCGCCCAACTATCCATTCTTATGCGATGTCACTGTGTTGGAAGCGTAACGAAAGTTTTAGTGACGTCATACCGCATTAGAGTGACCTACAATGAGCAGTGACCCACAGCAGCGGGCGAGTGCAGTGAGCTGCATCGGACACAGATGTAGAGCCGTAATCGGCGTGGTATTGTTTGCCTGCACTGGTACAGAAAGTGTGTGTGAGAGCAGACGATGCAGCAGTGCGTGCTTCACAGCTTTGTGGACCCATGTGCCCAAGCTTCCTAGACAATAACGTCACTGTCCAACTCGGTGCTCAGAAACCGAAACCAAAAATCGTTCACATAAAGAATGCGATATTAAATTATTTACCGAGAATATATGAATCTTCGAGCGTGTATCATGCTTCCAGGAGCAATAAGAAACGTTTGAAACATAGAACGCGCAAGCCAAAAATTTGATGTCTCAACACCTTTAAAGGACTAGTATATTGCTATGCATGCATTACTCGGATCTTTTGCTGTTGATTACTTTCACCGATTTTTCACTGTTATCGTGATGTTGTCGCTCTTGCGCATTAGCGAGACCTGACGGCTGCAACTCCAATAAGCAGAGTCACCAAAGTTTTATTTTTACGTGGGTGGCCGTGGCCGAGCGTGAGCAGACAATAGTCGACGTCTTCCAGAAGTGCTTAATTATTATTGAAATTCGAAATCACATTTTTGCTTACTTCAGCCTGTTTATTAAACTGTATCAATAAATATACACAGTAACAGTAGAAGGAAGTGCACTGATCCGAACACCCTTCTTGATTGATGTCAGTTATTGGCCAATAGCAGCCGCAGATTAAATCTGCTATATTACGAAATAAAGTCTCCACAAAAGAGTGAGGAGTAGGCCTCTGTTGAAAAGAGAATGTTTGAGAGAAAGGTGAGTTTGAGCTCCGCTTGCGAGATCCACGCGCCGCGGACATCTGCAAAATTTGGCTGAGATGTTCATAGCAGCGTATGCTATCCGCAGACTGTGTTTTTTCACTAAGCCCGAGGGATGGTTCAGGGCCCCTTTAAGCACAGTACGGTCCACTATTAAACCGAAAGCCTCATTGGTATTCAGGACAACATAACTTTGCTATTTCTTCAGCTTCAGAGGGGAAAAATCACTTGATTCTGTTCAACAGACATTCTATCAACAAAAAATATTTTCCAGACCTTTGTATATGCACTCAGTTATCATGAGTGCTGGCATACTGATTTGATGTTCCCTTTCATAAACGTAGACCATTCTATGCATCTTGATTTCTAGGTACCTAAGTTACTGATAGCTAGTAACTTACGGCGAGTAGATTTCTGAGCATGTGTGGCACAATTTTTTGGACAAAACCTGTAAGCATAGAACTTTGTTAAGTTTTCTAATATTCAATAATTCGATATTCGGCTTTATTTTTCTTTATTCGTTTCGGTATTGAATATGAAATCTGTTACTGTCTGGTATTCGCACACCCCTAAGCAAAAGTGGTGATGCCCGAAAGTGATCAGCCGATACTATAGAGTTTTGGTGCGTCCAGTACTCCGGCAGGTGGTGTGGATGCATTGTCGGATGGTCGTGGACGTAAACGTGAGCAGCCGGAGCGGTTGAGCCACCTGGTGACGCAAAGCTCGCTCTCGCAAGATAGTTACAGAAAGGTCTTATTTCTGCAGACGTGCCCCACCACCTGCGGGACTCGGACTACTACTGCACCATCATTTCCAACACGCAAGACAAACTGAGATTGTGAGACAACTGTCGTTCGGATCATGCCCATGATCCGAACAAGTATGACGACGACAGCGACTGTGAAAAAGTCTACTGTGACGAAGGCATCAGTGCCATGGCAGCCGCGCAGCTGCTTCTCTGGAAGCTCCTCAAGCTCATCATCGAGCATTCCAGGAACTTGACACAGTTTTGGTAAAAGCCTTGCCACGGCCGATGGTCGCAACAGCCGGTGCTCGCATGGCGGTGAACGTAAGATGGGACAGTGCATTCATTTGCCTCGCACACTTAAGGCTCACTTTGACTGCAAGGTACCTGCGACCTTTTCGATTACTTTGATATTTCTTCGGATGTGGGGCATATCTGTGCCACTGACTGTGGAGAAAGTGTGCTGTGGTGTAGTTTTGAGACTGTGTCCTAATTGCTAATCCAGATTTCTTGCAATGAACTGTCCCCGGTCAATGGCAGAGTAGCCAAGTTTTAGGTCGGCAGTGCACACCCAATTTGTTTTATGACTTGGAAGGTGTGCAACAGTGACACACTAGAATATACATTTCACACTTTATTTGAAGGATTATCCAGGTAGGCAAATCAATAATATGGAGTTGCATTCTTGCAAATTAGGAAAGGGGTCACTTGTATAATTTTATTCAAAAAGTCATTCCAATCATTTGCTTTAGTTCCAAGATGCCATGTTTATGTGTGCAGCCCTTAAGTTGCCTAATTCATGACAGGTATGTCAATAAAACTGCCTGTATAGTTGTCGGCATGGTTGAAGCTGATAACAAACTTTCCTCCCAAACGGGCTGCCAAAACCACTTCAGCATACGTTGAATGAAACCCTGCATACATCATGCCAGCCATGAGCGCGAAGTGTACAGATTATTTACCATTACATTTGAAAGTGTGCTTGCTTCGTTGTGAAGAGATGATGATAGTATATTGTAGTGGACTGTGAAAGCTGCGAGGAGGTTGTTCGCGTCAACGAATTTTAAGTCCCGTGTACAGCGCACCATAAGCCTGACAAAGATTCATCGTGCAGCACCGACATTTTCGGTTTGCTACGAGATTATGTACAGCATCGTGAGAACATTGCAATACTGTTGTTCACGGTACCATGTCAACATGTGCCCGAGACTCTGCATGCTTCTTGAGCATGCTGTGGCAGTTGAAAGCACTGTTAAACGTTTGCTGGCCATATATGGCCTAAAGTTGCTCACTTGAAACTTGCCACTATAACTTTAGTCCATCTGTGCTACGTCACACAACTAGCTGCTTGTCCAAGACAAACTCGTTGAGTACTGTTCCTGGGATGCAGAGAAGAGCCGTTGCGGGACACCGCGGAAGACTAAGGGAGAAACGGAGTCCGTGCAAGTGAAATGGACTAATGGCAGCCAGCGTGGAGAGGTATCCGTGTCACTACCGTCAAAGGTGTCAGTCTTTGCTTCAGAGCGATGTAGGGCCTTGCGAATTCTGTATGTACAATATTTAAACACCATGTAAATACTCTGTAAATAGGACTCACGCACCAGTATCGTGCAGTTTTGTGAGTGTTTAGCCTGCGTCTCCCCATTTGCGGCTGCAACACTTTTTCTTCTTTCATTGTGTATGTTGTGCTGTTCCCGGCATGAAACTCAGCCCGAAAAGTGAGACGTTGTTGCAGGTAGGTGTCACGGTACTGCTGGAGTGACTTTCTGACATTTCATGACAGTGTAAGCCATTCCGACACAAATTACAGCTAGCTTCACACTATAGCTTTATTTTCGGCATGTGGCTTTCATATCGGCACATGGCCCTCGCCGGGCTTGGGCACAGCTAGCAAACAAGTGTGGCACATATATCTTGTAGTGGCAGTCATGTTTGCAAAGTATCGAGCAGCTGCGCAGCGCAAAAAGAGCTGAAAGTTTACACATAAACTTGCACGCCCTTCCTCTTGAGGGAGTCCTGCTTCCATCCAGAGTCAAGGTCACACGGACAAATGCCGCTATGTAAAACGCACTGCCTGCAATGCCTTCCTTTGAAAATGTGAAGCATTTTTCTGTTACTTTGTGTGATAGCTTGTATGTGTCGTGAGCTTGAGGTAATGTAGTGATGATATGGCATTCGAGCATTGACTGAGGCCACAAATACATAATTATCTTTCAGGAGTATCTCTCGGCTATTTATATGTGCATTTCGCTGCTTAAGGTGATTTTAGCATAAGTGAGAAATTATCTTGTGTTATAATAATAAGCGTTATTCGTTGTACATAGGTGCGGGAAGTCGCTCCAGCACACTGTACATCACTGCTACACAGGCCACAGCACACCGCAACAGCCATGTTATTGTATTTGTGTCGTGACATTAATCCATGTACATAAAGGTGCCCTTGCTTTTTGTGAAAGTGATCCTAAGCATATTTTAACGTACCATATTTGAAAAGCATAATGTCGGCTTTCTTTGTGTGTATTTAAATTGAGAGAGCACCTCCAGCTGTATCTGGAATGCTAATCCTAATATAATGCAGTATTAGAATTGTTCATTTTTTTCTTTTCGGGTTCCTACTTTGTGTTTCAAAGTGTGGCAAGCTCAACTGTCAAACAACCAAGCATTGCAGGTAAGGCAGCTTCTCGATAGGCTGTTCTAGTGTTTTTTAATGTTGCCATCCCAGCCACATGCCACCTTTGCACATGCAAAACAATCTTTGCGGTTCAGTTTTGCAGTGCAAGAATAATAATTGTCATCAATCTTGTGCGAATTTCTATCATTAAGCTGCGCACCCACTACTGTCCTTCCTGAAATTCTATGGAACGCTTGGATGTTTTTTGGGGCATTCCTGACAGAAAGGTGCTGCAATCACACAGTGTTAAAGAAGAAAAGTGCACGATCTTGTCTCAAAATTACACCCTGAATGGTGTAATTGTTAAAGGTGTAAAATAGCATTTTAGTGAAATGTCAGGACGTGTACACCCTAAAAGGTGTGTTTTCGTCATATGAGAGTGCATAAGGAGTGTACAATTTTTAAAAGTCTGCTAGCTTAATTAGCAACACCCATTAGAAGTGGATTAGCACATGCAATGTTGAGTCTCCTGGGCCGATCTTGCCAAGCTAAAACTCTGATAACACCCTGTGGAAAATACAGACGGGCCTGCATGAGTAGTAGCAGTATTGGTCTGCAAGTAGATAGTGAAAAATTAAAGCAATCATAGCCAAGGAAGAAATAAGCAGACAGAAATGGGCATTTCAAGTGTTTTGTCTGTTTTTGTCTTTCTGTCTTGTTTTTTTTGCCAGTGGTCTCGCATGTTGTGTGTCTCCGTTGCCAGGCATGTTTTTATAGTAGACTTGTTCTCAATGAATCAACAGAAATAGGGCGGCGTTAATTTTTTTGTTGGCTCGGTCCATTGCTATACAGTCGAACCCACTTATACCAGTTTTAACAGTATGTCAGTAATAACAATGAGCAGCCGATGCACCACCAACTTTTGTGTGTGTTTCTGTGGTAAAACAAACCGCTTACTACAATTCTGTCAGTGCACAGGAGCAAGCACCCTACCAACTACAACCAAAACTTGGTGAAAGTCAGTGCCACCACCATAACGATCATCATGAGACGGTGTACATAGTGTCGTCCACTTTACTACCGGTACCTGTCAAGATAGATGATGTCGAAATGAAAGTCTTGGTAGACAGCAGAGCTTCAGTATCAGTTATGAACAAGAATCGATTGGACATCACTCGTTTTCACACTGGCAAAGCTCGTTGCGTACAAGGATACGTTCAATTAGCCAATAACGCAGCATGGGAACATTGTAATAAGTGGTTTATTTTGCCATAGAACGCACACAGAAGTTCACAGTGCAGTAGCTGCTCATTGCTACATCCGAGTATCGTCAAAACAAGTAAGGCTATAAGTGGATTTGACTGTGCTTCTTTCTGTCTTCTTAAAATGTTTCGATGCTTGTCCCCTCGTGTAACCCGGTTATAACAATTATTGGTTATAACAATGGGACTTTCTTGCAATTTGAATATTGGTTGAAGTGGGTTCAAAAGTACTGCTCACATGCGCACCCTTAACTGTGCACGGCCAGCATGTTGTGTTCAAGAATGTGGCAAATTGCACCTTACACTACTCCAGACTGTTACGATAAACCTAATTCTATTGACTGTTATGCTGACCCCATTGCTACTGTTGGAATGTGTGATGTTTATATAATTGTAATATACTACATTTCCCCCCTTGTAAGATATGTATCACTGCGTTATATGTGGGGTTACATTATGGTTGTTCAAATACGGTATTTTCTTGCTCTAATAACTGCTTGCGTGCAGTGTCTGGTGCATGTGATGCAGTGATTTCTAATACATCTACTATGTGCATTTGAAAAGTGTAGACGTGGATCTCTCGTAGCAAGGTCACCCCTGAGCACACTCGCTCTTCGGAGCGTCCCATCGGATTGTTCACATTCATGTCACACTGTGGGATGCTTTCTGTAAACGAAGCTCAAAGGAACAGATTGGTGGGCCAGTTAATACAGCATAACTTGATGATGTATAGAGCAACGGGGCATGTAGGACGACCGAAGAGACAGGCTGTGTCTGTCCTGTGTGTCCTTTTGAAATAGATACCTCAAATTATGCTTTCTGGGGTGTGTCGGGACCTTTATCCTTCTTGGCATTTTATCGCAGCTGTTTTACGAGCTTTGTCTTTTCACAACTTCTTTAGTAGTCTTGTTTTTATGCTTTTATCACATGTTGTGTACAAGTGAAGCACAAACAAGTTATGGCTTTACATTATTTGATTTCGGCTTCCTCCACTTCGTCCAATGTCGGCATCATTATTGTATTGTGTGCTTAGTTTGGGGCCTAAGCCACCTTTGCCAACTGGATACATAAGTGGTATGAAATTGCAATCGTGAGTTAATATACTTGTAAGTACTAAGGGGTGGAGTTAGTACTCGTAAGAGGTCGTACTTTCCCGTTTGCGTTTCATTTGTCTGTGAAACTACCTAGGCGTAGCAGTCCTGGCTAATGCTGGAAGAACACTTTTTACTTGCAACATGTCTCATGCTGTCCTTTTATTGAGCCGCATTTTGTTGTATAAAACTGCCTCGTTCCCCTCATAATTTTTTTTTCTTTTGCAGACTGTCATGAAAGTGTATGATGGGTGTGCGTGGTCATATTTTGTGAACTTCGGTTTGTCAGCATTTTGCCACAAGTGGGCTGTACAGTGCTGCATCTGATTTAATGTTGTGGCTTTTCTCGGTGTAATTTCTTTAGCATACTGTTTCTGGATGTACTACTGCGTCTCGAAACACCGAAACAACCTTTTTCATTAGAGTACAGCTTGTTCATGGCACTGTGGACGATGCTCGCTGCCAGTATCTTTTTTTCTTTTCTTTTCTTATGTTAGAAAGGCTCAATAAGAACTGAACAAGCTGCAAGCTTTGTGAAGTGGAAGCCGTCAGAAGAACATGCCTTAAGTCCACTACTATCTCCTTATCATGTTCAGTGAAATGTTAAGCTTTTTTTCTAGGTCACATTGCATTAGGTAAACAAAGTTTTCAGACATTGCTGAATGATTTCTAATGTTCTATATGCACTTCTTATCATTACCTGCACATTTTTTTTTTCCATATCACATCGTAGTTACATAGGTGTATAGTATTGAAAAGCTCATTTAATAGCTCCGAGTAATTCGGAATATTGATATCAGATTAGCCATTTATTTAGATTTTTCTGTTTATCATTCTTAAAGAAATAGAACTTGTGCCTAGTTTAGGCTGTGTGGCTGGAGATTGGTGACATTTGTTCTTGCCAAGGTTAATTCGGCGAATGTGATGAGAAATGTTTGCTATCTTGCAAACACATTGAATTACCAAACCAGCAGTGACAGCCGTCATATTTCGTGGTATTCTGAACAAAACATGTGTTTTTGCAGTAGCCATGTTTTTGTCCTAAGTACATGACTATGCTGTGACCTGCATCGTTGCTTCAAAAGCTTCAAATGATTATTCTGATCTTTCTGCTGGACTATCAATGCTCAGACATCACACGAAGGTGCAACTTTGCAGTCTACTGTGTGTGTGCTTCGTGGCGTAGTGGGCTAACGCCGCGCGCTCAGAAGCGAGGGGTCCCTGGTTCGATTCCGCAGTCTACTGTGTGTAAGAATGTTCGCGACATCAATGCTTTGTTTGTTAGTTGGGTAATGCAGACAAGTCATTCATATGCAAGAAATCAGTTCTCAGACAGTGCCTTCAGTCAAGTGAGTAGACTGTTGTCATCTGCTGTGAAGAAGAAAAAATGAACAACACGTTATCAGTAGGAGATGCCTGGCACAGTGGGATGATCGCATCAGTCCATTCAACTAGCTCATTTCGCTTTCCCGAGCACCTGTTCATCAGATACTGCTATTTCTTATTTCTTCTGCAAAAACCTAGGTGGCTGTGCCAACTGTTCTGTTGTTATGTTGACAATAGATGTTGCAAAATGCAATTTCTATGCAAGATTTGAAGGCTGCCAAGTGAATCAGTAGACTCGAGAGAGTTTTTCTTTCCTTTTAGAATTGTAGAAGCAAATATGCAGGTCATCGTATTACTGCTGTAACTTCGTGTGCCATCCATTAACTCTTATACACATGGTATAGATGCGTCCATTCAGTACAGGTGCTGTCAAATGCACATGATTTTGTAAGCAGAGGCTACAGTCGTGTTTCCAGTAGCGTACTAGACGAGTAGGCATCGTAAAGGAGGCTCACTTCTAACGAAGAGCAGGAACCCTCTTGTAGCTTGTTGCTTAGAGCCACACTTGGTACTGAACCATGTATTTCTGCATTGCTAGAGGATGATTGTGCCGTTTACTTGACCATGCTGGAGGGTCGTTCATGAAGTTTGCGCTACTGCCCTTAAAGAACACAGAATAAGTAGCGAAGGTTAGGTGGAAGATTGCTCTCACTTTTGCTGCAAAAGCTACTTATTCTTTCATGAGTGGAGGAGTGAGACTATCCATACAGACCACCTTGTTTCGTTGAGTGTCCAGAAGTTATCTTATGGTGAAACTTATGATTTGGATACAACGAAGTAACGGACGAAACAAAGTAATCGTGCCTCCCCCTTCAATATTGTTATAATTAAATTTTACTGTATGGTATTTGCATGAGTGTTATCAGTTTAAGTAGTTCCCAGTGTAACGAAAAAAAATTCCACTAGAAGTTATTGATGATAATGGTCAAAACCAGCGTTAGCTTCTTTCAAATTCACTGAAATTCCATTGAGTGGCATTTTACTTAAACTGTCTCAAGTATGAAAGCAAGGGCACGACACATCCGGGAGGGGAATGGTGTGGTTTGCAGTTACTCACCACATGACCATGAATCCAGGATCAGCCCAGTTTCGATCACACCAGCTCCGGGGTTAACTCGGTCAACTACGTCTTTGACTTTACTCAGCTAGAAGTTGACTGAGCAGATGCACCATACTTAGGTATGTGCTTGAAGGCATACAATTTGTGGCACTGAGGAGATGTAGGTACCATTCGTTGTTTTTTTATGAAATTCCATAGTGAACAGAGCCAACAACCAGCGCATTTCTAGGGGTAGTACAGATGACTATATAAGCCAATACATAATGTGTGTAACCCATCTCTTCTCTTGGTGTTCATAATGAGAAACTAACCAACGACTCATTGAAAGATCGGACTGTCGCAAAGATGACTACTTAATATAATTCCTGGGTCCCAGCATGTTAATTAAATCTAGGTTAACTCGTACTGTGGGACATTCTTTGTTGTCATTCTTGCAACTGTTTCCATACATACAGTTCCTGCAGCTGAGGGTTCGGCAGAGTCCTGTCTGGCCAGATAAAGAACCATTGTAGCAAATGTAAACCTTGTCACTGACCATTAGTTTTAGTAGGCCATTAGTGCTGCCACTTACTGCATTGTGCATTACGCTCTGGTTTATAGCGATGCAGTCACCCCTCTTCCACAGTGGCCATGTGGGTCAGTGAAGCTGTCACTCACTCTTGGACAACTGTAACATCTCCTGGTTACTTTGTCTTGGAGGTATTTCAGCATGCAAGGAAAAAATGTCAACCACCTAAAAGCAGCTCCAAGCTGCAAAGGAACCCCATAGGGCTTCTTACAGAAAAAAATAATTGTTGCAGTCGATGAAAATATTGTTTTGGTTTGTATATCTAACGTGGCACCACTATTTATACTGAAGAGTCGGTTCCTCTAACAACATCCCTGAACAGGACGCTAGCACATGATAAGGTGACAGTGAAATGACAACTAGAAGGGGTGCCGCAAAATTAAGTGAGCAGATAACCTCTGTACATTTTATGTGCTTAGTAGATTCGTTAGCAGCCAGCATTTTATCTTTCACACCACAGAGGTGCTCTGCACTGGTGTAGTGTCAATGCCTGTAGCGTGCAGAAGCTAGAGGAGCGTGCATTTGTGCACATGATTCTGATTTTGAAGGGCGATAGTATGAACTTTGTGAATGACCCTTGTAAGACTGTTCCAGTTGCTGTTAGTCTGTCCATGGTACATTACTATTACCTGATACAAGCACTAGGTGCTCAAACAGCATTGCCAGTGTATTTCTTGGCAGTACATTTCTTGTAACAACATCGTTTCATAATAATTCCTATGAGTAGCATGAATTGATAGATATTTTAGGGGACAGGATCTGCACTGGGGTCGCACAAATGACAATATCTCGAGAGATGAAGTTTTCTGCTTTCTCAGTCTTTCATGTGTTTTGAGAGAGTGCCAGTCCATTTAGCCACGGCGCTTCCTCCTAGCTCCTGTGTTGCTGTTGCCTCGGCACTTGTACTGCAGGTCAAAGTACTCCTTTGAGTTTGTTAGCGACCAGTTCTTCGTGGTTAGCAGACGTGTAGAATGGGCCTCAGTGCTCTGATCCACAAGCACGGGCCTGCAATTACTGCAGCATCTACGTCAAAGCACAGGTTCGTTATCTTGGCACAAACTGCACAACTGTCGTGTATCATTTAGAAGTATGGCACTAAGGGCAACCACTTAAGTATAGCTAGAATGATGGATTTTGGTCCAGAAAATCTGTCTGCCTTTGCTCTTTACCCAGAGAAAATACTCCAAGAAAACAGCGACTGAATTGGCATGCTTGTTCAAGAGATAAGATTGCCTGAGAAAATAGGCAGAGGTGCACAATCTGCTGCGGCGGTCTTGGAGGACGTGCTTTTTAGGTGCTGCCAACCTTAGTAACTGAGAGGGCTGCACAGAGAGGGCGCCACACTACCTCCAATATTGCTGACACAGCGAAGAGAAAGGTAGCAATAATGAGTTAATGCTATGGGAAAAGCCAATAAAATTGCCAAACTGCATTTTCTTTCATGTTGAAATACAGTGTAACTATTGTGGCGATTGGTGATCTTATTGTCAGTGATTGAGTACTATACCTACCGTAGAGTTTCATACTAAGAATACTAGAGAGAAATGTGGTGCTAGTGCCAATGTGCACTGCGAGGACAGCAGTACCTGTCTGAACTTTTTTGTCTTGGCTTCGAACAACCTTGAGGAATTTCACATTAACCTTCTTGAAGCTAATTTTTCATCCTGAGAATGTGGTATGAGAATAATAATTAGTCTTGGTTAACCTTTAATTCCTACCATATGATTATTTTCAGAACATTACAAACAAAAATAATTGTACTGAATATTAAAAAATAATTGCACATGGTAAGTGTTACTAACTGATGAGCATATGAATTTATTGATATGGATATTGAAAATAGCATGATGCATGTATAGTGCAGAGTTCCTATATTACAGGATGAAATGTATTGGGTCTGAACTCGGGAAATTTAATTGCTCAGAAGAAACATTCTGAGGATAGCAGGCAACACAATTGCACCACAAAGAAGAATAAAAGAAGCTGCAAGATGTGCCCTCTCATCAACAAATCCATGCGAAGAAATAGAGAAATCCGAGTGCTACCCGCACTTCCTGTTCTGAAGGACTACAGCACCAGTTTCCTCTCTAATAATCCTAGTAATGAAAATTTTCACTATTTGCGGAATATTATGCAGACATAAGACATCCTCAAGTTCTGTATTTTCACTACAGGTGGTGCCAGTATACTTCCACATTTACGTAATTTTCTCCTACAAAAGATTTCTCAGTAAAAGTCATATTTTGGAAAATTTTCAGCCCTACTCTATCACTTCTGCTCGACTTCATGTTTGCCTTTCGTGTCCATTTAAAAGAAGGGACAGTTAGTGCATTGCACCATTTTCATTTTCCTAGTCCTTCGGCGTAATTGCTGCTGCACCTTACACATTTGTAGTGCACCTTGCTCAAGTTTCTGTAACAGCATCAGCTGGACCTCAGTATAATCAAGGATGTCGGAGATGATAGTCTTCTCTCGAAAGAGGCATGATAAACATTTCTTGCATGCAGACCACTTATTCTGAGCCATTTTCTCTAGAAGTACTTTTTCTTTTGCAAACAATATTTTATAGACTCGGTTGAAATATTGCCTCTTAACCGTATATTCCACTGCCTTTTGCGCAGGCGCTGTCTTTTTATGTGAGGACGTTAGAGCAGGTGCTACATGGGTACTGAATATGTTTTAATTATTTCATTCTTAAATATTGCATTAGATGTCAAAAACATTGTCTTTATGAAAGCATGCTTCTGTAACCATTCGAGCATATGCGGGAGGATTTTTGAGGACTTCCTTTTCTGTTGGGTAGACTATTTGTTTACGTTTACAGTAAATTTCCTTACTTTTGCTCAGTCGGCTTAATGCATTTTGTTACATTTTCGACTAGCTACCGCTCAAGGAAAGGTATTTTTTTCTGTTTTATTACTATTCTTTATCATGCCATCTCAAACAAAGCCAATTGATCTCTATAGAACTCGAGTGTAAGAAAAGTACAGAGTATGAATTATAGTATTTCATAAACTCTATTACAGTTACCATGTTGCTGTTTAACCCACTATCACAGTTCACCCGTTGGTACACTCACATCTCAAGTGTAGCCTGAGATCTCAACGTTAAAAAATCATTCAGTGGCATGAACTACACCAGCTGTAATAGCACTGTGTTGTTGGCGTGCTTCTTTTTCTGGCAGTTCCTTTACGTCCCTGTTTGACAGGCTAATTCAGTGTCACCCTGAGAAAGTGTCAATCCGCATTAGTGTCACTCTGAGGCTGTCTCACGAGAAGTCATTAAAACACTACAGCTGCAGAGAGTGCACTCATTGACTTTGCTTGTCCAGATTCTTCAAAATGCACAACCTTGACAACAACCATTCTCAGAGTAAAAAAAACAACAACAACAAAAGACGAAGATTTGGTATCTTTTCCCTGTTGTCATTCCTACTGTGGTTGTTCCAATCCGCCTTTTTCACGGCGCTACGGCGCATGCGCCCTGCCCTGGCGGTTTAGTCGCAAAACGTTTTGGAAGGGTCGCGCGCGCGGCCGTGCGGCCCCGTCTCGGGGGAACGTCCCCCGAAAAAAAAAAAAATGCGCTCGCACACGCGCTACTGCTAGTGCAAACTCGTGCTGTGTACCTCGTTGAAACTTCACTGGTAGCTCGACGTCGGTGCGGTACCGAAAACGTGCGTTGCGTAAGACTGCAACTCCACTTTTAAGAGGAAGCGGTGAGGGCTTCGTCTAGACTGCACAGGGAACCACATAGTTGCCGCCTTGCATTGATGGCTGTAATAGCAAATTTATCGATAAACCCCTGCGTTACACTTAGACGACACTTAAATACACGTTGCTGACGAAGACTTCTTGCAGCGTCGGTCCTCGCTTGCTGGTAGTGGCAGCGTGTGCCCGACTTCACGTACTCGTTCAAGGCGCGGTAACACCGGGTCGATACGAGGACCGACAAGACGCGCACGCCTACGATTGGCCGACCATTCAGCACTGTGTCTCTGAGACCATTTTATCATACCAGGCCTACAAGATGTAACCGACGAGCACGAGTTGTCGTACCGGGACGGGCTTTCTTGTTGACGGCACCAATAAAATCAGCGTTCCGACCATCATTCGATCGAACCCCGTGCGATCGGCCGTCGAACCGATAACGCAATAGCCGCAACGGCCTCGTTAATATATATAAATAATCGCGCTCAAAGTGAGTCAAGACATGCCTATGAAGTTGAAATGCACAAGATTCGACCCTCTCAATCCGTGCACATAAGTTTGAGCCAATGTTGACCTGTTCAGCGAAGGTTAGGCCTGGCACCGTCGAGTTTGCGCACCCGCTACCGGCGGACCGGTACTGAAAAGTAGGCAAGTTATAATGAAGGAAACTGATTTTATAGTCCAATTCTAACCTTAGCGATTTGAAATAAACTACCCTTCGCTTCGATCGCCGTGTACACAATAAGCTGCAAGCGGGGACACAGCGCTGTACCCAACGCCTGTGCCAACATCTGTACGTCACCATTCCCGTAGGCTGCCCATCATATTCGCAACATAGATGGGTGGGTTTTTACGTGTCGGCATGCGGACACATTTCTTAATTGCTGAGATGTACTCTTTATCTCTGCGTCAAACCCGAGACAAGAGATAGTACATTCGGTACAGCAGCATAAACAGCCGCTTCGCTCAGTTATATACCAACGGTGTCAGCGATGGCATCCGCGTTTTTGCAGGAGAACAACACGGCCTTTAAATGAGCGCTTATGCGAGCACAGTTTGCTTTAATAATGCTTTATGACACGCGCAAACTAACTATTGCGAAGTTAAAGAAAAGCGAGAATCAGTAATAAATTAACAGCCCAATATTTGTAACTGGATCACAGCCGCCATTGTTTAAGTGGCTCAGCCGCTCATACTGACTCGTCTCACAATGGAACAACGCGGCTCATATGAGCAGATATGTGTGTTTTATTCTACGTTTTGGCATTCTTCCATATCAGTGCCTTTTGATATATGCACCTTTCCCCCATTTTTTGATGCTAACAACGATCTGTGGCTGTAGATGCCGATGTAAACAAGTGCATCGCTTTGCTAAATCCGACGCAGAAGGCTGCGCACTCGAAAACATCTTATTTATGCGAAATGTCTAAAGAATGTGTAAAAAGAATTACAAAAAAAGCGAGGTGCAAGTGCAGGAGTTAGGGCCAACAAACTCCAAAGCAGCCGTGACGGCAGAGGGAACTCGGCGTGCCTTTATCGGCCGCACTGTAAACAAAACAGCACACTCAGGCCTGCTCACCCTATGTGTATATAGCTGGTGAGTGCTACATGGCTTCCAGGAATGACATGGTGCCCCCTAGACGCCATTAATAATTATTCGCAATCCACGAAACGCACAATCGATGCGCACTTAACACGGGCGCAGGTTCGCAAATCAATCGGCGAAAGCCCCAGCACCCTACCAAAACGTTTCCAGCGGCGCGCGGCAGAGGGCAGCACAGGAAAATGAAAAAGGCGGATTGGTAAAACGAGCAGGCTTGCAGTTTCAGTGCTCAATTTTGATGGCCACTGCAATCATATGTGCTTGCCCTGCACGTATTTCAGTGAATTAGAAAATTGCCCAGGTGTTTGATGTGTTGTTGTCCAATTAGCGTCTGTGAATGCCCTTTGACACATTTGTTACATAATCAAAAACAACATTAATGACCCCTTTCAAATGTTTTACAAGTGTTTCAAGCAACCAATCGTCACTGCCCTCAATCCCGAATGCCATTCTGTTTTACTGTCTAACACCAAGCTGCCAAACTGGTACTCAGTGAAACTGCACTTAATCAAAGTGACACTGAATTTACCCATCTGTCTCAGGTGTATCAGACATATGTCCTCGTGCTTGTACATATTGTGCGCACAGGAGCTCAAACTTTATTGCAATTGCTTGTCGCAGTGTGATCAGCCATCTTGGATACCATGAGTAGTGTGCTACATCTTTAAATGTGTTGTCACTCCTTGGGTGGCCTTTAATAGTGTTTCCACTAAAGATGTTTAGGTGAAACTTGTTGAAAACATTCCGTACCTGCAAGAGAACAGAAGTTATACGATACACTTTGATGCATGATGCAGTATGTGGAAATGCTGTTCCCTATGGTCCCTGCAAGCTTCAGTCATTTTGCTTGAAAGTGGAGCTTAGAGTGCGAAGCATCTACAGTTGAATCGTTATTCTTCAAATTTAAATAATGTGGCATTTTGTTTCAACGAAGCATATCCTATAATAATGGTTCGCTCATTTTTCAACACATTTTAGAGCCACCAAATTTTAACTGGATTTTCATCTTTATAGGGCAGAGCAGCTCTGGCAAAAAAAGGTGATAAAAATAAACATGGTTCATGATTAATAAAAATGTGCGTACGTTTGATATTCAGACTACTGTGTGTGCTAGGTGCTGCTACAAGGTGGCACCACTGACCTGGTTGCTGCAAACACGCTTGAGTTATACATTGTTCGTATACTTTTAATGCTTCCATATCTATTACCATGTGATTGGATGTGTATATAGTCTATGTAATAACTCATAATTATGCTTTGGACCACTTTTTATTCGTACACAGAATTTCTGTGACACTTTGGAGTTTGAAATAATGTGGGTCAGCTGTGTTTGACAGCACTTAAATTAAGCGGATGCTCCATTTTTTTGTACTCATTTTTTGTTGTGAAGCGTAATACAGAAAGAAAGCCGTAACAAAGCTGAAGCAGTTGATAAAACTGTAATAGCTCCAAATGAATTGAACAAAAATTAAACATCCTTTTTTTGTTGTGTTGAAGAAATATAAAGTCAAAGAGTGCCACAGTACCATGCTAAAATAAATATCTGTACATTCATATAAACAAAAAATATGTATATTCTAGAGGTGATTAAGCAATGTTTTTCGTACAAGAGGGGTGCTATTGTGTGAACATAAACTGCTTCTCATTTGATTAAGTAAAGGATGTATTACACTGACAATTTGCTAATGAGGCAAGCTCAGACGTGGATTTGATAATTTCGATCCATGCTGTAGACGCTTTCTCTCAATGTCTTAATGACCACGTGGTGAGTGGTTGCCGTGTGCGTCCTGGTCTGTGTTTTCCCTTTTGTTGAAATGTGGGTGCTTTGTGCTCCCAACTTTGTCTGCAAACTCATTTGTAAGATGGTAGGCTACCACAGTACTGTGCTTTGTTTGTCAATTGCCACTGTCAAATTTGGATTGTCACAGGAAAGTCATTGTCGCCACAAGGTTTTCTTAGTTTAGCCACCACATGACATCCAACGCTTTTATGTGCACAGAAAGAGCTCTGCACATGACGCGATTAGTGGGCGCGTGGCTACTTTGGCAAGGAAGAGATGCTGGTCTCTGGGTCTGCCAAGAATATGGCAGGTACAGCTGGCTAGCCACTGTGGCGTAATCACCCGACAGTGCAGCCTCTGAAGTTTACTTTCAAACCGTGTACCTCCTTTCCTTGAGGAGCTAAGGGTTGGCGCCACATCCCTGTGTTGGTCAATTCTGCTGCACAATTGTTTCTTTTTTACTTTTCCTAAGCCTTTGGTCAGTCGAACATGTGTGTTTTCTGTATAATGTAACACTCGCTGATATGCATGCTGCCCATGTAGGCATGGAATCAAGCTTTCACGTAAAAGCAAAGCTGTCGACTTTTATGGACGTTCCTCTTTCGGTAGTGTTTGAATCGGTTAAAAAGAAGACTGGTGGGCTAGTTAGTTCGCTGAGCTGACCTGCATTCTGTACCACAAGGTCTACTCACCGCTTGAATGGACTTTAAGGAGAGATAACTTGAGTGCAACTGGCAGATTACACTTTTTGGAGTGCGATAAAGCAAGTCTTACTGCGAGCGCAGGCATTGTATGCCAGGAAGGGCACAAACACGAAAGGTATGCGACACCTTTACGGCGAAATTTCTACACATCTAAACATGATATCATGAATTTGGACATCATCTGCTTGGTGCTGTTACATGCTTGTAAAAAGAAAAGTATTGATTTCATTCAAAATTGTGAAATAACACAACAAGACAACTTACAAAAAAATCTGCACAAATAGATGAATGTGGTATATACTGTGATTCGCAAAGCTACACATAAGTCATGCAAGCTGGAGTCTAGGCATAAAATAAAAAATAATAGAAGACACTTATTCTTATCCTGTCAACTAATATGCGATGAACATTTTTTAGCCAAAGAAATGTAATTGGAAATTTGAAGTAATACTTTGCCAGACAAAACTGATTTAGTGTCTTCAGAGTCTATGGGTGTGAAATTTTGTGTCGTTACACGTCGGTGAAGTTGTATTCCAAATGACTTCGCTACTTTCTGTTCACCTCAACCACTAGAAACTTGAGAATTCTGGGGTACATTGACCAACGTGCCGAAAGACGAAGACAGAAAAGCACATGCCAACATCAATCTTTTCTCATTTTTTGCCTTCTGGCATACCAACTTCTGACGCTGAGAAAATAGAGTTTAAGATTTATATTGACTGCATCTCCACAGAGTTCGCTGTATTCTATGTGCAGGTTACGGCATGCGCTTTGGTTGTATGAAAAATGTCTGTAAGCAGTTACAATTGTAAGCAGAGATGTTGGCATGTTCATGTCTGGGAATTAGTGTGAAGCTCAGGACAATATGTGCTTTGTGAAATTATTGCCGTGCGCATTTGCACATTTCGGAAACCAATTACTCACTGTTAAAAGTTCAGCTTCCGGGGCATCAATGGAACTTGCTAAGTTCATCATGAGGGCACGATGTGGGAATGGATGAAATCGATGGTTCGACGATAATTTGTCTGTTCATGAGGAGGCATAATAAAAGGAAACAGTGAAACGCCGACCAAAAATGAAAGGGTTTAAAAAGCTTTAAGGTTTAAAGGTTTTTAAACCTTTTCATTGTTGGTCAGAGTTTCACTGTTTCCTTTCATTGTGGGAATTGCAGTCTCAGCGATTTTTTTTACACACTTTTTTTCCGTTTTTTGTGACCTGGCTTTGCACAGTATAGTGTCGCAACTATCACGACCTCGAGTGTATTTGCTTTCGTCATTATAAACGTTCATTTCACACCCACTGGCCAACTGGATGCTCTCCTCTTTACCACTTGGCCTAATTCGAATCGATGCTTCGTTTGCTCAGCACCAGGCGGTAACTTTTTATCATTCAGCCACTGTTTGTGATAGCAAAACGCCTGACAAAAGTGTGGCTAAGCAATGCCAACTGAATAGCGAAATCGCTTGGGAGCTTGACTGACAGTGTCCAGTTGTATATGTTGGAGTCTTATTACTTGTTTGCAGAGGTAAGGAGTGATGGCGGTGAAAGGCTTGTGTCAAATAGTGGCACCTTATCAGGCATGGCATGATGTCCTGCGGTGGCCAACCAGCACGAGCACCTCATCTGCACCAAGGGCCGTACTTTGTAGTGATCCATTCGATATTCCATTCTAATCAGCTGTCAATCTGTTGGCTGATAACAGTGTGTTGGTTACATCTGAGCCATTGACGAAGCGGGAAACGAATAAAAATTGAAATGAAACGTTGCAAAATACGACCCGTGGCATTGTGCTCTCACTCCGTCGCGTTGAGTAGCTGACCCAGTGGTAACGTGACGTTCAAGATGCAAACGGAGGACGAACAGAGAAAAAAGAAAAGATGAATAGTTTAATATATGGCTCCAACTTCGCTTGTGCCACTACAAGGGCAAATATGTGTTTTGATGTTCTTGACGACCCACATGACACTGCTAATTCAACTCTAGCCCTGATATGCACATGCCATTCGTGACCTGGAAATACTGGGTGCACAGCATTGAAGAAAGGAAAGACATGCACGATAGATGTTGATTATTGTTTGGGGACAAGATAAGTACCAAAGGGTGCAAACTTTTCATATAGTACCGTTTTTTGGGGCTAAGGGAGCAGAGTAAGGTTTTAACTTATTTATATCCCTTCGATAATTTCTGCAGATCCTTCAATGTCCGAAGAATCACCAGGCTTGTTTATGGCGTCATTGATATGCTGAAAACTATCACTCTTGCGTTATAATTTTACAAATTCCGCATGACGGCACAGCTGTGCTTGCACTAGTGTGTTCCTTGCCGCTTGGACGGCTCGATAAAACCAGTTTTGTAGTGCATTGGTGCACCAGGAATGTACAGTGCCGGACCCTCATAGATGTGGCCATGATTTAATGTTTACTGGTGCAAAAACGTTCCATGTTCACTTCAAAGTATTTGTTCTGTACAGCTGTCGTTGCCAGTTTGCGTTCGTCCAGATATATATATATATATAATGCCAACAGCATGGATGCGCCAATACTGCCTCTATCTTCTTTGTTAAGCATAGCAATAAAGTATGCTTGTTTGTCTATTGGCTACTGAAGTTCTGACATCTTTATTTGAAGCGTACAATGAACTATGCTTCAATCCGCATATATGGTATGCAATTATGCATCAACACTGGAAAGTGAACAGGAGCTGTAAAGGTAAAGTATGACGGCTATTTGTTTACTCTATAACATCCTATGTTGACTACAGTTGCGAGAGTTGTTGATCTCGAAATATGACTGACGCACATACGAGTGTGTACTATAGGGGCAATGGGCCCTCGTTGCAGGCTGAGGAATGCTAGTTTATGTCGTAGCATTTGCTATCCTTTCGAGCACCGAGATGTCAGGGAAATGCCTCAGTGATTAGGACAGTGTTCATGACTGATATCTGCGCTAAAGGCAGCTAGTGGTTTCATGTGCACTCGAGACAGATCAGGGAATAACTGTGAGAATGATGTGTGTAGCCTCCCGTTTTCTTCGCTTCACTGTTGATCGCTTTCTCTCACTTTGGATTTTTTCCCTCCTGCTTCAGGTTTTCTTTAATTCTATAGTGGCTGTATAGGAGCCTAGCCACTTTGCAGTTAGATGAGTAGTTAAACCTGGATATAATGAAATTGACAAATTCCTGAAAAACTTCGTTATATGCAGGCTCAGCACGAAAATTTAAAAAGAAACGCTTATCGTATTTACTAGATACCAAGGCGCCCTCGATTGTAACGCACACCCGTTTTCCGTTTTCGTCGAAGCACTCATCCTTGGAATGTCACACCAGGTACTGGATGTGTGGACGCGTGTCGTTTCGCACAAACGTGAGGCATCGGAAACGAAGAGCGAGCGTCACGATTGCGTCGTAGCGTCGTATAGTGTTACAGTAGAACCCCGCTGTTACGTTCCTGGGGGCTGCGTTTTCCCGGCTGTTACGTCGTTTTCGACCGGTCCCGGCACAGCTCCCATAGAACCCAATGCATTGGTAACCCCGCTGTTGCGTCGTAACTCTGGGACCGCTCCCGCATCATACGTTGTGAATTACCACTCCGCGCCGGCCCGAGCGGCCATTTTGACTTTTCATGTCGCTTGGCTTGGTGGCTTAGCAATGGCATTGGCCGCCCAAAGTGCCGGGGGGACTATGACGTATTTTCGGTTTCCGCCAGCAAAAGTATGGCCCTCGAGATCCGCATTTGCTATCTAAAGATGGTGTCTATGACGCGTTGCAGCCCTAAAATTGGTTTTGGCTCATAGATATTCCGTATAAAGTCCAACCGTTATCGCCCTTGGACTCCAAGGGCGATAACGTAGTCGCCGCGCGCCGTATGTGCGAGTGAAAACGTGCGAGTGGAGCCGACGACCGCGTCTAATCTCGCGCGCGCAAGAAAAGCAGGGAGGCAGCGCGCCTTCTTCCGTTGCGCTCGAGGCACCGGCGAGGTAGCGACGGGGGAGGGATAGCGGGGGTGGTGGTGGTGGTGAAAACATTTATTTCGCTATAGAGGGACAGGAAGTATGCTTGGACCAGCCCGTGACTGGTCCTTACAAATACTGGGTGGAGGTCCCTAGTTCGGGACGCCAGTGGCGGTAGCCGCCGCCCGGGCGCGCCCAACTAAGGCTTGTTGGGCCTGTAAGTCGTGGCAGCCGAGCAGGGTCGCCTCCCAGTCTTCCCGGGTTGGGTTGAGGATGGGGGGGATGGCCGGGTTGGAGGGGCAGGCCCACACCATGTGATAGGTGTCTCAAGACACCGCACCACAGTGTGGGCAGTTGCCACTAAAGGAGGGGTCAAAATGCTTTAGAACTGCCGGGCACAGGAAAGTATTCGTTAGAAGGCGGAGAAAGAGCCGCTCATCCTCCTTCCTAAGGCCTTTACATGGGCGGGGGTAAAGGCGATGACTATCTTGATAGTATAATGTAATATCTTTAAAGGTATAGGCCGGATTAAAATCGGGTTCCTGATCGGGTGGGGAGGAGAAAACAGCCCGGTGAGAGAGCGCGCGGGCGGCTGCGTCTGCTGCCTCGTTTCCTGCTAACCCCTGATGAGCAGGGCACCATATAAGGTAACGGTGTGCGGGGTCCGTATCCCGTATGCAACTTTTGTAGATGTGATAGGCTAGAGACGGGGTCCAGCCTTGTTCGACGTTCCGACAGGCCCCTCGTGAGTCGGTGATTATGTATTTTGAATCGGAATGTGAGGCCGCGAGAGCGATGGCGACTTCTTCCGCGTGTGTTGCATTGCGGGCTCTAAAGGTGAGGCCGTTAACTGTGTTGTTGTTGTTGTGAACTACCGCCGCCGTGTACCATCCCCCGTGGTGAGGACCGGAGGCGTCCACGTAGTAGACACCTATTTTTTGGCGTTGTACTGTACTCTGACGGTCGAGTGGGATGGCTGGGGCGGCGGATGCTTTGCAGTAGAGTGTACTAGACAATGGTCGAGTGGGCCGAACGGCGCTCTCCCGCTGAGGCGCCGCGTGTGGAAAAATTATGCGAGGGCGCTGCGAGCGAACTGGATTGGGGCGGAAACGCGCTCCGCGGCATATTCAACGTACTTTCGCTGCGTGCGCCGAGGCCGATTGCGCATAGTAGCTCTTAAAATAGTGCTTTATTTCAACTGCAAATTTATGCTTACACCATTTTGCCAAACATATATATTTGAGGCATGGATTACACAGCGCGACGTCTTCAATTTTGCTGTCGTTGTCAAGCGCGTCGTCTGCTAGTGAGCGCGTGTTCTCTACGTGGACGCTGGCGGACGCCCAGTTTTTCTCACAGAACGTCTGTGCAGTACATTTTTTTATGTTTAGTTGCTTTGGTGAGCCCATGACTCTTGACGGCCGGTACCAAATGTAGTTTTAGCCAGGTGAACTGCTGTTTTTACCAGTGTCTTCTAAAAGTAACTGGTATCTCTGCAACATGAAGCTACGTAATTTTATTATTGATATCGCGTCATTTTACGCACGCTTCTTGTTGGTGGATGTTTATCAGGGAAAATCATCGAAGAAAACAGCATTAGAGAGAAATAAACTAGGTATAATAACTGCGTGGCGCGAAGAATGACCAATGTATGTCTAGATAATTAAATCGAAGGGTACATAGACATATATGTTCACGATATATGTGTAAGGAAAAAATAACAAATAGTCTAAATGCACGAATTGAAAAAGCGAGAACTCCCGACCGGAATAAGCGCACGTGTTTGCTGTAACACACTTATTAGGGAATACTGCACATAAAACTCTCATTCGCAGAAATAATATCCAAAGCAGGCAAAAACATCGTATATATATATATATATATATATATATATATATATGTGTGTGTGTGTGTGTGTGTGTGTGTGTGTGTGCGCGCGCGCAAGTGTTGTTGATATACCGTACGACGCCGAATAGTCGTTTCCGTTCGAATGTAACGCATAACAGCACTGTTGAAGTCTCAAAGGTGAGGGACCGATGGAAGTGACGACTGTTATTCCGGATGATAGTGCTGCCGGAGAGTCGTCGTTGTTGCGCAGAGGCGCAGTTTCTGAGAGAATTAACGCATGGGGGTTAATGAGTCCTGCTTAACAAGTTTCTAGCTGTCATTCAATATAAACGCCCTGTTTTGGGGCAGCCTATAAATCTGCTCACTTGATTCAGACAAGGAAAACGTTTTTTTTTTTTTTTTTGACAGCTCATCATGTTTTCAACCCATTAAAACTGGGTGCCTCATGTGGTACCACACTTCTTCAACGAACGCAACAGATCTGCACATCTCTACGTGTATGTGAGGCATGCCGTTCCTTTAATTGTTTCATTATGATCGTTATGATAGTGCAGCGAATAACTGAAAGCAGCCGTTTATAATGTACAAGCTGCTGACTTGAGCGGTACGTCATACATTTGGGAACGGCATTACATTTATGTATGAAATATAGGATAAGCGCGATAAGCGTTTTTCTCTGAAATCAGCCTGGAGAATTATTTATTTTACCCCTAGAAAAAAGCCGAAGAACGCAGCCACTTCCTTTTTTCTCTCTTTTTTTAATTTAAAGAAATTCTTTGGTTTTACGTGGCAAAGCTACGATGTCATTATAAGGCACCCGGTTTAGTTTTCACCACCTGGGTTCTTTAACGTGCACCTAAATAGAAGTGCACGAGTCTTTTTCCATTTCGTTCCCATCGAATTCCGCGACCTGGTTTGAACCCGCCAGCTCCAGTTTAGCAGCGCAACGCCGTATCCACTTTATAGCCACTAATTAGGCTACCGCGCAGGGTTTCTTTCTCTTCTTCTTTTTTTCTTTTTTGAAGTGTCGACTAAAAAAAATTCACGTACGGCTTACGGCCAAATATTAGCATATAGAATGACTAACTAAAACCATTTCCGGCGCTCGATCGCGGTCCGACTGCAATAAATGACCCCTTACCAATTACTCCGCATTCTGTTACGCGAGGAAGGCGGAAACTTGAATGAAATGTTGCGCTGCAGTTTACTCTTTCTTTTTATCTATAACAATGCTTCCCGTAAATCTGAGTACAGGCGCCGGATGGGGCAGATGTGCTTTACTTGTTTGAATTAAGCGGCAAACAAGAACGTTACATATGTTACCTCGTCTGCTTTTCTCAAGACCTACTGATGGAAAACTATATGCGCAACAATACGTACGAGAGATACATGCTGCTTGAAGAACGCGAAAAATATTTGTTCTCCAAAGGGAACCGTACAATAACATAGTAGAATGAAAGCCGACACTGCGGCCGTTATGCACGCGCAATTACCGAGCGACATTAAAAAATAAAATGAAATAAAAAAAGAGAAAGAAAAAATTTATTCTAAAGGCATAAATGTATGTCATATGCAATTATGAACACAATTTGAGCGATATGAACGCAAATACCAGCGCGCGAAGTAGCACGAATGACCCTGCCGAGCTGTACCGCCAGCAGTTTCCAACGGCGCAACCTTGATGCGGCCCAATCCAGTTCGATCGCAGCGCCGCCACAGTATTTTTCCACGTCGGGCGCCTCACTGCAAAGCATGCGCCGCCCCAGCCGCTCGTCCCACTCGACCATATTCTAGTACACTCTACTTTGCAGTGAGGCGCCCGACGTGGAAAAATACTGGGGCGGCGCTGCGGTCGAAGTGGATTGGGCCGCATCAAGGTCGCGCCGTTGGAAACTGCTGGCGATACTGCTCGGCAGGGTCATTCGTACTACTTCGCGCGCTGATATTTGCGTTCAGACCTATCAAATGGGGTTCATAATTGCATATGACATTCGCCTTGTCCTGTCGTCTTTCACGTGTCCGTTGTTTTTGCGCTAAACAAGTAATTATGCGTATGACATGTATTTATGGTATGGTATGAAGAACTTTATTTGGGTCCCGAGGAATCAGTCTGGGACTGATGCGGGCCGCTCCCACGTCGGGACAGAGAGGCCGAGCCCCTCTGCCGCCAAACGGGCCCTCTGGACAGCCCCGAGTTGGTCCGCTAGCACTTCACTGTGCAGCATGCGCTGCCACCACCGTTCACCTTGACAACCATCACCGGCCAACGCCGAGCAGCGCCAGAGCATGTGTTCTAAATCGACCAAACCCCCACACTTACTGCAATAGACTGAAACCCCACAGTCCGGATTAATTTTATTCATGACTACCGGGTTAGGGTACGTCCGTGTCTGCAGAAGCCTCAATGTAACCGCCTGTGGCCTATTTAATTTAGAATGTGGCAGGGGGAATGCCCTGCGCTCTAAGTAATAGTGCTTGGTGATCTCGTTGTAGGTTAACATCTGGTCCCTGAACTCAGGAGCGGGAGATACAGCCCCATCAGGGAGGGCACGGCACACAAATCCTCGTGCCTCCCTGTGCGCCACCTCGTTGAGGTTACGCGGGGCTCTCTCCACTGACCCCATGTGCGCCGGAAACCAAGTAACTGTATGCGGAGTGATATCCCTACCCTGCAGCAGTCTGTAAGCCGGTTCCGCAACAAGTCTCCTCGAGAAGGCTTTAATCGCAGATCGCGAGTCACTAAACACCGAAACTCTTCCTGAATCAAGTAGTGCTAAAGCAATAGCCACCTGCTCAGCAACCCCCGGATCCTTTGTATAAATTGAAGCGGCATTTCGAACGCTCCCTTTTCCATCTACCACCACCACCGAATAACCATCTTTCCCATTAATCCATGCCGCGTCAACGGACGCAGACTCCTCCTCCTGATCTTTTGCTTCTCGCAACAAAGCCCTAGCTCTTGCCATCCGCCTCCCTACATTGTGCACAGGGTGCACATTCCGTGGAAACGGACGAACCATGATATTGGTCCGAAGGTTCAACTCGTGTAGCTAGCCGTGCCCCATCGCGCGACACAGCCACCGATTCTCCGATTGACTCTAAGATATGCCTACACGCTGGTGTACCTAGCAACCGCTCTCTCTGTGCCGTACGCTGAGCCTCGGCAATTTCATCCAAAGTATGAGTGTTCTCGGCGCTCAGTTTGCGTTGAAGCGATAGACAACAGCACAAAGGTCACTTTGCTCGCTTCTGCAGCGGCGCTTCCACACGCCGCCAGCGTTTGACAGTGCGTGTCCGCGCTCATCGAGTGTGATGTGTCACAGCGTGTACCAGCGCGTCGGCAACATCAACTGGAAAGGGAGACATTGCCGGCTTGGCGGGCTAGGCCAGCTGCAGCAAGCGGCAGGATCAGGTTTGAATGAAGGGAGGGGGAAAGGTCACGCCCGCGGCGGCAAGATCGCCGGGTCGAGGGATGCAGGCCTGCCTCCCACACGCACGCACGCACACGTGCGCTCGCTTCGCATTCCGTCGCGGTGGAGAAGGTGCTTCCGGTTTCTGCTCGCGCAAAAATGACAAAATTTGTGGCGAAATCTCTAGGTTGTCGGAGGGGTAAATTCGTTATATCGAGGGGGTATCCCGCTGCCACTTCGTTACATAGAGGTCTCAAATACATGTGCTTCTATGGAGTAACGGCGGGGAATAGAAAAACTTCGTTATATCCAGGAATTCGTTATATGGAGGTTCGTTATAAGCAGGTTTAACTGTATATACAGTGCAATGGAGGAGAGCGCGCTTTGCTCCATCTGTCTTTCGCCGACCAATGCTTCCGTGACACCGCACGAAAGCATTGGACTCGTGACTGGGAGTTCCTCTGTTCGAATCATGTATTTAATAAACGCTTTCTTCTTTAATATGACGCATCCTTTGGCTCATTCTTGGCACTTTGTAGTAGGTATGTTCTTGCTTTGCCTCGCTTGAATAAAAATAGTGTGAGTGATGTGGGAATCAAACCTCTGCCGTCAAGCACAGCAGCTCGGGGCTCTTAACCATTGGGCCACAATCGCTTTTTTTTCCCCGGATCTCGACATTACAACAAATACCACCACATTTTTGTTTTCCACAGATACGTGAAAGACACTGAATGCATGTGATCTGCCTGGTCTTTGTTGACTTTGCCATTTTAAAACTTATCGGGTCTCCGAAATGGTTTGGACAAATTTTGTGGATGCGCACAATACAGCTACAGTAAAACATTCGTGCCACAATTTAGAGAGCTACGCCAATATTGAGAGCTACGGATGATTACAAGTTACCCTCCTCCCTAGCCATGCTTTTATTGCGATAGCAATTATATGGACACGTCAACCGGATTTCTGCCGTCGCCGTCGTCGTCGCCGTGAGGTTCCCTATAGATAGAATCTTCGCCGCGCGCCGTATGCCCGAGAGGAAGCGTGCGGGGACGCGCACTATCACGGAGAGCGAACGCACTCTATCTCCCACGCGCAAGCAAGGAAGCGGGAAGCCAGCGCCGGAGGGAGCTGAGTGCGCCGGAGGGGGCGCACTTCTACTCTGCCAACAACCGCGCTCGTCGCTCCGCCCGCACCGTCTCTTATCTCCCCACGGCTCTGACCTTTATGCGCCGTGCATTCGCCGCTCAGTTTCCGTTGAAGCGATAGACCGCACGTACCTTCGCCGGTGCGGCGTATGCGCTTGCTGCCAGCGTTTTGACAGTCGTTGTCTGCAGTCATTCAGTGTAATCTATTCATGTTTGTTTGTGCGCGTTCACATCACGCTTGTTCATTCAGTTAGTAATAGCCGGGCCACATTTTCCAACGCACGCTACACATGCAATGCTGCCCGGATCGGCAGTGCAGCGCTACAGGTGTGTCCCTTCGCACGCGCTGCCCACGGGAAGCGCTTCTCATCAACACCACCGTTTCACACGCGCCTTCTCGTGGTCATCGAGTCTCTCTTCATGTCGGTCTACTTACGCCGCAGCACACCTGCTTACTTAATCAGCTCATGTTTACTACAATTCATATTGCTACCAAAGCCGCTCACCTTACTTCGTATGACATTGCTGTGTTGCTATCGCATTCATTGCTTCGCCGTTAGGGCGAAACTGTGACATTTTTTTCTCTCCTCAACTCGTTCGCCGAGTGATCAGGGCTAAGCTCCGCCTTCACTGGTTCTGCGTCATGATGTGACGTCGTGTCTTCCTGTTGTCTTGGAGCCAGCGCGTGAGGCCTCCCCGATCGCTCCGTAGCTGCCTGGCTGTCGATCTCCAGCGAAAGCTATCCAACCAGCGGGTGTTGTGAGCGTTCGGTGGCAGCGCCGAGCGTGTCCAGTATTCCGTAAACACAAGCGAGTTGGGCATTTTTAAAGATGGGCGCAGGCATAAAGGCCCTCCATACAACTACCGCTGCGATCAAGGGGCTTTAGTGTAGACGTGAGCGGCGTGAGCAGCCTTGCACGGTACAACCACCTGGTGGCGCAGAACCAGGCGCGGATCCAGGGGGGATGTCCGGATGTCCTGACCCCCCCCCCCCCCCCCCTCAGATTTCTGCATCGCCCCCTCGCTGACAGGGGGATGGCCCTGTCGCAAAAAAAAAAAAAAATATGGCCACCAGCATTCTTCAAAAGTATTTTTCGCGAGCACCAGTGGTATCAGCCATGTAGAAGTAAAGCTAGCTCGCTCACAAGCTTAGTTGTATTCCGTAGGATTGTGGTGTCGCGAAGTTGCCGTAGTTATTTTTTCTCATGAACACTTTGGACCTCCTGGCGCCTGCCGTGACTTACTCGTCCCGTCGGTGGCGTCGAATGAACAAGGGGACGTCCCTTTTGCCAAGCACGCCAAGATCCGCTCGAGCGCCTTCGCTCCTGATTAACTTAATTTCCCCTTGGGGTGTCAACGGTTGCCTCATTGGCTGTCATCGGTTCCGCGACCAACCCGCTTAATGAAAGAGATCTCTCGCTGAAGTGTTCATATATAAATAATAACAACTAACAGCTAAACTAAGAACTACGCATAGGCAACTTTTCTTTAACTTTGCACTCATTGTGATCACAGTTACACGTTGACAATATCCAGTACGAGCACAGTGCCGTTCGTACGCTACAAGTTTTTCATTGTAACTTCGGAGTTTTATTGTCGTACATTAAGCATAGGAGGTTCAAGCGCCGCCGGCTCCGTTTATCTGAGTGAGCGTTCTCGCGGAGCGGGGCGAAGCCTCGAGCCGCGGCTGCGAAGTGGAGGAGGGTGACGTCAGCGGCCAACGCCAGTGCGCGGGCCTAGGATGGCGTCGCGTGATTAGAGAAACGGGAGCAGATGCGCGCCTTGTGTAAAAGCATGACGTCGCGTGGGAAACAAAACATGAAGACGTTAATTGGCTCTTGCTCTCGGCTACTACGCCACATCGTTATTCTTGCAGGTGGCGTCGTGAGTCTTCATACGCGGTGATTCGCATATTGTAAACAACCAGCGTAGTATAGTTGCTGCGTTGGAGCGGAGCGTTACGCCCGTATTCAAGAACGTTCCTCTAGTCAACACACCACCACGACTCAAGAGAGAAGATGGCACCGCCATCCCTCCGCAGAAGTGGTCACTGAGGTTCAAGATCATTCACGGGAATTCTTGAGAATTGTCGCGTCTTTATCAGTCGAGAAGCGGCGCTGTGCTCAACAAGGTAGAGTGGAGTAAGAGCTTCGAGTCGAGGGCTGTTTGAGAATACGGGAGTTAGTCCTCCAAAGCAAACGAAGGTGTCTCAGCCGAACACAAAGAATATCCTTAAGGAAATCAAGGTGTCCCAACAGAACTCCAAAGACAGACCCGTGCTTACGCATTTATAACGAACCTGCAAAAGATTATCCCAAATTTTATTTTAAGAAACAATACAGGCTAGATATACCGGGTGTTCAAAATTAAGCTTTATGGCTTTCTTAAAATTATGCACTGGGAGGCACATGCAGACCACCTGCGCAAATCAGTTATGCGGCCAGGCGGACACAAAGTGAGATGATAATTATCGCTGTCAGCAGCCCAATTAACCAAAATTGAATAATTAACTTTTTATTGACTGCAGTAAGTGTGTATGTTTCTATTCAAAAGTTAGACGCAGTCGTATTTCTACACAGTTTCACTTGGAAGAATTCTTCTAGCGTGTCTGTGCTCCGAGATATCCAACTCCAAATTTTAGTTGTCGTTCCCATGATTACGCATGCAAGAGAGTGAGGATCGGCGCAAAGCTCCTCCCTGATGTGACGCGGCTGTTGCGTGCGGCGTTTAGTCTGACAACTGGGCGGAGGCATTGGCAAAGATAACTGTCCCCCTTCCCCTCACGGCTGGTGAAATGAAAAAAAAAAAAAAATCGAAGAGCCCGTAAGCGCTGTCGTAACACGCAACCGCGCAGCCTGTACAGATGGCGGCAGCTGCCATGCCGAGATAATGGTGCGAGCGGAGAAGCCGGAGGGCAGTACGCGTGCGTAATGGTGACTAGACTACCGGGCATGGTCCTTGTCTGGGCTACGAAAATAAAGTGACTGCTGATTTCCAAGTATTGTAAGTTTTATTGAAATCAAGAGCAACAACTGCACCATCGACAGCAGAAACATTTTTAGCTATGCTAACGAATATTTCATACTACCGCTTTATGTTTGGTGTTGTCATGCACAAATCTCATGACAACACTTCACCCATCAAAATGTCAATGCCCTAAAAATGTTCAAAATGCCTCCCTTCCACAGCAACGCAAAGCCTAAACCGCTCTCGCGTCAACTCCATAACTCTGCGCAGTACGACAATTGAAATTTGGAGTCGGATATCTCGGAGCACGAACACGCTAGAATAATTCTTCCGACTGATACTGTGTAGAAACACTACTGCCTCTAAGTTTTCAATACAAACATGCCCACTTACTGCAGTCGACAAAAAATAATTGTTCAATTTTAGTTAATTGGGCTGCTCACAGCGATAATTATCATCTCACTTTGTGCCCCCCTTATTTGCACACGTGGTCTTCGCGTGCCTCCCAGTGCCTAACTTTAAGAAAACCATAAAGCTTAGTTTTGAACACCCTGCATTATCAGGCGCAGCCGCCAAGCACATGGCTGTATGGGTAACATCCTTTTCCTATAAGCTCGGAGAAACCGATACCTGGCTTCGCTACAGGTCTTCTTCCTCTTTCTGGGGTTTTACGTGCCAAAACCAGTTCCGATTATGAGGCACGCCGTAGTGGAAGACTCCGGATTAATTTTGACCACATGGGGTTCTTTAACGCGCACTACAACGCAAGCACACGGGCGTTTTTGCATTTCGCCTCCATCGAAATGCGGCCGCCGCGGCAGGGATTCGATCGCGCGATCTCGTGCTCAGCAGCGCAACGCCTGAGCTGACTGAGCCACCACGGCGGGCTACAGGTGTTGCTCAAGCCGTATAAAACGCGGGCTTATCGTGAGCAGAAACGGTAAATTTCGGTAAATAAGAAAGGCTACTATCATCATCATCATCATCATTGACAGCAGCTGACCCCCCCCCCCCCCCCCTCAGAAAAAACCTGGATCCGCCCCTGCGCAGAACAACCAAGTCTAAAATACTTTAAACATTTAAAGAAAATGTGTTCATGAGTTCAGTAAAACTCAATTTTGAGCGGAGAAATGAGCATGAAGAGCTCGGCAAGGATTTGTCTCGGGCTTGCTGACATAGCGGCTGATCGAGTCTCGGTGCATGTAGCATATGCTGTGAACTAGAAACTGCTGCGGACCCTTCTGAGGCATGTAGACTCTGACCGGGACGGTGAGCTACGTTGAAGAACACCCACAGAGTTACGTACTTAAGAGGATTGCGCGACAACCGACGGCGACTGCGAACACCGACCTGTGTCATCCCTCTGGCCAGCGCATGTTGTCCACTGCCCATCGGGATCTCCTTCGGCGGCGAGGCAGTCTGTTACGATTCACTTTGCGCGGCCGTGAACTGAACGAATGCAAAACCTACCGTGCGTCATTGCGATAGCTCATCCTACGATCGTTTTGGCAACTGATCGTCATTGCGACCGCCTGCCCCACTAGTACTTAGTCTGTATGCCCGGACGTGTCCTAACAATGCCCTCTGCAGTGGGGGCACCGGAGAATGGCAATGCCTGGATGGCGGAGGGTATAAGAGAGTGTCACCACGACACATCCGATGTGGACACCAATATGTCTGATGCCAGCGAGGCTCCTTCTAACGCCTCCGTCAGTGACAACAAAGCTAAGAAGCGCAGCAAGAAGAAGAGCAAGTACAACGCATTTAAATCGGTAATTACTGAAATTAAGGAGGCACTCACGCAAATCTGCGGCAGACTTGACCGCCTAGAAAGACC
Source organism: Dermacentor silvarum (assembly GCF_013339745.2). Lineage (NCBI taxonomy): Eukaryota > Metazoa > Arthropoda > Arachnida > Ixodida > Ixodidae > Dermacentor > Dermacentor silvarum. Next base: position 15,572,403 of record NC_051159.1, read on the forward strand.
AGTCGCTCACCCACAAACCACGAAAATAATCCCCACGCCGGACCCAAGGCCCATGTCTGCTCTGGGACCCCCACCTGCCCCGCCCGCACCCTCCAGGCCGCCAGGTCCAATGAGTGAGCCCAGCATAAATGGGGCCATGCCAAACCATTATAATGGATAACACAAAACAATTTTCCAAGATCTGGCAATGGAACTGCAACTAATTCAACAAAAAGAAAGCTAACCTAACGCAATTTGCCACACGTCATCATCCTACAAGAGTGCGGGGCGGAAAAGAACATTCAAAACGTCCTCGGGGTACAGGGTTTCCAGGCCGACCCTGGACCCCGAGTTCAACCGAACCAGGGGGATTGCCACACTCTCATCCGCAAAGACGTCACCTTTGGGGAAAGGGGCACCCCGACATACAAGAAAGGCCTGGAATCCATGCTCATAGAAATCATTCCCAGTCGGGCCCTAAAGACCAACCTTTACATACTAAACGTCTACAGTCCCCCGACTGACAGACTCAGGAACTTTAACAAACTTCTCACATTAGCCGCGTCGCAAGCCAAGTACAGGCCGCTGATTGTTGCCGGATACTTCAACGCGCACAACACCGTCTGGGGCTACGCCACCAATGACAGGAAAGGGATTAACCTTGCCGAGTGCGCGGACACCCTAGACATATGCAACTCATCACGGACTCAAGGTTCCCGTCGCGCAGAGGCAACTCGGTTCAGAGGGACACCACCCCGGACCTGACGTTCCTCGGAAACGCTGACGGGTCGTGGGACAACCTGCAAGAGGACCTTGGCAGCGACCATTACATCCTAGAAATCAACGTCCGCATCACACCCACTCCTCCCAAGACATACACCTACGTCGACTGGGACCTCTTTAGAGGAATGAGGGATAATGAGAACAGACAAGGAGAAACCATCAAAGAGCTCGTAGAAAATCTCAAAATTACGGTGGCCAACGCCACTAAAGAAATAAGCGTGGACCTAGAGGTACCAGCCATGTACTCCAGACTCGCACACCTCCTGGAGGCCAAGAACGCGCTAAGACAAAGATGGAAAGAGCAGAAGCTAAACAGGAGGCTGAGGTCTAAATTAACGAAAATCAACAAAGAGATCGAAGAATACTCTAAAAAGTTGAATGCGCAGCAATGGGACGAGGTGTGTAATGAGGCGGACGGTAAAATGAGAAGGGGCAGCAAGTGGAGCCTTCTCAAGAACCCCTTCGCCTACAGCAACAAACCGACCAAGAGTAATGGCCGACTAACGATCGAAAGGCTCGTTCATCTTCACACGAAAGAAGGCACGAGTCCGCGGGACGTTGCTGACGCTCTGGCAGACATCTACCTGCCGGTAGAGCGCAAACCTGTCCCATGGGACGACCCGACGCGCAAGTACAAGGGGACGCTTCAACTCTCGCTGGATCATCCTTTCGAAGTTTCGGAGATTGTGCACGTCCTTCATGACCTAAACGGACGCTCGGCCCCCAGCCCAGACGGACTAACAAACAAACTACTCAGAAATATAGATGACAAAGCCATACAAATCATTACGAGCAAAATTAACGAGGCTGAAGGCCGGGTGCCGGATGAATGGCGAACTGCCAATGTAGTCCTCATCCCCAAACCCGGAAAACCACTCCATGCAGAGACTGAGGCCCATCTCCCTTACGTCGTGCCTCGGGAAGGTCGCGGAACATGCCATCTACAATAGAATGGGAGAGCACATTGAAGAAAACGGCCTATTCCGCCACAGTCTCATAGGCTTCAGAAAATCCCTATCCACACAAGACGCCATGCCACTTTAGATCTCGGAGTAGATTTCCACAATCTTGTAAGATCGTGTTTGGATAACCGAACGGCCACCATAAACGTCGGACAAATCAGAAGCAGAATGCACATGCTAGGTAACATCGGCACTCCGCAAGGGTCAGTGATTTCGCCGCTTCTTTTCAACATTGCAATGCACGATCTCGCAAACAAACTCTCGAAAGTCCCGGGGGTAGGGCACGCGATTTACGCGGACGACATCACCATTTATTCCACGAGCGGCCCGCTATGCACTCTGGAGCAGAACCTACAGCAAGCGCTGGACACCACGGAAGCTTTCCTTACAAACACGGGACTGAAGCTCTCCCCCAGCAAATCAGAGCTCCTCCTGTGCAAACAAGGCCCCAAGCAGAGACAGCCCCTTAGCTTCCTCCCCGTTCACCTACACACCAGGGACGGAGGAAACATCCCCAGGTGTAACACAATTAAGGTCCTGGGCATGGTCATTTGGGCTTACAGCAATGACAACATGGAGGCACTAAAAGCATCACAAAGAGCACCCTCAACTTCATCAGGGTCTTATCGCGGGTCGCCAGCACAAGGGACGGACTGAAAGAGGACAACCTCATGAAAGCATTTCACGCCTTCCTCATCAGCCACGTAACCTACGCCGCCCCCTTCCTCAACAGGAAGAAGATGGAGCTGAACAAAATCGACATACTAATCAGAACAGGATTGAAAACGGTCCTAAGCCTCCCTAGAAACACTAGCATGCAACGACTTCTCCAATTGGGGCTAAGCAACACGGCAACACAACTATTTGAAGCACAGCAAAACACCCAAGTTAGTAGGCTCTCACTCACAAGGGCGAGCATCGATATATTACTAGAAGCAGGCATACAGCCTGTCTTCATGCCACCAGAGAAGTCGCAACTATGCACTATTGCCAAGAGGTCAATAACTGTTGATCCAATCCCAAGAAACATACACCCGACCCACAACGAAGGGCGGAGAAAAGCAAGAGCGAAGGCAATCCTTGACAACATCAAATGTAACGAAACGCAAGTCCTCTTCGTTGACGCGGCCAGGTGTTGGAATCGAGGCGCCTACGTGGTCTCTGTGGTGGACCGCCATGGCTCACTCGTCAACGCAGCCACGCGGTGGTTACCAACTTCACTCACGAAGCAGAAGAAATGGCCATCGCGGTGGCCCTTCGAAGCTGTAAAGGAGCCTCCGTCATTTA